>NW_023270387.1:5426667-5743769 GCF_011800145.1 Mirounga leonina
GCAGGGTGTGCAGGGTGGAGCAGGGTGAGCAGGGTGGAGGAGGGTGTGCAGGGTGGAGCAGGGTGAGCAGGGTGGAGCAGGGTGTGTAGGGTATGCAGGGTGGAGGAGGGTGAGCAGGGTGTGCAGGGTGAGCAGGGTGGAGGAGGGTGAGCAGGGTGTGCAGGGTGAGCAGGGTGGAGGCGGGTGGAGCAGGCAGCCCAGGGCGCAGCTGTGTCCGCAGCGTCTTCCCTGGGGAGCAGGCTGAGGGACGGAGGCTGGGGACGGAGGCTGGGGACGGAGGCTGGGGGATGACTGCGCATCTCCGAATTCTGTTTCTTTCATGAAAGAAGGTTTGGATCAAGTATTTACATGGACGCATTTGCCACCTCTGTCTCGCCAGGAAGTGCTCATAGTGAGTGCTGCAAGGACGCCCATTGGATCCTTTCTCGGCAGCCTTGCCTCCCTGCCGGCCACTAAGCTCGGTTCCATTGCAATTCAGGGAGCCGTGGAAAAGGCAGGTCAGTCGCTGCTTGGTTTTCTGGGTTTTTGGTTTTTTTTTGAAGTAAGCTCTGTGCCCCACGTGGGGCTTGAATGTGCTCTGCCGACACTGAGCCAGCCAGGTGACCCGGTTGCTTTGCTTTTTGTGTGGAGGGGGGCATGATTCAGGGGAGCAAATACTTATTTTGCACTTACTGTATACATAACACTTAGAAACGCTCAGTGCCTGCCTTTCTAAATTCCCTTGTAAAGAAATCCTTGGACTACATTTAGGATGAAACTCAGAGCTGACAAGAAGAAGAAACAGTTCCTGCTGTGTAATATCATGTACCTTAGTAGGTAACCACTAATTATATTTAAATTGACTAAAATATGGAAGTGGTTGTTTTGTTTTTGTAAAAATAGGGATTCCAAAAGAAGAAGTGAAGGAGGTGTACATGGGGAACGTTCTGCAAGGGGGTGAAGGACAAGCCCCAGCAAGGCAAGCAGCCCTGGGCGCAGGTACTGGGAATCCGTGTTTGCTTTTATACTTCAAATGTTTGGTGGAGCAGGGTGGGGGCCATTTCAGCTTAAATACAATGTTAAATGCATACTCTAATGGCCGGAGTGATGCTGTTGCAGGTTGGAGGTTTCACGCGCCCTGTTGTATGAATTTAAATTCTACAGGTGTGTTTGAAGGGTATCTTCGCTTTTTATTTTTTATTTATTTTTATTTTTTTAAAGATTTTATTTATTTATTTGATGGAGAGAGGCACAGCGAGAGAGGGAACACAAGCAGGGGGAGTGGGAGAGGGAGAAGCAGGCTTCCCGAGGAGCAGGGAGCCTGATGTGGGGCTCGATCCCAGGACCCTGGGATCGTGACCTGAGCCGAAGGCAGACGCTTAACGACTGAGCCGCCCAGGCGTCCCGTATCTTCGCTTTTTAAAAGCAGAACTTGTTTGTATTGGTTTTAGGCTTACCTGTTTCTACTCCGTGCACCACTGTAAACAAAGTTTGTGCCTCAGGCATGAAAGCCATCATGATGGCCTCTCAGAGTCTTATGTGTGGGCATCAGGTAAGAAGCACCTTCTTTTCCATTTTATAACTCAAATAGTACGCAGTGTTAAAAGACACTCCACTGGAAATCGAAGCGCATTTGTGCTTTCGAAGTGAGGTTCTTTCTCGTCAGTGCCGGTAGCTGGGTTGTTCCCGAGGCTCCGGAGTGTCTGGCTTTGCTTTATTCCAACTGAAGCGGGGGCTCAGATAGCAGCTTGAGTGTCTTGTGTTAGAAATTAGTTTTCAGCGAAGAGGTTTGGGTCTTCAGGTGACCCTTTACTTGGTCTTACTCTGGGAGACTCAACACACGAAAAATGCTGTATTTGCCAGGATAAGGAGGGTTTTCATGGTGGATGAGCAGAAGGTGCTGACCTTGGGAATCCAGTCACTGACAGAGCCCGGACTTGAGGACGGATCTGTGGCTCCTCCGTGCCCCACTCCTTTGTTCAGTCGTGCTCTCTGCTGGCGGGGCTGGTTCCATCTCGTCCTTACCTGAGCTCGCGCAGGAGGTGGCCGCTCAGCACGCCCAGGCTGTGGCGTGAGGAGAGCAGACCCGGGTCCACGGACCTGAGAGTTGGTCAGGTCCAAGCCCTTCCTTTCGCGCTTGAGACGAGTGGGGTGGAGACACGGCCGACAAAGTTACGTGGTTGAAATTAGAAAGCGGGTGTCTTTGTCCCCCTCTAGTGCCTCTCGGCCTCTCGGGGCGTGACACAGGAGGGCCTTCTGTGAGGTGACTGTGAACGATGGCTTACGCGGTTAGTCTGCCATTGCTCTTGCCCCCCCGGCTTTGTTTCCAGTTGAAAGGCAAAGAGGAAAAAAGGATAGAGTGCTGTCGAGCTGACGTGTCCGATGTTATAAGTAGTGTTCTGAGCTGAATAGCCATAGCGCGTTTTCCAGGCCCTTATTGAAAGGACACGTACGGTGTCTCCCCTTCTTCAGTATCTCACGCAGTGTGGCCAAGCGTAGCTCCGCTCATGCATCTTGGTAAACCCTCCTCAGTCCTTGAACGACGCCTCGGAGGGGGCGCAGTGTGGTGGTGAGAACAGCAAGTCTGCAGCCAGACGAGCGTGAATCCTCCTCCTGCCCCGCGAGCTGCGCACCTGCTCCGTGACGGTCGCTGGAGCCCCGTGGACAGAATGTTAAAAATCTCGTCATGGACAAATTGGTCTCTTAGAAAAATTACTGAGAGGAGAATTTGAGTCAGAAGATTTTCAGAGGATATTTTCAAATGCTTTCCATTAACGTGGTACCCAGTTGCACACTTTGCAAATGTTGGGAGCTCGCTCGTGCAGAGGGTAACACCAACACGGGGTGTCACTAAGCCCTTGTCGGAGCAGTGAGTGGGAATTGGGGGAGATTGTTTACATGCTGGAAAACTGAGGAGGAAAGTTTTGTCTCAGTGGGTTTATTGCGATTCTCCAGCAAATGCTGCGTGCACTACACTGAGATGCTTTCCGCTGGTGTTATTTGTGCACGTGTACAATTACCTGACTTAAAGGAATACTAGGAGTAGATATTTTGAATTATCAAAGTATTTTGAAATATTTTGGAAAGTGGCCATTTTTATCTTGTATTGAAGAATAATTGATACTTTCTTTTCTGTCACTAATTATTGGCATCATCCTCAGGGAATATTTAGTATTTTAGGCTAACGGATTAGAACGTACCTGAGAACTAATTGAGAATCTCTTGATTTCAGAACCAGAAAAATATTTAGGTTCTTTGGTCTGGAACTTGTGTTTGTCTTTACCCCTGGTTAAAGGCTGTGGCTTTAATGCTTACATTAATGTTTTATATTAAACTTTTTTTTTAAATTAGCCCTTATATGCAAACAGATTTCTTTTGTTGGTTTGTACTGACAGGTGGAATAATATTCATTAGTAGATGGAACAGGGTTTCTGGCCTTGCAAGAAGCTGTGTCTGGTGAAGATGAAGATGGGCCCTGCAGATATAGCTGTAGTTCAGGGCAGTGGCACTAATAAACGCCTGAGCCAGTAGCTGGGGAACAAAAAAGAAGGACGGGCGGCTTCCAAGAAGGCACAGGTGGTCAGGGAAGGTGCGACATGGCCATGTCTTGAGTAGTTTGAAAGGAAGTACCGGTGTTTCACAGGTTGGCGGGTGGGGCAGAGTGCGCAGGGGTGTGTGAGCACGAGGTCTGTGAAGACCTTGCAGCAGGTGCGGGTGACCTGACCCGAAAGGGAGAGAGAAGCCTTCGGGAAGAAGGGCCGAGGAGTCTCATTCTACCCAAGGTGACCAGGGTGCATGTCGACGCCTCCAGGGTGGAAGCGAGGATGCGTGTCCGAGGATCCCGTAGAAGGTTATCACAGCCGTCTGGGAAAAGCTGATCAGGAGGATCTCAGCCCAAGAAGTAGGATTATTTCTGTGAACAGGTTGTCATCTTTTAGAAGACATGACATAAAGCAGTGTTGAGTGCAGTGAAGGGTTAGAAGAATTTCACAAGAGGGTCGGTCTTCCATGAAGGATCCTGCATTCTTATAAATACCTGATTCTTAATTATCGTGACACATTTCAGACCGTTTCTTTTCATCCGGGTCAAAGCGGGTACTTCCTGTGTTCGCTGTGTAGCGGCCTCATGAAGTCCACGGAAACTTGTTTGTGGTTGCTGTGTGGTGGGTGTACTGGGTTGTAGGTCCTGTTTAAGTTGACATTGTTTTTGTTGCTGAGCAGGATGTGATGGTGGCAGGTGGGATGGAGAGCATGTCCAATGTTCCCTACGTCATGAACAGAGGGGCGACGCCATATGGTGGCGTCCAGCTTGAAGATTTGATTGTGAAAGATGGGCTAACTGATGTCTACAATAAAATCCATATGGTAATTATTGATTTTTGTTTTTTTTAAAGATTTTATTTATTTATTTGATAGCGAGAGAGACAGCGAGAGAGGGAACACAAGCAGGGGGAGTGGGGGAGGGAGAAGCAGGCTTCCCGCTGAGCAGGGAGCCCGATGCGGGGCTCGATCCCAGGACCCTGGGATCATGACCTGAGCCGAAGGCAGACGCTTAACGACTGAGCCAGCCAGGCGCCCTGGTAATTCTGGATTTTTAAGGAGAAATACCATTGAGTATACAATACTGTTTGATTTTTTAAAATTATGTGTATTTTAGTAACTAAAGGATGGGCTCTATAAATGTTGATTTCAGCCATTCATTTCAGGAAAATATTTCTTTGCTCCCTGCATCAGTTTGACTCAGTTGTTGAATAAACTGCCCCACACTGGAATAGGGCGTTTTCTGGCTTCTGGTAATGGATTCCTTAACTATTTAATTATTTACCTTTGAAATAGCAACTTCTGGGCTCATTGAAAGTATCTAAAGATGAGACATGAGTGAAAAATGACCTAGTACAGAAACAGGTGTATTTTAAGAAACTAAATTTAATGGCTAACCACTATTTTGTTATGCAAGTTAATAGATATTTTGTAAGTTATGCAAAGCAAATTACTTGTTTAAGAATTCCAACTTTTATCAGGGGAACTGTGCTGAGAATACCGCGAAGAAGATGAACATTGCACGAGAAGAACAGGACACATACGCAATTAACTCCTACACCAGGAGTAAAGCAGCGTGGGAAGCAGGAAAATTTGGAAATGAAGTTATCCCTGTCACAATTACAGTAAAAGGTAGAGGGATGATATTCCAAAATAGATTTTTCACAGGTTGCTAAAAAATTTTGCTTTAAATTCGTTCATTTTTAGCTTCGTTCAGCTGAGGACACAGATACTTTTGCTTATGGTTAATAGAGGGGAATGCTGCCAGGTTAGAGAGAATTTAATTCAACCCAATTTCATATCCGCTTCCAACTCAACTGCAAATGCCACTAAGAAGAATGTTTCCAATTTGAGAAATATGTTTATTAGAAATCTTTCTAATATCAGTGACAGACGGTTTATTAGCCCTGGAGGTGAGGAGGAAGGCCACACGGCAGCAAGCAGCAGCTCTGGGAGCTCCGGGCGCGCGACCTGGTGCTGAGCGCTGCGCGCTTTCGTCCCAGCTCCGTCTCTGGGGTCCCCCTGACGGCTCTCAGTCACAGAGCAGGGAGCTGTCCTCACCCACTCGGGCAGAACCCAAAGCGAAGACTGGTTGAATTGGCTTAGGTTCCATTTCCGCTGAGAAATGACGATGAGGCTCAGAATGGTAGAATTACTAGAGCTTGTCCACGCCTGCGGTCAGGAGAGTGGATGGGATCTAAAAAAGGGGAGAGGAGAGAATGGGATGTGGCCGAATCAAAGATTTAAACTGTGTTGAACTACTTAGTAAACTCTTTAAGTGACTAACAGAGATGATAGGTGGCGGATTCTCGCGTAGGGTTGACTCGGGATGGTGCAAGGTGTGCAGGCCCCGCACGGGAGGGACACTTGCTGTGTCTTACTCAGGGACTCACTGTTGTGCTGACTGTTGATGAAAGACTGTGTTGTAGGTAAACCAGATGTACTGGTGAAAGAAGATGAAGAATATAAACGTGTTGACTTTAGCAAAGTTCCAAAGCTGAAGACAGTTTTCCAGAAAGAAAACGGTTAGTATGAAGAAATGAAGCATGGCAAAAAGTGGAGGTAAACTCCATCTCTAGTCTTGGCCCTGCCTCAGGATTTTAGAAAAGTAATTCTAGAAAACATCTAGATGTTATTTAACATTTTCAATAGGTCAGGCTCATGTGAAATTAACAAAGTATATTTATCCAAAAAAATATTTAAAATTGTGTAACAGCGAATACCTTCAATATAGAAATCCTAGGGAAGAGATTGTAAAATGAGTGTAGAATCCAGTTTTTCCTTTTATTTATTTATTTTAAAGATTTTATTTATTCACTTGAGACACAGAGATACAGAGAGGGAGAGAGACAGCATGAGCAGGGAGAGAGGCAGAGGGAGGAGGAGAAGCAGACTACCCGCTGAGCCAGGAGCCCGATGTGGGGCTCGATCCCAGGACCCTGGGATCATGACCTGAACCGAAGGCAGATGCTTAACCATCTGAGCCACCCAGGCGCCCCAGAATCCAGTTTTTCATATGTAATTCATTTTGAAAGCTTATTCCGAAATGAAAGGTGTTTATATGTTAAATACCGGTAAGATTCTTGAGGATGAAGTTGGGAGCAGTGTTGTTCACTGTTTTATTTCCAGCGCCTGGCATGGAAGTAGTAACTACTGAATGCTACCATAAATGGGATTCCAGTGTTCTCAGATAATGCTTTTGAAATCCTTGAGGTGGTCCGTTCTGCTTTTAAAATTGGCAGATTTGGGGCGCCTGGGTGGCTCAGCCGTTGAGCGTCTGCCTTCGGTTCAGGTCATGATCCCAGGTCCTGGGATCGAGCCCCGCATCGGGCTCCCTGCTCAGCGGGAGGCCTGCTTCTCCCTCTCGCACTCCCCCTGCTTGTGTTCCCTCTCTCGCTGTGTCTCTCTCTGTCAAATAAATAAATAAAATCTAAAAAAAAAAAAATAAAATTGGCGGATTTACTGGTGAGGATAATCTAAAGTTCCCGCCTTTCCTGATTCGAATTTCTCAGTGCCAACTATAGGGACGGATCAGGCTTTTTTAAAGCCCCGTATCAAATTTGTATTGCAGAAGTGTATTTTTATGTTCTATACTTTAGCCGCAGTACCGTAGCGCCTTGGTTGCACTTCTTAGAAAAGCTTAGCGGACATAGTTCGCATACCCTAAGGTTTAAAATGCCCCGTTCGGCGACTCGTAGCGTCCTGGCCGTCGAGCGCCAGGCGGTTGCGGGGCAGCGCGGCGGGCTTGGCCCCGGCGCCTGCTCGGCTGTGGGGAAGCACGGCCGGGCCGCGGGAAGGGGCCCCACGGCGCTGGTCCCAGCCTCGCAGGACTCGGAGGCCGCGGCGCCCGCCGCCGAGGCGCCGTAGGGCCGCGGGGCGTACGGCCCGGGCGCGACCCCGCGCGACCCCTGCGCCCTCTTCCAGGCACAGTCACAGCCGCCAACGCGAGCTCGCTCAACGACGGCGCGGCCGCTGCGCTGCTCATGACCGCCGGCGCCGCCCGCAGGCTCAACGTGACGCCGCTGGCCCGAGTGGCAGGTAGGCCCGGCGCGCGCGTTTCTTCGCCGTCTCTGCGCGGCCCGTGCGGCCCGGCGGCTTGCGTCGCAGGCGGCGGCGAGGTCGAGGGGCGCCTTCGGGCACTCGCTGCAACTCACCCTGCACGGGAGGGGGCGTGAAGAGCCGGTCCGGTCCTCTGACGGGCGGGAGAACAGGTCGTCCGCGTTCTGGCGCGAAGGGGCAACGTAGCCGCGCAGCTCAGAGCGAGCGTGAAATCAGGGCTTTAGAACTAGGAGGTCCAGGTAGTTTGGCATTGATCTGTGTGACCTGTCATACCCTGTCTCCTCAGACATATTTTGAGCTGTAAAATCTGCCTTGTCAGTGAGTTAAACATTTTGTTACTTTATAAAAAGGCTTCACGACCTCATCTTACTTTAAAAAGATTTCTTAGAATCTCGAGCAGGGGCACAGGGACAAGCAGACTCCCCGCTGAGCACAGAGCCCACGCAATCCCCCTACCTTGGGATGGTGACCTGAGCCGAAACCAAGTCAGATGCCTCACTAACCCCCCGAGCCATTCGGGCACCCCTTCATTTTTAGCTGGGATCTTGGTTTCTTAACCTCAGCACTTACGAGATTTTGCAACAAGTCCGTCTTTGTTCCTGAGGCTACTCCGCGCAGTCGCCGCCTCGGCCTCTACCCCCGGATGCTGCAGGAAGCGGCGTCCTAGCTGCTGCATACCTAAATGACCTCTAGCTAATGCCAGTGTCCCAGGAGGCAGATTTCCCCCAACCCCCTACTTAATGAAAATCCGTGGCCTAGATGATGGCTCTAATTTTATAAAACCTAGAATCTTAGAAAAGGAACAAATGCATTTACGTATATTATTGGGGTTAGGACGCTTGCAGTTTTGCATATTATATCTAATGACAGATGTGAGTCACTTGTAAAAAAGATTTTAATGACCTATTTAATTTTTTTTTAATAAAGCATTTGCTGATGCTGCTGTTGAACCTGTTGATTTTCCAGTTGCACCTGCATATGCTGTACCTAAGGTGAGAACCTGGTGAGGGGGCGGTACTCCACCATATCAGCGTCTGTTCTGTTGAGAGCAAAGCTGCAGGGTTTGGGTTTTAAATGTTATGCATCTGAGGAGGCCTAGAGATAGGGAGATTTGAAACCAAGCTACTTTTTTTTTTTTTTTTAAGATTTATTAGCATGAGCGGAGAGAGGGGCTCCCCAACTGAGTGGGGAGCCTACTGCGGGGCTCGATCCCAGGACCCCCAAGTCATGACCTGAGCTGAAGTCAGATGCTTAACCAACTGAGCCACCCAGGCGCCCTGAAGTCAGATGCTTAACCGACTGAGCCACCAAGGGGGCCCCCAAATCTTCCAACTTCTGAAAACAGTTTGAGCAACCCACACACTAGAGCTTCAGTGGAACAGACACAAACTATGTAATTATTTTTAAGTAGGATGCTCACTCACACCTGGTATGGTAACCACAAAGTGGGAGGTCGGCGTGGCAAAGAAAAAATAATAAAGGTACTGGTTCTAGAATTCAAATAATTCACTACTAGGAGAGGTCTCCATTCTGAAAGGGAATTGCTAGGAGCTGGTCTTACTCTAAGCTATCACTGTCTCTAAGGGAAGTTGCTAAGGGGTCACAGGAAGAGATGGTGCTGAAGGATCTCAGAAGATTCCAGCAAATACTCCTTTTCAGAAGGAGAGGGCTTCACCCTGGGAGGGAACTTCTGAGACCAGCACCCAGACTGAGCAGAAATCAGTGAGGATTATGGGAAGAGAGGATCAGAAACGATAGGGTGGCGGATCTCAGAAAGGAACAGAATGACACAGCTTCTGAAAGTGAATGTATCACGTTAGAGAGCGAGGGTGAGAAGCAGTTCTGGATTCTGAAGGTACAGCTCCAGTCCTGACCGCAGCTTGACTGAGCGCCAGGGCAGGGGCCCCATGGGTCTTGTGCGGGAGGAGCTGTACAGCCTGAAACGTGGAGCCTGCTGGAGGAAGAGAGGAAAGGGGAGGAAGAGTTTCCAATGAATTTTATTGTTGCTCACAACAACAACAATTTCTAAAGAAAAAGGACAGCAGAATTTTATAAATATATAAGCATAACCATTATTTATTAGCACCATCACACCTTCCTGCACCGCTGACGAACTATTTAGATAATTTGCAGTGAAGATACAATAGCTAAGAATGTCTGTGCCCATATAACCCCAGAGCAGCTTTTATAAAGGAAAAACTATAGGAAATGCAGTGAAAAGCAACTGTACTAATAGTAGAAACTAACAGACCTTTCTCACTTGACAGATCAATAGTCTACAACTGAGCGATGTAGTAAAGTAGATCGTAAGACGATTATCAAGTTACAACCCCCAAATAGAGAATATGTGTTCTTTTCAGGTATCCATGGAACGTTCAAGAAAATCTAGTTCTTTCTATTGCTGCAAAATAGAAATAATGCAAACAAAATTCTTTGCTTACAGTGCAATGAGACGTTAAAATCAGAAAATAAAAAAGCTCTTCCTCCCGAAAACTAAGAAACTCCGTATTTAAGTATCTCTTGCATCAAGGGGATATAAATAGCAACCCAAACTGCAGAATTCCAAGAAAATAATGAAAATAAGTTTTGACTGTTAACCAATTATTAAAAAATTTTAGGTTCTTAAAGATGCAGGACTGAAAAAAGAGGATATTACGATGTGGGAAGTGAACGAAGCCTTTAGTCTGGTTGTGCTAGCAAATATTAAAATGCTGGACCTCGATCCCCAGAAGGTGAACATCCATGGAGGAGCGGTTTCTCTGGGACATCCGATTGGGTAGGTGAAGTCAGAGGACGCTGTCTAGGCTAATGGCAACATAACGCCTTCGTAGTTTTGTCTAAATCTTCACCGCTTCGTGCTCATTCCTATTACTCCTGGTCGAACCGGTTTCCTTCCCATCTGTCCTTCGAAGGGCAAACACCATTCTTGATAGGATCTAACACTGAACACAGATCTGCCACAGGCAGTTGCCGGAAAACTCGTGGTGTTTTAAGATTAAAATCTATGCTCGGGCTTTAAACAAAGCTGTAACCGTTTTTGAAACACGTCTCCCACATTGAAGGGAAGGAGTTAAATGCTCTAATAGACTTTTCAAGTGCATATGGAATGGAAACTTGGTTTGGTCAGGTATTCTGTAATTTATGTTAAAGAACACAAGTGCCTTCTTAATCCTAGGATGTCCGGAGCCAGGATTGTTGTTCACTTGGTTCAGGCCTTGAAGCAAGGGGAGTACGGTCTCGCCAGTATCTGCAATGGAGGAGGGGGAGCGTCTGCCCTGCTGATCCAGAAGCTGTAGGCAACGCGTATCGTCTAAAGCAACGCTCGCAACAGTCCTACGTGGCCGGAAGGTCTGCCGCCCTCAGTGTGACTGACCGCCCTGGGTCAGCTTGTATGCTCAATCTGTTTCAGGTTCTGTTGTTTTTTCTAACATTTCTACAATAAGAGAACAAGATCAACTCTCAGTCCCTTTGAAATTATCAATAAATGTTTTCTTCTGCTTTAAGTCTTTTGTAATCTTTAGTAGTTCAGAATAGTTTTTATCAAGCCGTACTATTTGAAATACCAGTATGCCGCTGTTACTTAGAAGTAGGGGCTCCCGTTTTACAGAGCAAATCCTCATTTCTAGTTTGAGGATTGTCCGAGGTCAAATGAACGTCACGATAGCGAACTGCGTGGACGTGAGCACAGTGTTGCTGGAAACAGGACAGATCTGCGTGCTCGGGTCTAGAGGGGGTGCAGTCTCTCCCAAGGTGAGCATGCAGGATTTGAGGGGGTAGCAGGTCTGAGAAAACCCAGGCTTTGGCCTCTGGATTACTAACTACAGCAGCTGGGGCGGAGGGAGCTGCTCAGCTGAACGGGTTTATCAGGTGCAGAGACTCTGTTCTCGAGCAGGAGAAGAACTGCCTTTCTTCTGGGAGGAGGGAAGCACACTGTGGGCAGGGGCTGCGTGCACCCACCTCAACGGGACCTCCTCTTCCGGCTGAGACAGACAGCGGTGGGAGAGGGAAGGGGCAGAAAGGGTCACGTATACACGATCTCCTGGCAAATGATTCTTGTGAATCCTTACCTGAGAAGGAGCAAAAAGACAATATAAGGAAAAAAATGTTAAGATTCAGACAGAGTACTTAAAAAAATGTATCTGTATAGTAATCACAGCTAATATTTGTGGCTCATTATGTACTAAATCCTTTGATCCTCACAAGAACTCAAGAAGGTCGGCGCTATCATTTCCTCTCAGGTGCAGAGAAGGACACTGAGGCCCGGAGTAGGGAGACTGCAAGGTCTGGGGCCAAGCTGCCTGGTCAGGAGCTGAGCCGGCCTGATGCAAGCAGTCCCCGTTGCAGCTGTGCTCAGTGGGCCTCCGCCCTGACTCTGACAGGAGGGGCCAAGACCCACGAAGAAAAGAAAACCCAAACTCTATTAGAATACTTCACTGAAGACAAGCAGAAGTAACACTGCATCTCAAAGTCAGTAACAGAGGAAAGCCCGCTCAGTTCGGGGAGAGGAAAAGAAAAATAGAGAACCAGGAGTAAATGGTATTTCTTAAAAAGGAAAAAAACCCACCAAAACAAAAAAACCACGTGGTACTCCCAAGGATTAATTATAATAGAAAAACGCTGAAGGCCTTATTTCATTAGCAAAATTAACAGAACCCTACTAAGATTCTGGAGAAAATATCTCGGTGGAAAAATGGGTAGCCTCAGTCCTTGTTTTAATAAATACTAGAAGACAAGTGACCAACATCTACATATTTTTAATGAAACAAAGATACTAGGAATTTCTAGGCATGCAAGAGCTTATAAAATATGCTCTACTATTTCCTCCAAAAATGACAGTTTATTATCAGCACATGGAAAGAATCAAAACTAAGAATTCAAGAATGTAAAATTTTTAATTTTCTTAATTTTTAAATTTAAAGTTTAAAAGGACAGGCTGGAGAGGCAGGGGAATGTCGTAAAATCGGTGAAAAAAATTACACACGCTAACTAAAGGCAAATGCCAGTAGAATGTAAAATAAGTTCTACAATAAATTACTATAGAAGATAAAAGCTGAAAAACTCCATTATCAAGTAAAAAGAGAAGGTAGTATGTATCACAAATTACTAGTAGTCAAGGCAGAAACAGGACAAGAATGCTTTTATAAAGAAAAGATCATTAAAAATAAAGTTCTAGGGAACCTGAAGACAAAGAGGAAAAAGGAAGTGGTAGTTTTTACGGAGCAAAAGCATTTAGCACGGATCTAGGAGTGCACGGTGACCCTCCCCAGAGACCGGGGAGCCAGCAGACCCTAGCCCTGACTTCTCCCTTGGACTCCTTACAGATACAAGTATCTTCTAAAAGTAGTTTGCATGTATGTCTGGTGCTCTTCCTTTTGTAGCTGCCACCCAAAGCCTGAGTCCCTGGATAACCTGGCTTTGACAGGCAACAGGACTTGCACTCCTGGATTGCAAAGAACTGTAGCAAAGAAGCAATTAGCGGGTGCAGGAGCAACCCTCCTCCCCCCACCCCGGCTCCAGTGCAGAGGCTGCTGGCCACAAAGTCTGTTGTCTGCTTTCTCTTGGGAAAGGCCTAACGACATACCTTGTCAGCTGCTGCTGGACAGTCCCGCCTGCATCTAGGTGCTGACTGCAGTCCTCCCCTCCCAGACACTCGCGTCCTCGCACACCCTCAAGGGCTGGGAGCCACTGGAAAGCAACAAGCAGCAGAGGTGATCACAGAAGACTGAGAGACAACCAAGACTGGCCAGGCTGACTGAAGACGTTCGTCTCCCACACAAGGTAGAAACCACCTAAGTGAGTCAAGGAAGATGAAGAAACAGGGATTTGTGCTCAACAAAAGAACAAGATCAAATTTAACCAGACCTTAATGAAACAGAAGTGATTTGTCCGACAAGTAACAGCCATAAAGATGCTCACTGGGTTAGGAGAACAATATATAAACAAGGTGAGAATTTAAAAAAAGAAAATAGAAAAGTACCAAAGAGAAATCAGAGCTGAAGAATACAGTAACTGAACCAGAAAACTTAAGAAGGAGTCAGACTTTCCCACGTGGAAGAAGGATCCGCGAAATCAGGACGGTGAATCTCATCCAATCAGAAAAGGAGACAGAGGAAGGGAACTTAAAGCACGTATGTGATAACATCAAGTGGACAAATATTTGCATTACTGGGGTCCCAGAAGGAGAAGACAGAAAGGGGCAGAGAGCTTATTCAAAGAAATAATGGCTGAACACTTCCCTAACCTGAGGAAGCAAACAGAAATCCAGATCTAGGGAGCCCAGAGAGTTCCAAAAAAGATGAATCCACACAGCCCCACATTGAGACACATTATAATTAAACTGTCAAAAGCTAAAGCCAAGGAGAGAATCTTAGAAGCAGCAAGAGAAAAAATGACTTGTTACCTACAAGGGAAACCCCTTAAGACTAGTGTAGAGTTTTCAGCAAAGTCTGCAGGCCTGAAGAGAATGGCAGGATATATTCTAAGTGCTGAAAGGAAAAAAAAAATGCCAACCAATACTTTACCCAGCAAAGTTGTTCTTCAGGTTTGAATGAGAGTTTTCTGGACAAGCAAGAGCTGAAGCAGTTCATCACCACTAGGCCAGTCTCACAAGAAATGTTAAAGGGACTTCTTCAACCTGAAAGGAAAGGATGCTAATTAGTAACAAGGAGACATTTAAAAGTTTAAGTGTCCCTGGTAGAGACAAATACATGGTCAAACTCATAATTCTCTAATGTTGTAATGGTGGTGGGCAAATTAAAACTCTAGTATGAAGGTTAAAAGACAAAAATATTAAAAATAAGTTTAACTACAAAAATTTTTAATGGGTGTTCAAGGTAACAATATAAATTGTGACATCAAAACCAGTGTGGTGGGGGAGTGTAAAAGTGTAGTTTTTGTATGCGTTTGAAGTTAGTTGTTATAGCTTAGACTGTTATAAGTATCTTCTATAGGCTCATGGTAACCACAAAACAAAAACCTATAGTAGATACACAAAAGATAAAGAGACAGGAATCTAAGGATGCCAACCACAAAAAATTATCAAATCACAAAGGAAGAGAGCAAGAGATGAAGAAGGAAACAAAGGAATTACAAAACAGCCAGAGAACAATTACCAAAACGGCCATACCTTTAAATAATAACTTTAAATACAAATGAACTAAATTCTCCAACCAAAAGACACAGAGTAGCTGTCTTGCTTATTTCTTGCTGCCTGCAAGAGATCCACTTCAGCTTCAAGGACACACTGACTCAAAGTGAAGGGTTGGAAAAAGACATTCCATGTATGGAGGCCAAAGGAAGCAGGGTAGCTGTATTTGCTTTGGACAAGACAGACTTTAAGACAAAAACTGTATAAGATATAAAGAAGTGGGGGGCAATCCAACAGGAAGTTAAACAATTTTAAATATATACACACCCAACATAGGAGCACAATGCAAGAGTAGGAGACTTCAGTGTTCCACTTTCAACAATGGAGACATCATCCAGACAATCAGTAAGGAAACACTGGACCTGAATCAACATGTCAGACCAGATGGACTTAGATATTTACAGAACATCCCATTCAACAACAGAAATATACATTCATCTCAAGGGCATATGGAATACCATCCAAGATAGATTACAGCTTAGGCCACAAAAGAAATCTTACTAATTTTAAGGTGTTTGAAATCATATCCAGTGACCTAACAGTGGTATAAAACTAGAAATCAATTATAAGAAGAAAAAGTGGAAAATTCACCACAAATGGAGGTTAAAAACATGCTACTGATAATCAATGGGTCCAAGAAGAAATCAAAAGAGAAATACACAAAGTATGGACATGGGGACCTGGCTCGCTCAGTCAGCAGAGCACGTGACCCTTGATTTCCGGGTTGGGAGTTTGAGCCCCGTGTTGGGTACAGAGGTTACTTAAAAACCTTTTTTAAAAAATGTGCACACAAGTGAAAATGGAAGTACAACATACCAGAATTTATGGGATGCAGCAAAAGCAATTCTAATAGGGATGTTCACAGTGATAAATGCTCACGTTATGAATCAAGAAAGATCTCAATCTCAAACACACTAACTACACCTTGAGGAACTAGAAAAGGAAGAACAAACCAAGCCCTAAATTAATAAAAGAAGGAAATAACAAAGATCAGAGTGGAAATAAATGGAGACTAAAATGACAATAGAAAAGATCAATAAAGAGCTGATTTTTTTTTTTTTAATTTAAAGGCAAAAACGGAAAAACCATTAGCTAGACTTAACCAAGAAAATAAGAGAATTTGCTTTGGCAGCACATATACTAAAATCGGAACAAAAATAAGAGAACTCAAAAGTATAAATGAAGGAGGAATCCTTACATGAATACTACACAAATACATAGGGTAATAAGAGAATACACTGAATTACCAACAAATTGGAAAACCCGGAAGAAATGGATACATTTCTAGAAAACATACAACCTACCAAGATTGAATCATGAAGAAACAGGTTATCTGAACAAACCAATTAGTAGTAAGGACATTGAATCAGTAGTCAAAAACCTCACACAATGAAGTATGTGATGAGACAGCTTCACTGGTTAATTCCATCAAACATTTAAACAGAAGAAGAGGGGGCGCCTGGGTGGCTCAGTCAGTGAAGTGTCTACCTTCAGCTTGGGTCATGATCCCGGGGTCCTGGGATTGAGCCCCACATGGGCTTCCCTGCTCAGCCGGGAGTTTGCTTCTCCCTCTCCCTCTAACCCTTACTTGTGCGTGCTCTCTAGTGCTCTCAAATAAATATAATCTAAAAAATAAACAGAAGAGGGAACACTTCCAAAACCATTTTATGAGGACAGCATTACCCTGATACCAAAACTGGACAAAGACATTACAAGAAAGAAAATTACTGGCTAGTATCCCTGATGAACATAGCTACAAAAAGCCTAAACAAGGATTAGCAAACCAAATTCTTCAGCACATTAATGTGATACATCATTTAACAAAACGTAAAAATCATATGATCATCTCTATAGATGGAGAAAAAGCATTTGACAAAATAAGGTTGAGAAGCTGAAAGTTTTTCCCCTAAGATCAAGAACAAGACAACAATGCCCACTTTCACCAATAAACTGGAAGTCCTAGCCAAAGAATTAGGCAAGGAAAAGAAATAAAAAGCATCCAAATCAGAAAAGAAATAAAACTACCTCTATTTGCAGATGATATAATACGATATATAGAACACCCTGAAGACTCGACAAAAAAAAAATGTTAAAACTAATAAATGAATTTGGTAAAGTTGTAGGACATAAGATCAGTATAAAAAAGTCAACTGCATTTATATACACCAACAATCTACTAACAGAGAGTTAAGTAAATAATCCCATTTACAATTTCATCAAAAAAAGAATAAAGTTATCTAGTAATAAATTTAATCAGGGAGGTGAAAGACCTGTATGCTGATACTATTAAGAACCAAATGGAAAGATATCTCATGCTGATGAAATTAAGAAGGAAGAATGAGTATTATTTAAATGTCCATACTATTCTATGGATTCAGTGCAATCCTTATCAAAATTTCAATGACATTTTCCATGGAAATAGAATAAACAATTCTAAAATTTGTATGGAACTACAAAAGACCCTGAATAGCCAAAGCGATTTTGAGAGGAACAAAGCTGGAGGAATCACACTTCCTGACCTCAAAGTTATAGTAATCAAAACAGTATAATACTGGCATAAAAGACATGCAGATCAATAGAATAGAGGGCCTAGAAATAAATCTATGCAACACATAATCATTTAATTTAGGACAAAGGAGCCAAAAATATAAAATGGGGAAGGACAGTTTCTTCAATAAATGGTATTGGGAAAACTGGACAGGTATATGCCAAAGAGTGAAACTAGACCCCTATCTTACCCCATATATAAAAATGAACTCAAATGGACTAAAAACTGAAATTTAAGATCTGAAACCATAAAGCTCTAGAAGAATACACAGGAAGTGACCTTCTTGACATGGACCTTGGCCATGGTTTTTTTGAATTTGATACCAAAATCAAAAGCAAATAAATGGGCCTTTATCAAACTAAAAAGCTTCTGCAGAGCCAAAGAAACCATCAGCAAAAAGAAAAGACAATGTATAGAATGGGAGAGATTATCTACAAACCATCTATCTGATAAGTGGTTAATGTCAACAAAACAAAACAAAACAAAACCTCACATAACTCAATAGCAAAAAACCAGACAATCGAACTAAAAATTGGGCAGAGGATAAGAATACACATTTCCCAAGGAAGAGCTATAAATGAGCTGCAGGTCCATGAAAAGGTTACTCAACGTCAGCAGTCATCTGGGAAAGGTGAATCAAAACGACGACATACTACCTCACACCTATTAGAATGGCTGTCATCAAAAGCAGTGGCAAGAATGCAGAGAAAGGAGAACCCTTATGCCCTGTTGCTGGGAATGTAAACTGGTGCAGTCATTATGGAAAGCAGTATGAAGGGTCCTCAAACATTCAAGAAGAAAAATCAGAAAAAATATGACCCAGGCATCCTACTTGTGGGTATGTGTGTGCATGTGTGTCTATACCCCAAGGAAATGAAAAGCAGTGAAAAGACACGTGGACTTCTCCACTGTGCCCTGCAACTTCTCAGCACGATCCACAGCAGCTAAGATGTGGGAACACCTAAGTGGCAGTCAATGAATGTACAAGAAGCGGTGGTAAATGTACGCAATGGAGGATGATTCAGGCATGAGAAAGACATTCTGCATTTGCAACAACATGGGTGGATCTCGAGGGCATTATACTTAGTGAAATAAGACAGAGAAAGACAAATACTGCATGGTATCATCACTTATAGATGGAATCTAAAGAAAAAAAAAAGAAAAAAGAAAAGTCAAAATTCCTAGAAACAGAGTAGGAAAGTAGTTGCTAGAGGCTGAGGCCCAGAGAGTGGTGGTGAAGGAAATAGGGGGATTATAAAAGGGTACAAAATTTTAGCTCTAAGATGAATGAAGTTTGAGGGTCTAATGTATCGTGTGGTGACTACAGTTGGAAATACTGTATTACAGAATTGAAATGTGCGGAGAGAGAACTCATAGGTCACATACACAGCCAAGAAGAGGAGTATGTGAGGTGGTGGATGTTTATTAACTTGATGGGAGGAATCCTTCCAAGACGTATTGTTTCCTCGATGTATTGTAGATCTACTCGTGATGTACACTTTAGATATCTTAACAACTGTAGTCATCAATCTTAATAAAGCTGAAAAAAATGCAGTAATGACAGCTATAGACTATGCCCTGAGCAATGATACCAAAACAATTGAGGCAAAAACTATGGCCAAGATAATAACAACAGGAAAGTAAAGGTTTATGACAAAAGTGTTAAAAGCAAATATAAAATTAAATATCAAACCTAGTACCTTTATAAACAGAATATTTGTTTTTAAGCATCCATGAAAGATTTACAGAAATATCAACTGATCTTTTTACCAGAATAAAAATAAATTTTAAGCAAAAAAAAAAAGATAACATGCTACTTTATTCTAAGTAATTAAATTATACAAGAAAATAATGAAACAAGAAAATGAAAGTACTTACCCTATCTTCCAAATTTCGATGTCTTAAGGTGAAATCAGAACTAAATTCATAGCATTAATTAAATGCTTACATAGTTTTAAAAGGAAAAAAAGCCAGATAACTCTTCATTCAATTTAAGAAATTAAACATGAAAAAGAACTCTGAGGAAAAGAGCAAACATTAAGAATAAATGATTCTTATCATTATCATTCTATTGGCGCACCAGTCGGGGCGCCTGGGTGGCTCAGTCGTTAAACGTCTGCCTTCGGCTCAGGTCATGATCCCAGGGTCCTGGGATCGAGCCCCGCATCGGGCTCCCTGCTCGGCGGGAGGCCTGCTTCTCCCTCTCCCACTCCCCCTGCTTGTGTTCCCTCTCTCGCTGTGTCTCTCTCTGTCAAATAAAATCTTAAAAAAAAAAAAAAAGAAAAGAATGACCAGTCAATCAGAAAAGTATACAATTGTTAAACGTAACAGGTGATTTTGTCAGAAAATTAGTCTCTAAAGAGAGTAAGCAAGATTTAGGGGAAAAATATATTTAATTCAGAAAAAAGCTCAAAGCCTGATTAGACCACTCAGCCTAGAAGAACTTTTGGGGGAAAAAACCTAAATTGCTCCTGCAAAAGGCTTCGATGATTTCGTGGTGATTTAGTTTCAGGAATAGTTAGCTCCCATTCTAAATAATCTGCTGCAGAATGCAGAAATAAAAAAACAGCGCAGGCACTAGCTGTGATATGTTCCAGACGCTGACCTAAGTGCTCTGCCTGTGTTGTCTTAACCATCACGTGAATCCTCAAACAAGCACTATTTACTATTCCAATATTCAGATAAACTGAAAGAGATGGTAAGTTCCACATTCAATGAAAAACACTGGCATAAGCTTGAAACCAATCTCATTAGAAGTAAACATTTTAAATAAAATGCTGACAAATCAAATTTAGTTATACTTAAATCAGTAAGACTGCAAAGCACACATTAGAATATAAAAATAAATTCATGGATTTAATAAAAATATTTTAATTGATGTCAGAAGAGCACCTAATTAAGTTGAACAGATACTCCTGATGTAAATTCTTAAAACACTGCAAACAAAATGCAACACTGTACTGAACATTCTCATTAAAATGAGGAATAAGACAGGGAAGCCTACTTTGATCATTATTAGTTGTACTTGAAGTGCTAATCACCATAGTAAGAAGAAATGAAATTAGAAAATAATTATTTAGAGAGGATACATCCTTAGTAAATAAAAACTAAGCATCAGGAAAACCAGTAGTTCTAATAGAGCTCTGAGTAAGTGGCTCAAATATAAAATAAAAACCTAAACCAAATTTCCTACAGTCATTAAGATGGTGTGTTACTGGCACATCTTTAAAACGTAGACCAATGGCACAAACTTCCAGCTATAAAATAAGTAAGTCATGGAGATGAAAAGTACAGCAGAGGGAATACAGTTAATGATCCTATAGTAACGTTTTTTGGTGACAGATGGTGACTACCCTTACTGTGCTGAGCACCAAGTCATGTGTAGAATTGCTGCATCAGTATGTTGCGTACCTGAAACTAACCTAACACTGTATGTTAATCATACTTCAATTAAAAAAAGTTGACCAATGGAACAGATTAGTGTCCAGAAGCAAACTCACACGTACAGAGTTTATTAGCTCATGACAATGGTAACAGTGCAGTGTATTTGGGAAAGGAAAGTCTTTCTCAAGAATGGTGCTGGGTAGGGGCGCTTGGGTGGCTCAGTCGTTGAGCGTCTGCCTTCGGCTCAGGTCATGATCCCAGGGTCCTGGGATCGAGCCCCGCATCGGGCTCCCTGCTCGGCGGGAAGCCTGCTTCTCCCTCTCCCACTCCCCCTGCTTGTGTCCCCTCTCTCGAGGTGTCTCTGTCAAATAAATAAATAAAAAATCTTAAAAAAAAAATGGTGCTGGGTTAATTGGATGATTAATCAAAATACAAAAGGTTGAACAATAAAATTGCTAGAAGAAAAACATGGTAAAATATTCAGACATCAGTTTTTCTATTTGAAATAGGACTTGTATCTAGAACACAGAAAGAACATGTACATATCAGTAAGAAAAAAGGCAGACAACTCAATACAAAAGTGGTCAAAAGATATGAACACATACTCCACAAGAGGAGACCCATCATCCAAATGGCCAGTAAGCATATGAAATGGTGTTCAGTTCTATCAGGAAGAACTAAAGTAAAACTGCATTATGATGCCAATATACACTGCAAAAACAGCTAAAACGAAAATACCAAGTACTGACAATGATGTAGAACAAATGGAACTCTCCTTACACTGTTGATAGTAGTAGGATTTGGTAAAACCACTCTGGACAACTGAAAAATCTGAATAGGGTTGGATATATGCAACCCTAAGAGCCAGCAACCCTACTGAATATATATCCAACTGAGAACTCTAATACATTCACCCCAAAACATGTACAAATATAGTCACAGTTCTATTTCTAATAGCCCCAAACTGAAAATAAGTGTTTACTGATTATAAAATGGATTAACTGTGGTATAATACAACATGGATAAACACAAGGAAAAAATACATAGCATGGAAGAAGACATCTGAATTACATACATGGGTGGATCTTGCACTGCTGAGCAAAAGGAGTTATAAGACTATATACCGCATGAATACATAAACTGTTAAAAAAAAAAGCTGAACTGTGGTGGTAAGTCAGGATAATTATTACCCTGGGAGTTAGCAGTTACTAGAGGGATTCTAGGGTACCGGCAATGTGCTGGTCTCGATCTGGGTAATTAAGTGGATGTGAATACTTCTAGAAAATCCACTGAATTGTGAACTTAATAGTTGGTGCACTTTTTCTATGTTGTGCTTCCATAAAAATTTTACAGTAACTAATAAAAGCAATAACCAGTTAGAACAATGGAACAGTTCTTTAAGAATACAACAAACAACTAAATATCCAGTTCAGCAAGGAATTTATAAGACTAGCGGTAACTGCAAAGCTGTGGATACTCACCATATTGCCCTTACCATTTGCTTCTTTCAGTATCAGTTAACTTATAGGATCAATGTACTTCAAATGAATACTCCAAAAGAATTTTAATTTGAAATAAAACAAGTGATTCTAAAAAGTTAACCGGGAAGCATGGAAGAAGTGAATACTTGGAAGAAGAATAGTTAAAATGGACACAAAGCTATAATGCTTTGATCAGTGGTACAAAGTAATCTACATACTGCAGTGTATGTAAAGATGTGTAAATTTAACACAGGTTCAAAGTCTTTGGTCTTCTATCTTTATGGTTAGCTGGGTTTTACGATGCAGAATATTTAGGATTTTTAAAAAGTAACATGTATATATCACATACACTCTGTTGAATTTCAAACAGCACATTTTAATAAGCACATTGCTACTTTTCTAGTAATAAAATATGAATATCCCTACCAAATGAGATAGAGATTCATGTAGCCTCATGTCAAATCAGGTCAGGTTTTGCCATTAAATAATTCTGATGCTAAACTTAGGGAGAAAAATTGGTTGTTAGAACCTTTTGAATTTTAGAATTGTGAACAAGAAATTGTGAGTCAGTACAGAATAAGAGAGACATTTTAAGTAAATGTGTGTGCAGAGATAAACCTTAACCAGTTATACAGAGTCAAGTGGTTAAATGTTTAGGGATAAAATATACTCTGATCTTTATTTCACACCAGATATCAAAACAAATTTTATATGGGCTGGGAGCTAACTCCTAATTTTAATAAGAACTAAAAGCCGAGAAACCAGTGATGACGTCTTTCACTATATCTTTGGTAAGTGATAAGCACATGCCATGGCAGAAATGATAATTTGCTGGCAGGAATGTAAACTGAAAAAAATTTTCTGCAATAATTTGGCAAAATGTATTGAGATCCTTAAAAAGATGTATACTAAGTTTTTAATTTGGTAATTCCACTCTCTAAAATGTCTCCTAAGAAAACAGCTGATAACATAAATAGCTATTTGGTTACAAATCTGTCAGTGCTGTTTTTTTTTTTTTTAAGGACTTTCTAAGCTTTTTGTTCATTTATAAATTAAAATGACTCTTAATGGTTGTCATGGTTTTCTTTTTTTATAATATATAAAAACTGAAAAGCATTAGGAAGTTATATTTGCAGTTTAAGTTCAGGTATGTAGAAAAAATAGGAAAAAAGTATGCCAAATGTTAATTTTTTTTATAAAAAGAAAAAAGTCTGTTAAAAGTAAACATCTAATAATAAAGTCAAAACTTAATACAGAATTTCAAGAAGTTGAGCCTGTGGCCAAAGGATGGTGGCTTGAGAAATAATGAATGCAAAATACATAATAACAAGCATTTGAAATGACATCTTATTGAAGCTTCATACTTACTCTCCTTAAGAGTCATGACCTCTAGCCTTTGGCTGAGTGCTGATGGATGTTTCAACATACTACTGAAAGGTTTTAACAATATCCAGGGCTAAAATAATAAAATCCTTTAATTACAAAAATTCACACACTTGGCACACGTTGAGGGCATTAACCACTAAATAATGACCAAAATAAAGAGTGGATCCTTACATGTAGTTATAAAAGGAGCCACAAGTAGTTTATGGTGTATATACTCTGACCCTGAAATGCAGTCCCTGGGCATCTGAATGTTAAAATAGGTCACCCGGGATATGCTCCAATTATGTCCAGGAATTTGGACTTTTGCTCTTGAACATGAAGGAAAGCTGCAAGCATGTAAGGTGTTTTTGGACCGTACCAAGTGCAGCTCTTGGCTAGTGCCTAAGAATCCTGAATAAAGTGAACTTACTTTGTGTAGGACTTCTTAGTACTTAGCACCTATTAATACATATTAACTGAATGAGAAGGAAATCTGTTTTCCAAGACTATGTGAACTTCTGAAAAAGTGACTTGCAAAGGAATTTAATGAAGGTATCTCATTTAATGAGAATGACTGCCAATATAAAGTAATTCAAACTTTTGCAGTTAATGAAAACATTTATTCAAACCTAACTGTAGTACAGGATCAAGTTGAGTTAAATGAACATTACGGGTATGATATGTAGTTCTTTAGGAAGAGACCCCCACCATATCATAGAAATTTTTAACAAGACGTATTTCTGCAGTAAGGTTCAGCAATTATGATGTGATTTCCACACTGAGAAATAGGAGTAGGATGGATTTAGTTTTTTAAAGGCCCATTATAAAAAAAAAAAAAAAAAAAAAAGGCTGAGGAAAATGACCCTTTAACAACATATACACCTGTAGAAAAAAATCCTTGATAATACTGATATTCAACCAAACAGAAAGCACTTAAGAGAATATACTTTAATCTAGGCACAATCGGTCAGATATTAATGATAATTTCTGTTCTCATTTAAAAGTTTAAACCAATTTTTCAACTTTACTGATGTGTGTGAGTTGATACAGAGAAGGCACCTCTTTCATTCTCCTTAAGGACTTTTTGAGAGTAATTCTTTAGAACACCGTAGGGGGCACAGAGACAACGCACTATATCTAAGTACAGATATAGTTATTTAACACAGCCCATTTTAGGAGAAACTAAATTAAAATATAAAACTATGATTTCTCTTTTTACATCTTATGATGGACATGGCTTTCTAAAAGGATACCAGAAGATAATCCTCCATACAAGCTTTAACATAGAATCCAAGATTTAAATTAAATGTGCACTGGTCACTACTATGAATTAGTGCAATTCTTCAAATCCCCAGTATATGGGAAAAAGTATATACAGACCAAGAAATCTCAACTACTACATAAACTTTGTATGGCTCAATAGTCTAAACATTTAAAGTTCTGTAAAAGATCCTGAAAGTTATAAACAAAAGATCAGAACACTCAGATATGGTTTACAAAATTCTCTCTTTAGAACAAAGAGACCAGAACGACCAGGAGAAACACTTTAAAGTGTAAAACTTCAGGAATATAATCTTTACTGCAATTATAAGAAGGGGTAATAAAGTATTCACTCTAGCAAAAACCTAAATTGTTCATTTCTGATTGCTCCACCACCAATTGAGGTTGTCATCACCTTTGTACTACTTTGTGGCCGACTTTAAAGGTCTTGTATGACAGTTACTGAAGGCAATTTTATAAGGAAAAGCATTATTTCTCCCCCCCCCCCAAAAAAGTGAGAAACTACTCCAGATGAATAAGCCTCAGTTAGGGATCACAAGTCAAAAAACACAATGTAAGAACACTAGGTTGATTTAACTTCTATTTCAACAAGATTTATACAATATTTACAATACGTAATTGTCAGAGCTATACAGTTTTGCAGATTGGCTTTACTTACATTTCTGCAAATGTTTTTCCCAAAATAAAAAATATACTAGGTAAATCTATTTACAAACTAGGAAGCTGCTTCAGAAACAGCATGATTCAGATATAAAGTGAAGTTTCAGTACAAGGAAAGTGCAGGTCATGCTTTTAGGTTCTGTCAATATCTCACTCCCTACACTCATAGTTTAAGGGATACGAGTTTTAAATAGCTACTGTTCTTTTATGTTCAGAATGTTTACTCATCATAATGCAATGATAACAAAAATTTGTCCACATCCATTCCAGCTGGAAATGAACTGGGTAGCTTCTTTTTCTGTCAAAAAAAAAAAAAAAAAAAAAAAAGGGAAGGGGGAGAAAAAGAAATGAAAAAAGAAAGAAAAGAAAAAAAAAAAGAAAAAATAAACCTAAGTTAACATATTGAACTCAAACAAGGCCAAAAAACTTTCACTTAGAACCTTATATCGGGTTCTTCCTATACTACTAAAATTTTGCCAAAATTTTTAGTTGGTTGGAATTTTAGTTATACAGAGAAGTAGCAACACATTTTATAAATCCAAAGTTAATAAATTATACTTCAGTGGTACTTGAACATTAGTTTAGGGCAAAAGACATTAAACAAATTCAGAGTTTGTGAATGCTGAGACAAGACAGACCGTGCTTTCTATGAAGGTGGTCCTTTTCACCAAACCATAATAAGAGTCTCAGAAGCTTTCCTCACTACAAGTAACAGGTACCGTTCCAGTTCCAAACACTGAGCACACACTGGGCATCTGAGGGCACTACGTTTACTCCTCCCAGCCTCAGGTAAGACGTGTGGTAGCCTCACGTCAAGGGATGCAGCTGAGCCCCAGAGGCTCCGGGCTTACCCACCATCTCAGAACCAGTAAGCAGGAGATGCGGGGTTCAAACCCAGGCTTGCATGGCATCAAAGCCATGAATCTTTCCCTGACACCAGACTTGCCGTAAGACATTTTAAGCACCTTTCTTTCTATTCAGTTCATCTACTAAGTGGCTACACAGCTTCAGGAAAAACGGGTTTCGGTTCTCAATGCTATCCCCGCACTGCCTTTCTACAGATAACCTTGCCCAAAGAAAAAAACAGGTGAATTTAACGTTTACACTGCTCCAACACGTTAACGTCTGTAAGAGCCAATGGAAGAGATGGCAGGACACGTGGAGAAAAACCCCAAGAGGTAGGAGTTGCAAAGGTGTTTTTTACCTGGTAGTTCCACACACAATAGTGGCTTCCCCATCTTTCATGCCTCATGTTATTCTCCCAAAAAACCTGGGTCCTACCACAACAAACAAAAACCTCCTTTCCCCAAGAAAGAGGTTCATCACTCAGTGCCTTAGCAACTGTTGGCAAATGCTTCACTTCACCTAGACAAATTCTGAGTACCACGCTGGCTGAGACACACTGCTACAGAATATGTTTTGTCAGCCAAGACCCAAAGCCGTCTTGACCAGAGGGTTCAGTGACGGAGCTGCGGCAAAAATGCTGAGATCTCTAATGTGAGCACTGAAGGAAGGGCAAAGGTGTGGTTTTGAAATTAAGACTTTCAAACTTGCCTTGATTTTCTTCTTTTTCATTGGGAGTGATGAATTTGCAAGATTTTTACTAGAAGCACGAGAGGTGCGTTCACGTTCATCTAATTCCTCGATCTTCCGCTTTTTTGTGGTGCCCCGGGAAGATGCTCGGAACTGCTGGGTATTGTCTTTGAGAGGAGTCGCCGAGGCTGTCCTGGAGATGGCTGCTCTGGAGAGAATCATGAGGGTGTGGGCAGCCATGCTTACACTGTTCTCGCTCCCTGTCTCACTGGTAGGGCTACAGGCAGGCAAGTCTGGGGTGACAGGAGGGACCATTACCTTGGCTGTGCTACCGTCTTCAGCAAAACGCCGACTAGAGGGGACCTTGAGACCGTCTCTAGGCTCTTCTTTATGTTTGTCCCCTGCCCCTGAGCCAGATGTCCGGGAGACAGGTGCATCAGAACTATCGGGGAGCCTATTGACGGGGCTAGGCCACTGGCCATCCGGCAACACTTCGGTGGCATGTTTGGTTAGTGGGCTGATCAGAGAACTGGCACATTTCGTTTGTTCTTGTTTTGGATCCTTCACAGTTGCACCTACTGAAATGACATTTTTACTATTTGAGGATGTGCCTTGTTTTTTGGTTAGTTCTTGCAGTGAAGCTATGGTTTTCTCATTCCGTAAACCCCCATTTTGCTGTCCGTTTGACAGTTTTGAAGTTTCTGGATTTTTCTGCCTTTCGACATCACTGCATAATTCATTCTCCTTATTAGCTGTTGCTTTATGGAAAGATTCAAGTACAATTTCTGTTGGTGAAACTTTCTTTTCTGACTGGGTTTCTTTTATGGTGGTATGTCGGCTACTGGCAGTTTCTGATTTAGATAAAATCTTAGGCAAAGGAGGTCTCTCTCTCTCCCTTTTGAGAGCATTATTAGAAGGGGGTTTTAAGGCGGAGGACACAATGGGTGACTCGAGATTAGGAAATGCAATGTCATTCCTTTCTTTGCTCTGGGACACCATCTTATGGTCTGTGCCCCGCGAATCCGCCACAGGACAAGCAGTGCTATCAAAACAGAGCACGCGTCGGTGGCTTTCGAATGGTCTGCTAGCTGGAACTACGCTCTCTAATGAGAAGGGGGCTGTCATTTCTTCCAGTTTTTTCCCAAGATCTGTGGCCATACTCTTGTCAGACACTTCAGTTCTGCAAAATAAACAAGGAAGTATTTTTAGCAACATAAAGACATCCTTTATGTTTTCAATCTGAGCAAAGAATCTATGACGGAAAATACTTTTATGCTCACCTTTGTGCATGACATCCAACTAAATGACTAGATGAATCCACCAAATTATTTACCTGCTTTCCTGGAATTATAAATGGAATAATTAGAAAAGGAAAACATTCCTGAGAGAAAGAGTACATTACTCTGAAAGAAAATGGGACAGACATCACACACCATGAGAAAAATTTCAAATGACAGCTAATGTAACAAATGAAGTACTCTCACCTACTGGGTTTAAAAAGCAGCTTCTAATTATTATTATTATTAAGATTTTATTTATTTACTTGACAGACAGCACAAACAGGGGGAGCAGGAGAGGGAGAAGCAGGTTCCCCGCTGAGCAGGGAGCCCGATGCGGGGTTCGATCCCAGGACCCCGGGATCATGACCTGAGCCGAAGGCAGCCACTTAACTGACCGAGCCACCCAGATGCCCCCACAGCTTCTAATTTTAGATACAAGACAAGATGATCATTCATCCATTTTATTTTTAATTTAATTTTTTTTTAAAGATTATTTATTTATTTATTTGACAGAGAGAGAGACAGCGAGAGCAGGAACACAAGCAGGGGAAGTGGGAGAGGGAGAAGCAGGCTTGCCGCTGAGCAGGGAGCCCGATGTGGGACTCGATCCCAGGACCCTGGGATCATGACCTGAGCTGAAGGCAGACGCTTAACGACTGAGCCACCCAGGCGCCCTCATTCATCCATTTTAGAGAGGAAATACAGATATGGAGCAAATGACTTGCTTCAACTTTAGGCAAGTATTGAGTCCAGTCTCTGGATCTATGAATTATAATGTTCAACATAGCACTTAGGGGTACTCCTTAGGTCCAGAAAGTTAAAGAAAGCAATGTATTATGCCTATTTTGAAATTTTGCTGATGTGACTGTCATGTTTGCAAGCCTATGTCAGGCAGAGCACAAGCTCTGGAGTTTTAATAGCCATATTTTAATTTCTAGGGACTTAGGAATTTATGTGGGAGAGCAGGAAGATACTAAGCTGGAGAGGTAGGCAGAGATGAGATTAGGAAGGACCTTGTGCCTTATGCAAGAAGTTTCAGAGAGAATCCTTAAGAGTTTTAAAGAGGGAACAGGAATAAATAGACTTGTGCTTTGGAAAGTCACTCTGGCAGTAGTCGAGAAGGTGGGCTAGAGAAGAAAGAAAACTGCCATCCAAAATTCTCAAGTGGCTGTCAATAGTCCAGGTAAGAGATGATGGAGACAGTGATGGGCGTTCACACAGATACGAAGGGTCAAGGAGGACTGCATGGTGACATTAACCAAGGAGAAAAGCAGGCAGAAGGTCTCTGCGGAGCAAGAAGGGAGTCTGAGACACGGAGAATCTGAAGGTCTGGAGTCAGACAGAATCACGAAGGCAGGAGTGCAGTAATTTAGTGGTGGGTCCAGAAACCACCAACAGTGTCAACAGCCAGAGGGAAGTAAGGTCAGGATGGAAAACATCCAGAGGCACTGATGATCTCAGTTTAAACAGTTTTAGTGGAAACATGAGAAAAGACAATGTGGATAAAGAAAGCATGGGAGACAGAAATTGGGGATGAAGGGTTGGCAGATGAGACAAACCCAAGGAGCTTTACAGCCAGAGAGGGAAGAAGGATCCAAACAAGAAAAATATAGGACATACAGAAGACAGAAGATGCAGGTAGACGGCATTAACTGTAGAAAGGACGAGAGCATTATTCCTGTAAGAAAGGAACGAGAGGAAGTAGAACAGGTACACACCAAATGGGAGTGCTGTGGGAAATTGGAGTTTACTACTTATTGATCAGGTGGGAGAGAAGATCACTGGCCTAGAGTGAGGAGGGTGGGGGCTGGGTAGGTAGGAGAAGAGCTGTAGGAGTCTGGAAGAGTTTGAAGGGGGAATGGGAAAGAAAGATAGGAAGACACTTGAAATGGCCGCTAAGTGGCACTAGTGAGGGTGAGACATTTTTAAAGTGGTCGTGAACGGCCCCACTTCTAAAGCAATGCTGAAAAGCCCAGGTACAAAGGCAGAGAGGGATGTTTGGAAAGATCCAGAGCTGGAAGGCAAGGGGGATGGTAGAAGAATGTGCACATGAAGGTGTTTAAGAGTCCTTGGAAGAGTGGCTGAGGTGGTGGATTGTGGGTCTAGCCTGGATGGGAAGGAAGGGAATCCAGGAAGGAAACAGAGGTTCAGGGAAAAGTGAGGATTCGAGTAAGGGGAGCCCTTACTGGCTGAAGAGCGTTACTGTATGGGAATGAGAGTATTTTGAGACAGGTTACTGGCCTTTAAAAACTGCACAGGGTAGTACGAAGGGAAACATTAAAGGTGAAGCTATGGGAGAGATTAGGGGCCATGAAGATCAAGACTTAGAAATGGAAGGTGTCCAAGAATTCTGAGGGCTAGGATGGTGGGTAGGCTGACGACATGGGCATTGTCATCCACGAAGATGGAGAAGTTGGAGGCAGAAGTCTGATGCAACCCCTCAATGAAGACCTGGTGTTATTTTGTAAATAGGGTCTTTTGTTGAACAGAAACCTTTAATTTTGGAACAGTCATGCTATCAACTTTTTCCACTTATAATTGTGTTTTTTTGCATTTTTATAAAGCAATCCTTTTATCCCTTTGTCTCTAAGATATTCTCTTACATTTCTTTTACTGCTTAACTGTTTTGCTTTACACTTTTAGATCTTTATTTTATTTTATTTTTTAAAGATTTTATTTATTTATTTGAGAGAGAGAGAATGAGAGACAGAGAGACAGAGGGAAGAGGGTCAGAGGGAGAAGCAGACTCCCCGCCGAGCAGGGAGCCCGATGCAGGACTCGATCCTGGGACTCCAGGATCATGACCTGAGCCGAAGGCAGTCGCTTAACCAACTGAGCCACCCAGGCGCCCCTACACTTTTAGGTCTTTAATCATCTTAGATGATTTGTGTATGGTTTGAGGAAGGGATCTAATTTTTTTCCTAGAACATATATATAATAGCCAATAAATCTATTAAACGATCCTTCCTGTCCTCTGTGACTTCTGATGCTATATCCACCACATACAAGTTCTCATAAGTACATGGTCTCTTTCTGAACTCTATTTTGCTCCATTTGCCTTTTAGTTTAGATAACTAAAATCAAAACAAAACAAACAGAAAACCAACTTTAAGCAAAGACTGGAAATCACCCGTTAGGAATGAAACAGGTCTTCGGCAACAAGCACTGTGGTGCTGCTGTAAACAATGAGCATACAGACATCAAAGCGACATTAATGAACATAAGGATGTACCTGTACCAAGCTTGTTTCTTAGTCCCTGAGTCTTCTGAGACTTTGGAGGGATGGGGATTTGAGGGATACTTCTACTGCACACAGGTGCTGCCAAAGGCATATGAAGGAGCTGGAAGAGAAGCGGCCATGAATGATTCTCGGTTTGAAAAGCATCGCCGCGCCACTTTCAGTTCAGAACTCTCACCTGCTGAGGAGCAGCAGAAAAGGCATTTCCACTCTGTCCAACCACAGACACAGGGATCATTCCCACCATTCCTTGGAGCACAGGTTGGACGGGAGAAGCAATTATGATGGCAGAGCCTGAAAAAAAATTCTCCGTAAGACTCTCAAACAAGACTCCAAAGTAACTATTAATTTAAATTCTCTAAAATTATAATCCTTTTACCTTAGAATCTGCTTTTTTGTTGAAGATTTTATTTGAGAGCGAACAAAAGCGAGAGATCACAGAGGGAGAGGGAGAAACAGACTCGCTGAGTGGAGAGCCTGATGCGGGGCTCGATCCCAGGACCCCGGGATCATGACCTGAGCCGAAGGCAGATGCTTAACGACTGAGCCACCCAGGCGCCCCCTGACTCCTCTTTTAAAAGAGGTTATTTTAAACAACACTTCAAACAGATCCATCAGGCTACTAGTTAATTGTGTGTATTTATTCAGATTTTATTATATGCCTACAATATTAAGAAAAGGGGGAAAGGAGCTTGGGAAGCAACACGTAAGGCAAGGCAGATGAATGTATCATGTATCCTCAGCTCCATCTTCAAGGATCACTGACACCAATGAATTTCATAACTTATAGCAGATTTAAAACAAGGTATGGCTGAATTCATCAGGGAGAGAAAAGAGGGGGCATAATCACAAATTTCAGTCTTTTCTCACACTGTCCAGCCACGATTTCATTCCTCCTAGTCAATAAATGCACACACAAGAGAAATTAGGTCGTCCCATTCCAGAGAAATGAACCTCAGTGTGTTCTTAAAGTTACCTTGTGAAAAGCTGGGTGACACAGTGTGGTTGACAGCGAACACACTGTTTGACCTCGGGGGTGTCTGTAACTGGGGCAGGGGTGGTGGAGCGGTCACGGGGGCAGAATTTCCAGGCAACACCACCACATTAGACTGACTTCCAGCTGTTCCTAAGGCTGTTGGATCGGTCACGCACGTAGCTATGAGAATGTTATTTGAATTGCCAAAAGTCGTGCTCGCAGCTGGCATCAACTGTATGTACCCCCCATCCTTGGAGACACACGGTGTGATGGTGGATGAGAAAGCGCCGCTGCCTTCATTCTGAGCGCCGTTTCCGGCAGAGTCCTCGGGTTTGAGGGCCAGAAGGCTCTGTTCCCCTGGTGCGGAATCCCCTAGTCTGTCAGCAGATGGGACAGCAACTGCAGTCTCTTCTGAAGACAGGCATTTAACTAATTCTGCATCTTTGGCAGGAGACTTGGCAGGAGAGGACAGTATTATAGTCGGCAAGTTTTCCCCACTGATACTGGAAACAGCACTGTTCAGTTCAGTATCCGAGGAAACAAATGGATCGTCACTAATGATAATTTTGAGAGAGACAATATTTGATGCATCTATGTCTGCTGAATTGTCCACTGCAGGTTTTTCACCAGTCTTTTGGGACTCAGCAGGAGAATCTCCCAGTGAAGAACACACAGATTCTGAAGGAGGAGACTGCTTCTCTTCCAGAGGATGACCTTCCGGAGCCATCAGTGCAACCTCCCCGCAGTTACCAGCTTCCCCTAAAGTGAGAAAAATACTATTTCCGTCTCCCTTTAAAGACGCAGGCTCTTGTGAATCGACAGCGACTTTCTCAGACGTGGAGGGCTGACTTTCATGTTTTTCCGTACGACTTAACTCAGGTGCTGATGAATCCTCAGATGGCTGTTTAAGTGAAGACACTGAATCTTCAAGACGACTGTCTACTTGTTCGGAGACGTTTAAACCTGAACTTTCAACTGACACAGGTAGTATTTTACTTGGAAATGAAGAATTATCTTGGCAGTCTGCACGTTGTGAGGCAACTGGCAACCCACCGTGAACCTCAGTTTTATTCTGGTGCATTTCTCTAGGGTCTGACTTAGAACCAGGGAGAGTAGTAGTTTTAAGTCTTGCTGTGTTGTTAGAGCTTTCACAAAACTGACTTGTTTTAGGTGTCTTTCCAGTTAATGGAATAGTTTGGGATAAAAGCTGAGAACTCTTCCCAGAGAGAATTAAGTTTTCACCGTTAGTTTCACCACCAAGGGAAACAAATGACGTCATTGGTAGAGCGGCCGGATCAGGCTGCAAGGGAGGTTCCTGCGGTGTGTTGGACAGCAGAGAAGTCTTTCCAACCTCCATCGTCATGGTGGTGTCGGTGGGCATCTGATGGGCGTACAATTCAGCACAACGCTGATTACATTCAGCATCAGCATTTATTCTTTGGTTAAAGTCATTCAAATGAGGCACCGACTCAAAGGTAATATCAAGGTTACACTTCTGTCCATTAGGTACAACTGTTTTAAATGCCTTTTTTTGGATGCTAGAGCCTATCTGAGGAAAGTGTTCCTGGGCTTCCTGCCCAAGCTCCTCATGGTTGCTGCTATTCTTCAAAGCATTTGAGGTGTCTTCATTTTGATAGGATGCACAAAATGGGGGCTGCCCAGACTGATCATCTGCAAAATATAAGGATGGTAGAGACAGTGAATATGTAATCATTTCTGAGGGAGTCACGCTGACTGTTTTGCCTCCTTGGAAGTAACTCATCTTTGATATACCAGTTAGCAGAAGTCTGAAAAGCCGTATCTCACGTTTTCCGAGTATCAAAAAACTTACAGGTACTTTTTAAAAAAATTACTGATGCCTTTTTAAACAAGGGCCAAACTGTTTTTCAAACCTCTTAGAAAACAAGTGACGCAAAGAAGGAAAAAGTATATAGGTTTAAGAACATCTAATGTTTATCAGTATGTAAAAAACCTGGCCCCATATGTGCAGTTTTTTTCAAAATAGCTGACTTTTCAACTTGTACCATTTCTATTGACCTTACTTTATTGGATATATTCTTCAAGGTGAAATGGGCCAAGTACATTTTGTATGATCAACATCTGATGTTATCATGTCCTGTTTGGAATCTTCAACACACACTTATTAAAGATCATCAACCACATGATTAGGGCTGGGATAAAAGACGAACGACCTAGTCTCCACCCTTGGGGAGATCAGTCTATTAAGGGAAGCAGACATAGAAAGAGATGATAAAACATGTAAAAACTGTTAATAGTATAGGAGCAAAAGGCAACTCTTTCTGCCTAACGGATGTGACAAAGTGCTAAAAAGGAGATCTTAAAAAAGAAAAGAAATGTGATCGCTGGAGTAAGAAGAAAGGGCGTTTCAGGAAGTAACACAGCATTGACATACTGTGTTATAGAGCACTCACAGTGTAGGACAGAGAACAGTAACAATAACAATATGAAAAACATAGGGAAAAATCTGGAAAAATGTCTGTCACCTATGATTCTGTTAATGTGACACTGGTAAATGATCTTTGGTTCAGAGAACGTTTGAATCCTTCTGAGGGGAGACGGGCAGAAATTACATCCAGGCCACGTCAGTTTCAGTGAAGTGGTAAGACTCTGAGAGAATGAGATTTCGAGTTTCATTCTGTGCCCAGTAGAGCGCTTAAGTGAAGCATAATCTTCCACACAAAATGACACTGTAATCCAGTCCAAGAAGAATTAGAGGATTGGGCTTCAGTGTAGGCAGAGGATTCAGAGTGGGAATGTAGTCTGAGATATTCCCAAACTACTTTTTGGAAGACATGATGTGAAACTTGGAAGCCATCAGGTTTTTTTTGGCAGTTGGAGGGGTAACAGCATTTAAGAAGACAGACAAAAAAAGATTACTTTGGCATAACTTGTTACTAGCAGAACAGATAAAGGTGATGCTAAAAAGGCGCGAAGTTTAGCACGTGTGAGATGCAAGAGTAATGGTTATTTCTGAGAAAAAGCTGGAGGGTTTAGTGTTGGGAAGGGGTATGAAGCGAGGCTTTTTCGTGCCGGCAGTGTTCTATTTTTTGATTTGGGAGATGGTTATACAGGGTATTTCCTTGGCTATAATTCAGTGAGATACACATATTTTTATTGTGCACTACTGTGTAAGTGTTACGTTTTACAAAATTAAAACAATTGGCAAATATGTAAAGGAGGTAAGATGGACATATTCACTGCCTTCCCTCAGTCAGTAAGTAGTTACTGTGGGTCAATTAGGTGCCATATTGGTACTCCACTGCTACCTCATTGGTATGGGAGGGAGAAATGAAAAAACTGACTTAGTAGACACATAGGAATATGACCTAAAGCCTTATAAGATCCATACTGCAAGACTATCACTACAGTATATAGCTTCCTTGAAATAAGTGAGATATGGATGCTGAGCAGTCAGCTGAACTTGCTTACCAGGCTGAATGATTAATACCACATACTAACCTTACATAGCAAGGATCTGAATTCATGCCACAAAAAAATTATGTTAAATGTTATTGTTTTTTGTCAAACTGGACCACACCATTAATACTAAATTGTGCATGCAAGAATCTGTTGCATCACGAAAGAATGAGTACTAAAAATTCACCTTTTATTCAAATTACTAAAAGGCTTGGGTTTTTTTTTCTTTAATGAGAAGAAAAAACTTAAAAAAAAACCCCCCCACACACAACAAATCCTATGTGGCAATTTGAACAACTTCCAAATTAAACAGTATTGTCTGCCTTTGAAATTCTGAAACTGGTATTAGGATTTAGATGGAAGATATTAACAAAACCAAATTCTTACCAGACTGTTCTGTTTCAAAAGAACCTTTAACTGCTAGATTAGTTCCATCTGCTAAGACTACACCGGTATTGGTTTCCAGATGCTGACTGGAAATGCCTTGTGACATATTTTTATTATTCTTTGATTTACCTGTTAAAAAGGGAACAGGGAAACAACTGGTTAAATTATCAAAATAAAAATAAGCATCAGTTAATACAGCCTGATGGTGATTAAACAAATGTTAGACTTTATGTTAAAGTTATGGTCTTCTGGATGTTTTTAACACGTTGCCTTGTCTATCACTGACAAAAACTAAGATTTTTTCCAACAGACTGGTAGTTCTTAAACTTTAGCCTGTATCAGAATCATCTGGAGAATCCAAGAATTTGCATTTTTAACATGTTCTCAGATCATGTTGTATGCTGGGATGGAGACTACACTTTGAGAACAGTGGCCAAACTCTTGTATTCCGTACGACCCAACTGTGTTTAGGGCAACGTATGTGCAGTAGTGATGTCAACGTATTTGTGCTGACTGCCAATAATGCTCACAAAATATACAAAAGGTTCTCCATTTTTACAGCTCAAGTTTAAGAAAAAGATAACTCCCACCGCCCCTTTCATAGCCATATGTTTGCTTTGATGAAAACAGGACATTTTTTCAGATGCTCTGGGAATGTTGCTTCAGTCTGGTTAAACTGCCAAAGAAATTAAAACTTTTTTCTTCTAACTGCCTTGAAATGGTCTACTTACCATAGTCAAAGAGATCAAAGAGTGCCTGAAATGCTGGATCTGATTCTGTCTGTTCCAATATATCCTGTATCGCTTCCTCAGACATATGGATCTCACTCTGCAAAAAAAAGTGATCCTAATTGAATTAGTATATGGCTTAATACCAGCAAAATAATTAGAAGGCATATGATACTCTCATTTTTTATAAATAATTACTTCCCTCCATGAAAATTTCTTCTGATTCTAACACTAGGGTCATTTGAAACAAATAAAAACAACCACACCAGAAGGTAGAAGTGAATGTTCCCTAATTCTACTCCCTAGAGTTAACTGCTTTGGTGAATATATTCCCCAAATTAAAATAAAATGAACATAGGAACTATAGTTATCTGTGTGTGTATACAACTTAAGTCACACTATAAATGTTTTCTTCAACTTGACATCCAGCACTAAGTTTACAGTGTGCGGCGTAATGCCTTGACCTACATGTGCTGTGAAATGATGATCACAGTAAGTTTAGTTAACATCCATCATCTCATGCAGATACAAAAATAAGAAAAATTTTTTTTCCTTGTGAGAACTCTTAGGACCTACTTTCTTAACAATTTTCAAATATACAACACAGCAGTGTTAACTAGTCATGATGGTGTACATTTAAGCCCAATACTTATTTATCTCTTATTTAGAAGTTTGTATTTTTGACCACCTTCTTCCAATCCCCACCCCCACCTCAACCCCCAACCAATACCCTGTCTTTAGTAACTGCAAATATGATCTATTTTCCTATTAGTTTGGGTGACTTCTATATAAATCTTGCCCCTTTTATCTCTCTGCTTTGGTCTCTTAATATTAAATGCTTTCTTCAAATGTTGTACAATCCTTGCTCGTCTGTTCACATTTATCCTAAGATTTTATTTGTCAGAGAGACTAGGGCCTTCATTTACTCTAACAGTTAGAGAATTAAAATTCTCAATTTTAGTTATTTATAAATCATCCCACAATGTCGTATTCTTCAAGATTAGTAAGGCATACATTTGAATCCCATGAGACAGGAAATTCACATGGAACAATGTTAAAGTGGAACTTTCATGAACTGATAAAAGCTTGGGAGTTTTTATAAAAATGCTTATAAAATGAAAAGAAAAACTTGTTTGAAATTAAAGAGCCAGTTCACTTTAATTATGAAGATGTACAGAGAACATCAACAATTCTCAATGAAATATGATTTGGGAGGAGTCCAGGAGCTTGAACAACTGTTTCTATATCCAGGAACTTGAAAATACAGTAATGTAAATAATGTCGAGAACACGATGTAATTGAATTATGAAACACTGGATACAGTCTTATAAAAATTAATGTTGACGAAATGCATTTTTCTAGTAAGTCATTTTATTCTCAACTGTAAATATTAGAATCAAAAGAACCCTGAAATGAATGTTCCAAAGGTAACTGCAAATCAATCTTCTAATATTTTTAAAACTCAAGGTATAATTTACACACACTAAAACGCAAAGAACTTAAGTCCACAGTTCAGTGAGCTTTGACAATTTTAAGGACTGTGCAACCACCACTCCAATAAAAAGTGTGAAACAGGGCACCTGGCTGTCTCAGTTGGTGGAAGTCTGCAACTCTTGATCTCAGGGTTGTGAATTCGAGCCTCTTGTTGGGTGTAGAGGTTACTTAAAAATAAAATCTTTAAAAAAAAAAAGGTAAACATTTCCACCGCCCAAGAAAATCACACATCTATACACACCATTCCCTTTTCTAGAGCATTCCTCCTTTGGCAAATTAGTACCCTCACCCTCACCCAAACAATTTCTGATTTCTATCAGCATGAATTTGTGTTGCCTGTTTTAGAACTTCATATAAACAGAAGCACACCACTATATACATACATTCTTTTAGTCTATCTTCTTTGATCAACATATGTTTGAAATTCATCCATGTTGTTATGTGTATCGGTAGCTCAGTCCTTTTTATTCTTCACCAGTATTCTATGACTGTCAAAATTTGTTTATTCCTTTTTTGTCGATGGACATCTGGTTTTAGTGTTTGTCTATTAGGAACAAAGCTGTTACAAATATTCTGGTAGAAGTCTTTTTATAAACATGTGAACATATTTCTTTCTCTTGGGTAAAAACCTAGTAACTGCCAGATCATAAGGAAAGTGTATAGGTGTATACATAACTTTGTTAGCTATCAGTTTTCCGAACAGATTATACTATTTCATAACTTCTCATCAGCAATTTTTCAGAGCTCCAGTTGTTTCACATCCTTGTGAACATCTGGTATTGTCAGATCTTTAACTTTCAGCCACTGTAGTGAATGTGAAACGGTATCTCACTGTGTTCTTAACTTTCAATTCCCAAATGACAAATAGTTATTTTTTCATGGCCTTAGTGGCCATTCCTCTATCTTCTTTTGTCTGGTCCAATCTTTCACCCCTTTCTTAAAATGGGTGGTTTATCTTATTATTATTATGGAAGCTCTTTCTATACTTTGGATAAAAATATCTTGACAGATGCATGTGTTATAAGTATTTTCTCCAAGTTGGTGGTTTGACTTTTAATTTTTTGTTAATGATGATTTTAATAAGCAGGTATTTTAAGTTTTAAGGAAGCTTTTTTTTTTTTTTTAACAGTGATTTGTGTAGCCTAAGAAGTCTTGCCTTCTGCAAGGTCACAAAGACTTGTAAGTATTTTTAAAATTCTTACTTCACCTATTTATACAACTGGCTAATTACTTCTCAGTGAATCTGATGTTTTTACTACTCAGTTGGGCAATTTGTCTTGCTGTTCTTTTAAAAAGTTATTTAAATCTGAATTTAACTTTTCCCAAATATACAGTATTACAAAGCAAGGGCAGAGGGTTGTTTTCTCTTACAACGTCTCACAATATTTAGCACAGTGCCTTGATTATGGGAAGTATCTGATGTTTGTGGAGAAAATATAAACAAGCAATTGAAGACCATAAAAATTTAGAATAGGGTGTATTCATTTGTTAAACATTAAGACAGGAGAAGTTTTTAAAAAGAAGTAGATAATTTAAAGTCGCTTTAAAAAGTTCGTCATATTTTGTTAAATTTACTGAACTTCACTACGGGAAAATGTAGCAAATTGTTTTTTTTAAAGTATTCTGAAGGAAAGACCAAAAAAAAAAAAAAAAAAAATTCAGTGGTTTTTACCTAGAATTCACCTGAAAGCAAACCTGCTATAATGAATTCGTTTGGTGGGCAAAGCAACAAGAATGGATTACACCGTCCGAGAGTCCAAGTCAAAGGATGAGTTACCATCACAATCTCAGCGGCTCTTGACTAAGGATATGTGCACATGAACAAATCTTTTTTTTTAAAAAAACACATGAACAAATATTAAAGATAAACTGTCGGGGCACCTGGGTGGCTGTTGTTAAGCATCTGCCTGTGGCTCAGGTCATGATCCCAGGGTCCTGGGATCGAGCCCCGCATCAGGCTCCCTACTCGGCGGGAAGCCTGCTTCTCCCTCTCCCACTCCCCCTGCTTGTGTTCCCTCTCTCGCTGTCAAATAAATAAATAAAATCTTTAAAAAAAAAAGAAAAAAGATAAATTGTTAAAGTCTTCTTTTACCAGCTGATGTTCTTCCATCTTCACCATCACTAAATAGCAACAGTAACTACAATCCCATCTTCCTTCTCTTGGCAGTAAACTTCACACAATTTATTCATTTAGTTAGTAACCTTTCTTTTTTAAAGTGTTTTGTTCGTTTTACTTGGATTCATTATATACCTTTAACACGGTTTCTTCGTTTCCTTACATTTTTATGCAGTTTCTCCACGTTGGACAGTAGTGCGTTGCGACACAAACATACCACTTACGAATCTTTAAGTGTCGAGTACTTAGATATCCCCTGACCGACTGCTGTACGGCTACAGTAAACTGTCTCACTGAAAACGTGGAAGAATTAGAGCTATTAAATGGGTCAGAGATGTCTTACTGCTTTTACCATTTAAACAGTACAATTTACACTGATTATATGTTCTCAAGAACAGGTTACATTTATGTTTGGATAATGAAGAAAATCTTTATCTAAAATTATTATCTTAAATAATTTTATACATCTGTTGGCAATGGTTTTTTTTTTTTGGTCAAGATTTTATGTTATTTAAGTAATCTCTATACCTAACATGGAGCTCAAACTTCTAACCCCAAGATCAAGAGTCGCATGTTGTACTGACTGAGCCAGAAGGCACTTCTTGGCAATGGTTTTGAAATGAAACCAAAATACCATCAGTTTTAACTAGGAGTATATGCACTACAAACACACACCCTAACCTGTACCTGAAGTCCCAGGAGTTCATCAATTGAAGTCTCTGGTTCCGTAGGGTTGCTCTCTGTTTGCTTAGGTATTTGTGCAATATTGTTGTCGCTGTAATACAGAAAGAAAAATTTTTACCATAGCTCTCAATTAGATGAAAACAATTAGGCATCATCAACACACATAGCTTACCTAGTCAAAAATTTATTAATGTTTTCCGCAAGCTTTTCTTGAAGAGACTTGTTACTTAATATTTTTTCTCGTGCATTTTCAATAACCATTTGCTGGAAAAGAAAGTCAATATTAGTAAAGGAACAGGGCAGACCTTCTAGTTAACGGGAGCTAGCTAGTTTTAATAAATCTAGGTGGAAACTCAGAAGTTACCGTGACTCCGTTTGTATAAATACTTGAATACTACACAAGTGTTACCACAGGTCCCTCACCAACTTTCTTCACTGATTACAAAACAGTTCCAAACTCCAAATTTTCATACAAGGTTTTTAATAATGACTCCAGTAAAATGGCCTACTATGTTGCATAATCCAGCACCCACAATGTATTTATTGTTCCCTAAACATAGCACTGCTTCTTACCTGGGGCACTCGCACAGGCTATCTATTCTAAATGGACTGTCTCCTACTCATACACTTTACTACGCTCTATCCCAAGGAAATTACCCTGGAGTTTTACAGAAATACTGTAACACACACACACACACGCATGTAAATATCACTATTTTAAAACTCAGGAATATCTAAAACTGCAAAGCTTGGTAAGGTCACTTACTTTTTCTACTGCAAATGCATTTGGATCCTGGAAATTCCGTATCGTTGAATGAGGCCCAGACAAAGTGTTACTTTTCCTTTGAGATTCACTGAAACACATTTTAAAGCTTGTCTTTTAACTAGTATGAAAAACAGATTCAATGATAATTACATATAGAGATATAAATCTTAAGGTCATGGAAGAACAGGTATTTTCCCTCCCTGTGGTAGCAACAAAGGGCAAGAGTAGAAAACCATTACTACACCGGCATTAATAAGAAATGACTCTGAGGTCCAGCTTTACCAATTGCTATGTGGTCTGTAGCAAGGTAAGTTCTATTTGTTTTATCTTTGAGGTTTATTTATTTGACAGAGAGAGAGAGAGAGAGTGCTCGAACGCATAAGCACAAGCAGGGGGGAGCGGCAGGCAGAGGGAGAAGCTGGCTCCCTGCTCCCAGTTCTGACTATTTGACCTACTTTATAACGGGGTAAGATCAACTGCATTATTGGGTTTATGATAGAACCGAATAAGGGGCGCTTAGTGGCTCAGTCGTTAAGCGTCTGCCTTCGGCTCAGGTCATGATCCCAGGGTCCTGGGATCGAGCCCCGCACCGGGCTCCCTGCTCCGTGGGAGGCCTGCTTCTCCCTCTCCCACTCCCCCTGCTTGTGTTCCCTCTCTCGCTATCTCTCTGTCAAATAAATAAATAAAATCTTAAAAAAAAAAAAAGAACCGAATAAGATGAAATACGTGTAAAAACTATTTTTTTTAAATTTTATCTTTTTTTTTGAGACCGTGCACACAAGCTGGGGTGTGGGGAGAGGGCCAAGAGAGGAGAGAGAATCTTTTTTTTCTTTTTGCAGTTTATTATAATTCTTAATATCTTTCTTGGCAATTTTTTAAGATTTAAATTTAATTAACATATAGTATATTATTAGTTTCAGATGTAGAGTTCAGTGATTCATCAGTCTTCTGTAACATCCAGTGCTCATTACACCACATGCCCTCCTTCACGCCCATCACCCAGTTACCCCATCCCCCCCTCCTACCTCCTCTCCAGCAACCCTCAGTTTGTTTCCTAGGATTAAGAGTCTCTTACGGGGCGCCTGGGTGGCTCAGTTGGTTAAGCGACTGCCTTCGGCTCAGGTCATGATCTTGGAATCCCTGGATCGAGTCCCGCATCAGGCTCCCTGCTTGTCAGGGAGTCTGCTTCTCCCTCTGACCCTCCCCACTCTCATGTGCTTTCTCTCTCTCTCATTCTCTCTCAAATAAATAAATAAAATCTTTAAAAAAAAAAAAAAAAAAAGAGTCTCTTACGATTTGTCTCCGTCTCCGATTTTGTCTTTTTCCCTCCCTTCCCCTACGATCATTTTGTTTCTTAAATTCCACATAAAAGTGACATCTTATGAAAATTGTCCTTCTCTGGTTGACTTATTTCACTCAGTTGCGAGAATCTTAAGCAGGCTCCACACCCAGCATTGAGCCCAATGTGGGGCTCGACATCATGACCCTGAGATCACTACCTGAGCTGAAATCAAGAGTCAGACGCTTAATTGACTAAGCCACCCAGTGCCCCTGTGTAGAGATTTATAAAAAGGCCAAAGTTTCTATAAATGTTAGATACTGTCATAGTTGTTTTATTATTAAAACAATAAAGGAGGCTGAGGTCAGCGTTGAATGAGAGACAACCAACAGTAAAAACAAAAATATCCATGGCATGGCAGTTAAGAAATTACAAGAAGTATTTAAAAACTATTATCTCTCTTTTCTGAAATATCCTTCAAACAAAGACACACAGGTTAAGGCAGAAAGAACTTTGGTCTCAAAGACTCCCTGAAAAAATTTCTGACCTTAAAAACTTGAAATATGTGTTTGTGGACATGCTAGTATTATTCCTATTTATTTAAAAAATTGATTGATTTATTCATTTGAGGGACAGAGAGAGAGAGCACAAGCAGGGGGAGTGGGAAAGGGAGAAGGCTCCCCAGTGAGCTGGGAGCCTGATATGGGGCTCGATCCCAGGACCTCGAGATTATGACCTGAGCTGAAGGCAAGATGCTCAACCACCTGAGTCATCCAGGCGCCCTAAAAAAACACACTTATTTAAAAAAATCTGAGATACCACCAATCTTTTTTTTTTTTACCACCAATATTTTTAAATTTAATTTTATTATGTTGTTAGTCCCCACACAGTATATCATTAGTTTTTGATGTAGTGTTCCATGATTCACTGTTTTCGAATAACACCCAGTGCTCCATGCAGTACATGCCCTCCCTAATACCCCTTACCAGGCTCACCCAATCCACCCCCCCCAAACCCTCAGTTTGTTTCTTGGAGTCCACAGTCTCTCATGGTTTGTCTCCCCCTCTGATTCCCCCCCTTCACTTTTCCCTTCCTTCTCCTAATGTCCTCCATGCTATTCCTTATGTTCCACAAATAAGTGAAACCATATGATACTTGACTTATTTCACTTAACAAAATCTCCTCCAGTCCCATCCATGTTGATGTAAAAGTTGGGTATTCATCCTTTCTGATGACTGAGTAATACTCCATTGTATATATGGACCACGTCTTCTTTATCTATTCGTCTGTTGAAGGGCATCTTGGCTCTTTCCAGTTTGGCTATTGTGGACATTGCTTCTGTGAACATTGGGGTGCATATGGCCCTTCTTTTCACTACTACTGTGTCTTTGGGGTAAATAACCAGTAGTGCAATTGCTGAGTCATAGGGTAGCTCTATTTTTAATTTTTTGAGGCACCTCCACAGTTTTCCAAAGTGGCTGTACCAACTTGCATTCCCACCAACAGTGTAAGAGGGTTCCCCTTTCTCCACAACCTCTCCAACATTTGTTGTTTCTTGCCTTGTCAATTTTTGCCATTATTAACTGGTGTAAGGTGGTATCTCAATGTGGTTTTGATTTGGATTTCCCTGATGGCTAATGCTGATGAACATTTTCTCATGTGTCTGTTAGCCATTTGTATGTCTTCTTTGGGAAAGTGTCTGTTCATGTCTTCTGCCCATTTTTTGACTTGTTTTTTTGGGTGTTGAGCTTGAGAAGTTCTTTACAGATCTTGGATATCAGCCTTTTGTAGTGTCATTTGCAAATATCTTCTCCCATTCCGTGGATTGTCTGTTTTGTTGACTGTTTCCTTTGCTGTGCAGAAGCTTTTTGTCTTGATGAAGTCCCAAAAGTTCATTTTTGCTTTTATTTCCCTTGCCTTTGGAGATGTATCTTGAAAGAAGTTGCTGTGGCCGATGTCGAAGAGGTTACTGCTTATGTTCTCCTCTAGGATTTTGATGGATTCCTGTCTCACATTGAGGTCTTTCATCCATTCTGAGTTTATCTTTGTGTAGGGTGTTAGAGAATGGTCGGGTTTCTTTCCTCTGTATATAGCTGTCCAATTTTCCCAGCATCATTCATTGAAGAGACTGTCTTTTTTCCATTGCATATTTTTTCCTGCTTTGTCGAAGATTATTTGACCATAGAGTTGAGGGTCCATATCTGGGCTCTCTATTCTGTTCCATTGATCTATGTGTCTGTTTTTGTGCCAGTACCATGCTGTCTTGGTGATCACAGCTTTGTAATATAACTTGAAATCCAGCAACGTGATGCCCCCAGCTTTTTCTTTTTCAACATTTCCTTGGCGATTCAGGGTCTTTTCTGATTCCATACAAATTTTAGAACTGTTCCAGCACTTTGAAAAACGTCACTGGAATTTTTATCGGGATGGTGTTGAAGGTATAGATTGCTCTGGGCAGCCTAGACATTTTAACAGTATTTATTCTTGCCATCCATGAGCATGGAATGTTTTTCCATGTATTTGTGTCTTCTTCAATTTCTTTCATGAGTGGTCTGTAGTTCCTAGAGTATAGATCCTTTACTTATTTGGTTAGCTTTATTCCGAAGTATCTTATGGTTTTTGGTTCTATTGTAAATGGAATCGTTTCTCTAATTTCTCTTTCCACAATTGTTAATGTCTAAGAAAGCAACTGATTGCTGTGCACTGATTTTGCATCCTGCCACATTACTGAATTGCTGTATGAGTTCTAGTAATTTGGGGGTGGAGTCTTTTGGGTTTTCCACATAATGTATCATGTCACCTGCAAAGAGAGAGAGTTTGACTTCTTCTTTGCCAATTTGTATACCTTTTATTTCTTTTTGTTGTCTGATTGCTGTTGCTAGAACTTCTGGTACTATGTTGAACAACAGTGGCGAGAGTGGGCATCCTTGTTGTGTTCCTGATCTTAAGGGAAAGGCTCTCAGCTTTTCCCCATTGAGGATGATATTCACTGTGGATTTTTCAAAGATGGATTTTATGAACTTGAGGAATGTTCCCTCTATTCCTATACTCTGAAGAGTTTTAATCAGGAAAGGATGCTGTATTTTGTCAAATGCTTTTTCTGCATCAATTGAGAGGACCATATGTTTCTTCTCTCTCGTCTTATTAATGTGTTCTATCACATTGATTGATTTGCGAATGCTAAACCACCCTTGCATCCTGGGGATAAATCCCACTTGGTCGTGGTGGATGATCCTTTTCATGTATTGTTGGATCCTATTAACTAGGATTTTGTTGAGAATTTTGGAATCCATATTCATCAGGGCTATCGGTCTGAAATTCTCCTTTTTCATGGGGTCTTTACCTGGTTTGGGGATTAAGGTAATGCTGGCCTCATAGAATGAGTCTGGAAGCTTTCCTTCTGTTTCTATTGTTTGAAATGGCTTCGGGAGAATAGGTATTATTTCTTCTTTGAATGTTTGGTAGAATTCCCCAGGAAATCCATTAGGCCCTGGACTCTTGTTTTGGGAGGTTTTTGATCACTGCTTCAATCTCATTACTGGTTACTGGCCTATTTAGGTTGTGTTTCTTCCTGTTTCAGTCTTGGTAGTTTATAGGTTTCTAGGAAGGCATCCATTTTTCCAGGTTGCTCAATTTATTGGCATATAGTTGATAATAATTTCTAATAATTGTTTCTATTTCCTTAGTGCTAGTCATGATCTCCCCCCTTTCATTCATAATTTTATTAATTTGGGTCCTTTCTCTTTTCTTTTGGGATAAGTCTGGCCAGTGGTTTATCGATCTTACTAATTCTTTCAAAGAACCAGCTTCTAGTTTCATTGATCTGATCTACTGTGTTTCTGGTTTCTAATTCATTGATCTTTACTCTGACCTTAATTATTTCTCTTCTAATGTATGGCTTACGCATCGTTTGTTGCTTTTTCTCCAGTTCTTTAAGGTGTAAAGTTAGTTGGTAAATTCGGGATTTTTCTGTTTTTTTTTGAGTGAGGCTTGGATGGCTACGTATTTCCCCCTTAGGACCGCCTTTGCAGTATCCCATAGTTTTTGGACTGATGTGTTTTTGTTCTCATTGATTTCCATGAATTAAGTTCTTCTTTGATTTCCTGGTTGACCCATTCTTTTTTTTTTTTAAATTTTTAATTAACATATATTATTTGTTTCAGGGTACAGGTCTGTGATTCATCAGTCTTACACAATTCATAGTGCTCACCATAGTACATACCCTCCCCAATGACCCAAGCATTCTTAAGCAGAGTGGTCTTTAGCTTCCAAGTGTTTGAATTCCTGCCAAATTTATTCTTGTGATTGAGTTCCAGTTTTAAAGCATTATGGTCTGAGAATATGCAGGGAACAATCTCAGTCTTTCGGTATCAGCTGAGATCCATGTGTACTCAAGAAGAGGGAGTGTTGGGCGCCTGGGTGGCTCAGTTGGTTAAGCGACTGCCTTCAGCTCGGGTCATGATCCCGGAGTCCTGGGATCGAGTCCCACATCAGGCTCCCTGCTCGGCAGGGAGTCTGCTTCTCCCTCTGACCCTCCTCCCTCTCATGCTCTCTGTCTCTCATTCTCTCTCTCGCAAATAAATAAAATCTTAAAAAAAAAAAAAAAAAAAAAAAGAGGGAGTGTTCTGTTGTTTTAGGGTGGAATGTTCTGTAAATATCTATGAGGTCCATCTGGTCCAGTGTGTCATTCAAAGCTCTTGTTTCTTTGTTGATTTTCTGCTTAGATGATTTGTCCATTGCTGAGAGTGGAGTATTGAGATCTTCTATAATTAACGTATTATTATCAATATGACTCTTTACTTTGGTTAACAGTTGGCTTATTTAGTTGGCTGCTCCCATGTTGGGAGCGTAGATATTTACAATTGTTACATCTTCTGGTTGGCTAGACCCTTTAAGAATGATAGTGTCCTTCTGTGTCTCTAACTACAGTCTTTAGCTTAAAATCTAATTTGTCTGATACGAGAATTGCTACTCCAGCTTTCTTTTGAGGTCCGTTGACATGGAAGATGGATCTCCATCCCTTCACTTTCAGTCTGGATTTATCTTTAGGTTCAAAATGAGTCTCTTGTAGACATCATATGGATGGGTCCTGTCTTTTTATTCAATCTGTAACCCTGTGCCGTTTTATGGGAGCATTTAGGCCGTTCACGCTGAGAGTGATTATTGAAAGATATGAATATATTGTCATTATGTTGCCTGTGAAGTCCTTGTTTCTATGTATTGTCTCTGTAAATTCCTATTCTATATCACTGCTGGGGTCTTTCTGCTTTTATAGAGCCCCTTTAATATTTCTTGCAGGGCCGGCTTAGGGGTCACATATTCTTTCAGTTTCTGCTGGTCTTAGAAGCTCTGCATCTCTCCATCCATTCTAAATGACAGCTTTGCTGGATGAAGTATTCTTCACTGCATATTCTTCTCATTTAGTACCCTGAATATGTCTTGCCAGGCCTTTCTGGCTTGCCAGGTCTCTGTCGATAGGTCTGATGTTATTCTGAAGTTCCTCCCTCTGTACGTAAGGAATCTCTTCCCCCTAACTGCCCTTAAGATGGTTTCCTTGGTTCTAAGATTTGCAAGTTTTACTATTACATGCTGGGGCGTTGGTCTGTTTTCCTTGATCTTGGGAGGGGTCCTCTCTGCCTCTAGGACATGAATGTTTGTTTCATTCCCCAGATTAGGGAAGTCCTCAGCTATAATTTGCTCAGCTATATCTTCTTGTCCTCTCTCTCTCTCCACCCCCTCAGGGATCCCAATAATTCTGACATTGGAATGTTTCATGGAGTCACTTAATTCTCTAATTCCATGGATTTTTAGCTGTTTTTCCCAGGCCTCCTCTTTTTCCTTCTTTTCTATCAATTTGTTTTCTAGATCACTAATTCGTTCTTCTGCCTCACTTACCCTAGCTGTTAGAATACCTAGATTAGATTGGATCATTGATAGCATTTTTAAGTTCTGCCAGTTTCGCTTTCATTTCTGCCCTTAGAGACTCTATGTTGCCATTAATCGATTTCTCCATTCTAGCTATCATCTTCATAACTGTTACCATGAAGTCCATTTCTGACATCTTGATTATATCTGTATCCATTTGTAAATCTGCGGCAGAAGTCACAGTCTCTGATTCTTTCCTATTTTGGGGGTTCCTCCTCCTAGTCATTCTGTTGAGGGGTGGTTGAGGGAACGTAGAGAGTCCAAATTATTGACTACAACCCAAGCAAGATGCACCTGTTTTGTAGGGACCTTAGGGTTGCTGGCCTCTTGTTCTCCCAGCCTGTCTTCTGAGGGAGAGGCCTGCCACGCTGTTACTCAGGCAACACTGTTTGGGCAGAGTTGCCCTGCCCCCTGTGGCAGGGGATGGGCTCAGTGAAAACCGGGTTTGGGGGCTTTTGTTCTCTGGCGGCTTTACCTGGCAGCTTTCCGCGTCTCTTCTGAAGAGTCAGAGCAGCAGTGACCATTTCCAACCCTCTGCCTCAGAACAGAGATCGCAGTCTGTTCTTCAGTGAGTTCTCCAGGCCACACTATCTCCGTTTCTGTCTGTGCTGCTATAAACTGCAGTGTCCTGGGTTGTGTGTCCCTCAGCAGCACTCCCAGTCCTTGGCTCCAGGTTGGGGCACGTCTCTGCCCTTTGTGCTTCTAAAACCAGCAGCTGCACCCAGTTCACATGTGCGGCCCTGCTGCTTCAGGTTTCAGTTCAGGGGGCTGCCCTAAAGTCTTTTCCCCACTGCTACTGATCTGTGAATCTGTGCCCCGTCCCTAGTGTGAGAGGCTTTCACCCACCGGCAGTGCAGGATCCCGACGGCTACCTCCTCCTTCCAGTTTATCTTCTGATATGTGCCCATGGAATCACGGCTGCCCACTTCATACCTTGAAACTAACTGCCTGTGATATTCTGTTTGTAGAGATCCAGATAGGTCTTCTTACATCTCAGGCTGATTTCATGGGTGTTCAGAGTGGTCTGGTAGATATCCAGCTCAATTCAGAGGATCGGTTGGAATAGGGTCTCCTTTTCCTCCGCCATCTTTTGTCCTCTTGATACCACCAATTTTAAGATAGATTTTTATGTACTACTACAGATTTAAAGTGTAGTAATGTGAATGTGAGAGAAAAAGCATTTTAGAATGGGTATAATAATAAATAGTCCCAGGAACCAAATCCATTCTTGTTATTTTATTCATAATGTAAACATGGTGGTGTAATTCTTTAATTTTAGTGGTTATTGGAAACTTGTCTGTTCAAAAAGCATTTACCTTTTGCGTCTAGCAGGAGACATTACTGTGGTCTGAGTTTTCTTTTCCTGAGGACCAGGAATGATATTTAAAGCCTCTCCAGCTGTATATAAAGAAAACAAAGCATCATGTCAAGGATATGAAATAGTTTCTAAGACTGAATTAATGGAATAAGTAGCATTACATAATGATTATTATTTTATATTAAACTCAGCATACACTGAATGCTTTACGATGTGCAAGGCACTGTAAAATACATTAAGATGAGTAATATATACTACAACTTAAGGCTTTATAATACAGTATTAAGTAGAGTAGTCTCAACCAAAAATAACATGGCAGAACAGAGGAAGTGTAAGAAGTATAAACTAAGTGTATACTATAGTGTGCGTATACCGTTTTTTCTTTTCTTTTCTTTTTTTTTTAATACAAAGCGTTTTTACCCAGCGGTGTAAGCGAGCCTGGAGAAAAGATGGAAATGAGGGAGGATGTAACGGATGGTGATATATTTTAGCTGCACAGAAGAGAAAGAAGATTGGTCTAAGAAGTGAGATAGCTGAGACCTGAATTTTTATTCCAACTGTTATTAACTAGTTTTTGCCCCTTACTATCATGTGTTTTCAATAGTTTCAAGGATACAACAAGATATACCAGATGGTCTCTAAGTTTATGCCTAGCTCTCAGATTCATAGAAATATGAAAGATTTGTAACATGCAGAAATGGAGGTGTACTGGAAGAACATTCCTCACTGTAGAACAGACTGCCATGAACAAAGATAAGGAGATGATCAAATGTAATGTGTATTACTTTTAAAATCAAATATAACAAGAGTCTTTTCTATCCTTCAGTTAGAACAGAAATAATCCTAGATTAAAATGTCTCATAAGTATAGTAATAGGTTTACTTTAAGGCAAACCTACCCAAAGTGTATTCTACTTCCATCCTGTCTTTTTTGGTTTTTTTTGGTATAATTTTATAAAACGCATATATAAGTGTAGCGTATCATCTATTTATACAGTTACAAAATTTCAGAGAAGAAAATTTAAACTTACTGGCAGCAGTGTCTTGTGGCTGTGAATGGTTGACCACTATAAAATTTGATCTCAAAGGAGCTGAAATCTGGCCAGCCGGCCTCATAACCTGTGTAGCTGCTGGGGGAGGAGGTGGAGGAGGAGGAGGAGGAGTACACTGTCCTGAAAGATACGCTAAAGTCAGCAAGTCTGAACTGACAGGCGCTGCTTGAGCGGCAAGCCTTCTCTGTCGTTTGATTTCTGCAATTCCACTTCTTGTTCGGACTGAAACACATGAGCATTTAAAAGTAAACTGTTGGAGTACTCTGGCAATTTTAACAAGTCTACATGATACATGTCCTACTATTTAACATGTGAAATCTACAGATTAAAAAAGAGCCCTTGAAAGTATCAGCTAAATTTATGTTGAAATTATCTGGTAATTCCCTATGAAACAAACTGAAGTGAGTACAGCTGACCCTTATACAGCACAGGGGTTAGGAGCACCGACCCTCTGTACAGTTGAAAATCCAACTATAACTTAGGACTCCCGAAAAACCTAACGAATAGCCTAATGTTGACTAGAAGCTGTGCCAATAACCAATAGTTGATTAACACATATTTTGTATGTTATACTGTATTCTTACAATAAAGCAACCTAGAGAAAACAAAATGTTATTAAGAAAACCACAGGAAACGAAAATACATTTACACTCCTGTACTGTATTTAGAAAAAAATGTGTGAATAAGTGGACCCATACAGTTCAAAGCAGTGTGGCTCAAGGGTCATCTGTACACACAAACTGCATAAATCTACGAGTATATTTCTTCTGTAATAATTCATACTGATAATACCTCTACAAACCTTTGAAGTGAGAATTAAAAAGATGTGAATACATGAGAGCCACTGAAAAAAAATAGGGAGTATTTCAAATGTTTATTTCTACAATAAATGAAAATACTTCCTATTATAATAACTGAACTTAGAAAAGCAGTAGTTTAAACAAAATAGATACTTAGCGCAAATGTACTGTTAATGAAAATGTTCATCTGATAGTATGTATGAGTATGAAGTAATTCTGAACATTATTTATAGTTTAAAGTTGAATACCAACCTCTCTGATTAGCAACAAAGCCTGGGGAACTTTGCATGCTCCTAAAAAATAAAACAAAATAGTTAGACATGAAAATATTTCTGCTGCCAAGATACATTCTAATTTAGTAACAGACCTGAAGTAAACTGAATTAAAGGCAATAGATCTCTCTCAGACAAAAAAGACAAGCGCATTTATTTTGGGGGGGGTGACCAAATCTTACTTGCTTTAGAAGAGTAGCAGGTAAGCACACTCATGCACATATGATTTTAATCATCAAGCTTCTATCCAGTGCAGTATGCATTAGAGAACTCTGACATCCCATCAAGAATTTGACTTGACTTTAGGAAGTCTATATATTTAAGAAAGTTGTGCATAATTACCCTTACCACTAGAGATACCTTCCCAGAGAGATTCTGATTTCGCATAGGACTCCATAAATACTCCAGAATCCCAAAGTTAACTTCAAAGGACATCCTGATTTTATCAAATTTATGACTATAAACTATTTTATCCAGCCTCTAACAAGAGAAAAAGGTAAACATATAATTCATAATATAAGGTGATTCTCCTTTTATTATGGTTACCCAATCATGGATACTGCTATCTTCCTGGGAAATCTGTTAAATAAGTCTCTACCAACAAGAGCAACAAAACTTACTAAACTGATTAAGCACTTTTTTAAAAGATTATTTATTTGAGAGAGAAAGAGAGAGGGGGGAAAGAGACAGGGAGAGTGAGAGGGAGAAGCAGACTTCGCACTGAGCAGAGAGAGTCTGACGTGGGGGCTCGATCCCAGGACCCTGAGATCACGACCTGAGCCAAAGGCATACGCTTCACCAACTGAGCCACCCAGGGGTCCCTGAATAAGCACTGTTAATAACACACAAACCACCCTGGAGAATACCTGGCGAAGAACCTTTTATTTTTATGTAGTACCTTGTCAATAAGATATCTCAGTAACTTATAAATATTTATAGGTGTTAAACTGTGAATGTCTTTTTTAAAAAAAGATTTTTAGAATTTATTTATTTAGAGAGAGACACCGTGTGAGCAGGGGGAGAGGCAGGGGGAGAGAATCTCAAAAAGACTCCCTGCCGAGGGGGGAGTCTGATGCGGGGCTCCATCCCAAGACCCTGAGATCAGAACCTGAGCAGAAATCAAGAGCTGGATGCTGAACTGACTGAGCCGCAGGTGCCCCAGATTGTGAATGTTTTTGAAAGAGTGTCTGAAAGAGAGGAAATGAGTTGAAATGGGGGAAAACAGGTGAGACTGTCCAATGAGATGTGGCACAAAGTCAGACAGAAAGCGTTTGGGGCCACTTCAGGGTTTAAACCGAGGAAGGAATGGAGCCCCTGCTGAGGTGGTTTTTTTTACAGATTTATTTATTTTACAGAGAGAGAGAAAGGGAGCAGGAGCACAAGGGCAGAGGGAGGGAGAATTCCAAGCAGATTCCCTGCTGAGTGCAGAGCCCCACATGGGGCTCAGTCTCACAACCGTGAGATCATGACCTGAGCCAAAACCTAGAGTTGGAGGCTCAACCGACTGAGCCACTCAGGGACCCCAAGCCCCTGCTGAATTTATGTTGGGTATTCACCTGTAGCTCTGGGAGAAAGGGTAAAAAACTCAGTTTTCATACTAGATTCTAAAGTTAAATAAGAGATGTTATAATTGATACCAGTAAGGGCTGGCATCCGAGGCCATGACATGACCTAGGTAAAAGGGAGACACTGCTACCATGAGGAAATTCTAAAATTAGAAGGTCCCAGAAGTAGCATTATTATTCAAGTTTGTTTCTTTATAGGGCAAGAACCAATGAGGCATGAATTCAACACATCAATTCTTTGCATGAGTAACCAAGACGCAACTATGTAAGGGAATTCACACAAGACTGGCATTAGATTTGTATTCTAGCCAGAGATCTGCCTCTAACTTGCTATGGGAACATGGGAATGTTACTAAATATCTATAAATCTCAATTTCCTTATTTCTCAACATTTTACTGAAGTATGCATTTTATGTCAAATTATTCCAATAAAAAACAAATATCAATAACCTCTAGAGTAAATTTAAAATTAGATCAGTATCACAGAAATGCACTGTGTGGGTCTTAAGAAGATTTAAAACTGAACAGCTTCCTACATGTGTTTGCATTCCAAAATGATCATGCATGTTCTGATAAACTTACTATACAGGCTTTTTATTACCTGATCTGAGAAAGTGTATGGTCTAACTTCTTCCATAGAGATGACATAATTGCTGGGACATCATTTGATGTTTCTAGAGCATAAGAGGAAAAGTTTCTTAATAAATACAGTCAAAGAAAATTCATCACTTAATTTAGACACAAAATGAATAAGGAAAACAAACTTTCCTCTAAGCTGCTGACATATGTCACAAACTAAGAAATAAGCCTATTTTGTAAAATGGCCTAAAAAACTATAAACGAGACTGGCTTCTTTTCTTAAGCCATTGAGTATCAGATGCAATATGAGTGGAAATGGGAATTTGTAAAGCCTCTGAAGCTTTTATAGATCAATTTTTTAACTTCTTTGCATTAAAAAAAAACTTTTTTTTTTTTAAAGATTTAAGTAATCTCTACATCCAACATGGGGTTCGAACTTAACAACCTAAGATCAAGAGTCACATGCTCCACCAACTGAGCCTGTCCCTCAAAAGGGCAAACTATTTTAAATCTGTTCTATTTGACATCATACTACATTTGAATGTTAATTAAAATAATCTGATTTATAATAAATATCATAAAGGTTACGCAAACTCCTGTGACTTGGAAATTATTTTTCTACAACCACTGTTTTTATGTCCAAATCACTGCGATCACTCAGCAACCCCTTAATAAAAGCCCCACCAGTTACTATACTTAAGTTACAGCTAAAATTCCTGAGGATGGATTAATTTTTTTTTTTGAATATGCTCTAAAAGCCCACAGTGATGGGAAACTTCTAGGATATTTAAAATCTTTACTATATACTTATAAAAAAACTCAAACCAGAGAAAGCTACCCAACATAAAAATGGGATTAAACCTTTGTAATCCAATAGCATATTGTTTCTGAAGTTATTTACACTCTAAATATTCCTGTAAGAATATTTAGGCCTATTACATTTTTTTCTAGTGCTGTGATCTTGGAAAAAGTTATATGGCTTCTCTAATTCTGTTTTCTGATATTTAAAAATTATTTTAACAATCAACACCTGTAACTGGGTTTTTTTAAGGACTGAAGTAAAACAAAGGAAAGCATTCAGCACAAAGCTGCCTAGAGACAAATACCCAAAGTAATAAATAAGCATCTTTCCTTTTTTTCAATGTTATTATTTTATGGTAATTCTTTTGTTAATGTTGTGAATTACAAAAATAATCAGTATTGGAGAATAAATCAAACAATTTTAACTTTCCCCCTAAAATATTAACTTAGGCAAGTATTATTTTATATTCTGGTTAATATAAACCAGAATTTTATGACTGGTTCCTGTGTTGAGATTTAGACTACCAAGACCTTAAAATTAAAATATTGACTTGAAATTCTGTAACACACAGAACATGTTCATCAGTTTAGACACTTAGACTTGAGTTTTATTTATTTTTTTTAAAGATTTTATTTATTTATTTGAGAGAGAGAGAATGAGAGAGAGAACACATGAGAGGGGATAGGGTCAGAGGACGAAGCAGACTCCCTGCCGAGCAGGGAGCCCGATGCGGGACTTGATCCAGGGACTCCAGGATCATGACCTGAGCCGAAGGCAGTCGCTTAACCAACTGAGCCACCCAGGCGCCCTTGAGTTTTATTTTTTAAGAAAATTATTTTGTTATATTCTCTAGCTTTCAGATTTTTGCCATTGATTTATTAATCAATATAAATGCAAACTGATTAGATATCTCCCAGTAAAACATATCTCATCATAACTGAGACAAGTTTTCTTTTGGCTTTTAGGAGGCATTAACAGTCTTTAAAAATTGTTTCCAATTAAAACTATTAGATAAATCCTGTGTAAAATAGAAAAGAATCCCTGACCCTCAATTCTTACCTTTTGCTTTCATAGCTACATACTCATTCAGAATTGTTGTCAGGTTTTTTCCAAACAAGGACTGAAAAGAAAAAGATCAAGCATTATAAAAGTTGTGCAATACTACTAATAATTTCCCACCATGAAACATTTCACTGTATAAAGTTATAAAAGATCTGGATTTTTTGATGAAGAACAGATTAGGGTAAGAACAGCTTATCAAAAGTGAAGAGTCACTTAAGGTAGGGGTTGCATCAAATCTACAAGTCATGAATCTTGCCTCTTTGCATAAGACACTGTGACTGTTTCATTAGCTAAGACAGTCCAAAGGCAGAAAAGCAGTTTTCAGCTGTGGGGTAGGGATCTAGTCACGTAACTTTTTTTTTTTTTTTTTAAGATTTTATTTATTTAAGAGAAAGTGAGAGAGAGGGGGAGAGAGAGAGAGAGAGAGAGCATGAGCTGGGGGGAGGTGCAGTGCGAGAGGGAGAAGCAGACTCCCCACTGAGCAGGGAGTCCGATGCGGGGCTTTATCCCAAGATCCTGGGATCATGATCTGAGCTGAAGGGAGATGGTTAACCACTGAGCCACCCAGGTGCCCTCAGTCACATAACTCTTTAAAAACAGTAAGGACTCACTCCTAATTTGCCCTTTCTATCCTGAAAGCCATATGAACCTGCCAAAAAACAAAGTGAAAAGACACAGAGCATAAGAGAGAGCCTTCTCAAGGACCAGCACCTTCCTATTTTCACTTCTATCCTCTCACAAACTTGTTTTCCTCCCCCGCCCCGCCCCAGTTTCTCCTACTACTAAAGTGCAGGTTTTTATTACCTCAAGTTTGAGGTTGTAAGACTCTGGAAGGCTTACTTTCATATGTAAAAGTGGACATGTTACTTCTTAATTCGTAGAGTCATTTGTTGTGAAGATTAAGGATACATGACACATGTCTAAGACAACGTCTAACACAGGACAGGTGATCAGTTTCCTTTTCTCTCCTAAAGATTTCTACTTTGTTCTGTCTTAACTAAAGCCTGAGAAGTTTGGGGATTTGCTTAATACTAACTTGGTCATTCTACCTTGCCTTATTATCTAGTAGCTAACATTAATTTGTGAATGACTGGTATTGTGTCCCCCAAAATTCACATCAGGACACAGTGGAGAAAGTGGCCATCTATTAAGCTGAGAAGACAACCGTCACCAGGAACTGAATCAGGAGCACTTTGATCTCAGACTTCCTAGCCTCCAGACCTGGGAGGAGATCTAGCGGCTAGGTGTGCATGTAGCTACTGGGGAACCACTGCAGCTGGGCCCTCACAGCAGAAAGCTACACAACCACACGGACATGCTAATCCAAATAAACAAACACACCTATATCTGTATAGATTTCTACAAATATTAAACATGGCTTCATAGTGGTATCTCTGACTACGACTCAACACCACAGGTTTCATACTTAGGCTTATCTGTATCTTCTTTCTCCCAGAGTCCTGGCTCCAATTATCTACAATACCATCTTACTTATTTGTTGAGAATGGCTAATTTAGAGGAACTCGGGGGAATTTATTTAAGATTCATTCATGCTGTTGTGTGAATCAACAGTGTGTTGCCTTTTATTGCTTAGTAGTATTTGATTCTATGGCTATACCATAGTTTACCCACTTACTGGCTGAAGGACCGCATGGTGGCTTCTGATTTTTGACCATCACATATGAACATTAGTGTGCAGGATTTTGGGTGAATATGTTTTCCAATTCACTTCGGTAAATATCTGGGTGTAGGAGTGCTGGGTCTCATGCATGTTTTAGGCACGTTTAACTCGTATGTATTTAGCTCAATGTATGTTTAACTTCATAAACAATTGTCAATCTGTTTTCCAAAGTGGTTGTATGATTGAGTTGAATGAGCAATGAATGAATTCCTACTGCTTTCCATCCTTAGTGCTAAGTATCTGGCAATTTTTAAATGGTTTTTTACATTAGCCATTCTAATAGGTATATATTGGTATCTCCTTATTCATTTGCATCTTTCCAATAACAAATGATTTGGAGCATTTTTTTCTTGTTTTTCTCTTTTGGAGTTTTTTTTCCATAAGCTTATTGCCATCTTCAGATCTCCTGCCCATTAAAAATTTCGTTTTTTGGGGCGCCTGGGTGGCTCAGTCATTAAGCGTCTGCGTTTGGCTCAGGTCATGATCCCAGGGTCCTGGGATCGAGCCCCACATCGGGCTCCCTGCTTGGCAGGAAGCCTGCTTCTCCCCCTCTCCCACTCCCCCTGCTTGTGATCCTGCTCTCGCTATCTCTCTGTCAAATAAATAAGTGAAATCTTTAAAAAAATTTTTTTTCTTCGTTTTTTTTTTTTTAAAAATTAACAGTTTTTTAACAGGTATTCTCGGTACAAATTCTTTACCACAGATGTGATAATGTAAATAGTTTCTTTCAGCCTGTGGCTTGTCATTCTTGGAACAGTCTATTGTAGGGCAAAATTTTTAAATTTTTACAAAGTTTAATTTACCAATTTATCCTTTTGTCAGTTCTTTTGGTATCACATCTGAAACTCATCATCAAACCCATGTTTACACAAGTTTTCTCAAAAAAAAAAAATATCTTACAGTTCTACATTGCACCTTTGGTCTTTATCCACTTGGGTTAATCTTTATATGAGGTATGTGTAGAGGATCTTTTTTTGAATCTGGATGTCTAATTGTTCTATCTCCATTTGTTGATAAAATTACTCTTTCTCCAGTGAATTGCTTTTGCACTTTGGTCAAAATCAGTTGTGTGTGTGTGTCTACACTGGGCTCTATTCTGTTCCACCAATCTAAGTCCCTAACCTTCCTCTAATGCCACTCAATCCTGATTATTAGAGGTTGTTAGTAAGTCTTACAATCAAGTAATGGGAGTCTTCCAACCTATCCTTTTTAAGAATTATTTGGGCTACTTTATAGTTCCTTTGCTTTTCCATGTAAAATTTAGAATTCAGCTTGTTGCTATCTACAAAAATGTTTGTGGGGATTTTGATTGTAATGGATATACAGATCACAATGGGGAGAACTGACATGTTAAATGAACATAGTATGTTTAATATTCTCCAGCAGTTTTGGAGGTTTTTTCAGGTTTCCTCCATAGATAAGCATGTTGTCTATGATAACTGAAATGAATTTGAGACATGTTCAAAATAAATTAGCAAAATACTATGTCAGGCGCCTGGGTGGCTCAGCTGGTTAAGTGGCTGCCTTCGGCTCAGGTCATGTTCCTGGAGTCCCGGGATCGAGTCCCACATCGGGCTCCCTGCTCAGCAGGGGTCTGCTTCTCCCTCTGACCCTCTTCCCTCTCGTGCTGTCTCTCATTCTCTCTCAAATACATAAATCTTTAAAAAAAAAAAAAAACTATGTCAAATAACGTAGCTCCAAACTCTATTATATTCCAAATGATGCTCTGTTGGTCTAGTGATATTCTAAAAAGAGGTGACAACAAGGTAACAAAACACCTGTTTTATATTTGTCTAAATTAAGCAAGCAGACATAGGAAAAAATGGGTTGAGATAAGATACCACAGAGCAGGTGGCTTAAATAACAGGCATTTCTTATTCTGGAGACTGGTGAGGGCCTAAATGAAAATCAAGGTGCTGGTCAATTTGGTTCCTGGTGAGGGCCAAATTCCTGGCTTCCAGACATCTCCCTTCTTGCTGTGTGCTCACATGGCATCCCCTCCGTGCCTGTTCGAGGAGAAAGATCTCTCTCTTCCACCTCTTCTAAAGGCAATAATCACATCCCAAGGGGCCCAACCTCATGACCTAATCTAAACCTAATTAATTCCCAAAAGCCCCACCACTAAACCATCACATTGGTGGTTAGGGTTTCAACCTATGAATTCTGGAGGGACACAAATATTTAGTCCATAGCAGGCAGAAAACAAGTGAGCCCTAAGACAGGCAGTAGTGAAACTAGTTAGAAATGAGAGTGTCAGGGCCCCTGGGTGGCTCAATCGGCTAGGTGTCTGCCTTTGGCTCAGGTCCTGAGATTGAGCCCTGCATCGGATTCTCTGCTCAGCGGGGAGCCTGCTTCTCCCTCTCCCTCTGCCGCTCCCCCTGCTCGCTCGCTCGCTCTGTCAAATGAAAAAATAAAAAATTAAAAGAAATGAGAGTATAATTTTTTTTTTTAAGATTTTATTCACTTGACAGAGAGAGAGCGAGTGAGCCAGAGAGCACAAGCTGGGGGGAGTGGGGGATTGGCAGAGGGAGAAGCAGGCTCCCCACTGAGCAGGGAGCCTGACGCGGGGCTCGATCCCAGAACCCCGGGATCATGACCTTAGCCAAAGGTAGACGCTTAACCACATGAACCACCTAGGCACCCCGAAAGTGTTATTTTGAAAGTGAGTCTTAGAAGCAAAGTTGCCAGCTTTGGCATAAGCATGTGAAAAGAAGAGCTGGCCTTCTTTCGGTCTTTTCAGTCATGCATTAATACTAACTATCAAATGTCTACCAATTTTGAAACTGCTAATGAGCTGATGTTAGGACTGCTGTTTATAGTCGCTCATGCTGGTCAATGAAGAACTATTTCCCTTAAGGAACAAATCACTCACCAGTAAGCAGGCTGGAATAAAACCTTCATCTGTACAATGTTCCGCGTATTCTTTTAAATTTGAACTTTCCAAAATAAAAGTTTGGCAGGTAGAAGTGAGGTTTTCCTGTTGTAAGTAACCTAAATGAAAAACAGAAGGTTAGGTAATTCCAGTAACTTCAGTACTTTCGCCAAAACAGAAATGCAGTTTCTTATCACAAATGGAACCTCAGGTGGAATGTGCTGGGTTTCTGCAGCCTTGCCCAGAACCACCAGTTTGTGTTGCAGTACAAAGCAGTCTTCATAGAATACATGGTTGTTTGATGGAAAAAACTCTAGCTAACCTAAAGACATACGGTATTTGATCAAGTACAATTAATGCACAGTAATGCTTACAAGCGAATCTATAAGTAATGATACATAAGAGGAGAACTAATAAATAATCAATGTTCTTCTCCATAACCTCCATACTGACCAGGCTGGCAGACAGTTACATAAGTAACTTACTGGATTATCAAAAAACTACATTCTCCCCATGTTGCTATTTACTTGTACATTTCACTTATTTGCCTAACGGTTTTAAGAGAAAAATGAACAAGAGACCTGCTTTGAAGGAAAGCAAAGAAAGGCACTTCCTTGATTTTTTAATTTATGCCTTTGGGAATCAAAACACTATTTCAACAACAACGACAGCATTTACATCTAACTGACATTTACGGAACAATCTTATTTATCAGTCCTTGGTACTCGCACACATATGAACGCTTCATTTGTCTTGACTAGCAGCCTTTGTTCTTTTGTTTCTTAGCATTATTGGCGTTTACCTAAACCCACCACTAAAAACAGCATGTTAATACTGAAAGAATATTGGATAGGATATTGGGAGACCAGGTTTTTACTCTATTCAGTAAAAATAAGCATTGTGAATTTGGGGCAAAAAATATCACATATCTTCCAGGACTAGGGTGCTTCATCTGTAAGGCATCACACTTGTCTTGACTTGTGGATCAAATCTGGTGAAATTACTCCCTTGTGTAAAGCCCTTCAATCACTTTCCATAGCACTCAGTTTAAACTTCTAAATTCTGAGCAGCTTCAGCTGGAATGACCATGTAAGGACCTCCAAAAATCCTCTCCTCCATAAAAGCAATGAGAACACTGGCACAAATGGTTAAAAAGAGAAAAACTTTTACAGAACTCAGAAAATAATCAAAGTCTTGGGAGCATTTAAGAAAAATAGAAGAGCGTCAGTAATAATGAACATTGTGGCATTTTAACTTGCTCTATTCTCATGCTCATATCCCCAGCTGAGTGGTATACTTGTTTTAACTGTGATTCCAGGCTGCTGATTTTCAAACAGCCTAGCAGCCAATGGAGGGGTCAGACAGGGCTGGAATTTTTCCAAAGACTCATTCCCATTCCCAGAATAATGTGATCTGTGTAAAAATTACCTGGAAACCTCCAGCTGCATGGCTTGTCTTTGAATTGAATCAGATTTTACCCAGTGCAAAGAACCTTCTCCTTTAAGATGTTTGCCTAAAACTATCAGTAGGAATAGCTTAACACTACAGCTACCAGTGACGAAGAGTGGGACAAACAAGCTAAACAAAAAAAACACAAAACATACAGAGACACACACACACACACACACACACAAAGCTGGGTATGAGCAGTCCATGGCAGGCTCTGAAAAGTTAGGATATATTCCTGGGATATTAGAAGGACATGTACAAGTGTAGGGCAGTGCACATACTCAGAAGAGATCTGACAAGGCCCTAAGCCCTCACCTCTGGCTGACCAGTAAGGCTCTGAGTAAGCAGGCTAAGGCAGAGTTGCCAACTGCTTAGCTGAATGTTCAAGCATGCCCCAACATACACAGAGCCCCTTGACAAACAATGGGAGACTTATGGACTCCAAGCTTCAAAAAAAAAAAAAAAAAAATTCAGTGTCCAATCATAGAATATAAACTCAAAGAATAAAGACCTTACAGATTTAGTTGAGGCAGTTCACAGCAACTGCTGAAACAACAAAGAGCCATAACAACATGAGGGAGGCAGGAGAATTTGATTACAAGAGCTATCACATTATATTATTTAAAATGTCTAATTTACACCAAAAAAATATGAGACATGCAGAGAAACAAGAAATTATGTTTCATATACAAGGCAAAAATAAGGGCGCCGGGTGGCTCAGTTGGGTAAGTGTCTGCCTTTGGCTCAGGTTATGATCTTGGAGTCCTGGGATCGAGACCCACATCGGGCTCCCTGCTCAGCGAGGAGTCTGCTTCCCCCTATATCCCTCACCCTGCTCATGCTCTCGCTCTCCAATAAAAACTTAAAAAAAAAAAAAAAAAAAAAACACAAGGCAAAATAAAAGCAGTCAATAGAAATCATCCCTAAGGAAGCAAAGAGTTAAAACTTTAAAAACTTTAGAGTTTTTAACTACAGTTAAAACTTAGTATCAGCTACTTCATTTTTTAAAGATTTGAGAGAGAAAGAAAGAACAAGCATGAGCATGGTGGGGAGGGGAAAAAGGAGAGGGAGAGAGAGGGAGGGAGGGAGGGAGAGAGATACTTTAGCAGTCTCTGCACTTAGCTCAGAGCCTGATGCAGGGCTCAATCTCATGATTCTGAGATCACAACCTGAGATGAAATCAAGAGTCGGATGCTTAAACGACTGCCTCACCTAGATGTCCCCAAAATCAGCTGTTTTAAGTAAGTTCAGAGAACTAAAGAAAACTATTCCTAAATATCTAAAAAAAATTATGAGCAATGTTTCATCAAAAAGAAATAAGAAAAACAGAAATTATACAAAAAAAAAAAAACAAGCAGAAATTCTAGGGTTGAAAAGTATAAAAACTAAAATGAAAAATTCCCTAGAGGGGGGACTCAACAGCAGATGTGAAGAGGCAGATGAAAGAATTAGTGAACCTGAACACAGCTCAAATGAGATTATCCAGCATAAGGAACAAAAACAAAAAAATATCACAAAAAGTTAACAGTCTTTGAGACTTGTGGAACACCATCCGTTGTGCCAACATAAGCATAATCAAAGTCCCAGGGGAGGAGAGACAGAAAAAGGCAGAAGGAATATTTGAAGAATTAATGTCCAAATAACGAACATCCAAAATTTGAGAATTATTTATTTATCTAGGAAGCTCAATAAATTCCAAGTAGGATACACGGAAAGAAATCCATATCTAGACATCTCATAATCAAATTGTCAAGACAAAGAGAATTTGGAAAGCAGAGAGAAACAGTTCATCACATCACAAGAGATCCTCAGTAAGATTAACAGCTTTTTTTCTCATGAGAAACCATGGAGGCCAGAGGCAGGGAGATGAGGTAAAGTGCTAAAAACAACAAAAATCCAACCAAGACCAGCAAAATCCCTTCAAAATGGAGACATTAAGCTACTCCCAGATTAAAAATACAAAATGAAACAAAACCCGAAGACATTGTTGCCAGCAGACTTGCCCTTTAAGAAATACTAAAGGGAGTCCTTTAGGCTAAAATTAAAGGACACTAGACAGTGAAACAAATCCATGTTAAAAAAACAAAACACACCAATAAAGGTAACTGTACAGGAAAACATAAAACAGTATAAATTACTTTTTGTTTGTAACTTCCTTCTGCTTTAAATGACAACTGTATATAGTAAGTATAAATCTGGGTTGGTGACCATATAATGATGAAGATGTAATTTATATGATCTTAAAAGCAAAAAGGGGGAAGAAAATGGAGTTAAAGAGGAGCAAAGTTTTTATATACTATTTAAATTAAGTTGGTATTAATCCAAACAAGATTGTTTTAAGTTACTTGTAACCTCCAAGCAATCACTAAAACAAAGGCTCAAAAATAAAAAACATAAAGGAAACAACGGAGAGGCGGGGGCGCACCTGGGCAGCTCAATTGGTTACGTGTTCAGACTCTAGTTTTTGGCTTATGTCATGATCTTGGGAGCCTGAGATAGAGACAGAGAGAGAGAGAGAGAGAGAGAGAGAGAGAGAGGGAGAGAGAGGGAGAGAGAGAGAGAGAGAGACACACACACACACGGCTCTGCGCTCATCAGCGAGTTGGCTTGAGGATTCTCTCTCCCTTAGCCCCCTCCCTGCTCGCCTGCACGTGCTCTCTAAAATAAAAATTAAGAAAAAAAGGGAAACAATGGAATTAAAATGGTAAATTGGAAATATCCAACACAAAAAAGGCAGTAATAGAAGAGTAACAGAAAAAGTAAACATAAAATATATATAGACTACAAGTATCAAAATGGCAGGCAAAATCCTCACCTTATCAGTAATTATATTAAGTGATAATGGATTACACAATATAAAGGTACAGACACACAGAATGAATAAAAAATACGATCCAACTACATGCTTTTGACAACAGACACACTTTACATTCAAACACCAAATAGGTTGAAAATAAAAGGATGGAAAAAGATATACCATCATACAGTAACTAAGAGCTGGAGAGGCTATACCATATCAGACAAATTAAGACAAATATTGTTAGTAGACACAAACATAATGATAAGATATTTAATGAATCAAAAAGAGAATTACAAGCATATATGCATGTAACAACAAAGGCCCCCCAAAACATGAAGCTGAAACTAACAGAAGTGGAACAAGAACTAGACAATTCAACAATAGAAGTTACAGACTTCAACATCCTACTTTCAATAATGAATAGACTAGAGAGCTCAGTCAGGAATGAGAAGGCTTGAACACTATAAACCAACTAGACCTAACAGACATCTATAGCCTACTCCACCCAACAACAGCAGAATACACATTCTTCTCAAGTGCATGTGAACATCCTCCAGGATAAACCACACATGAGGACATAAAAAAAGTTTCAATAAATTAAAAGACAAATTATATAGAGTATGCTCTCTGGCAAGACTAAAATTAGAAATCAGTAATAAGAAATTCACAAATATGTGGAAATTAAACAACACTCTCCTAATCAAAGGGTCAAAGAAGAAAACAAAAGGAAAGTAGAAAATATTTTGAGATAAAAACAAAATGCAACATACTAAAACTTATGGATGCAGCTAAAGAAGTGCTTACTGGTATATTTATATCTGTAAATACATTTCAAAGATGAAAGATCTCTAACCAATAACCTATCCTTTCATTTTACGACTAGAAAAGCAAACTAAACCCAAAAGAAAGCAGAAGGAAGAAAATAAAAGATAAGAGAAGAAAAATGAAAGAGAATAAAAAAAATAGAGAAAAATCTATGAAACAGAAAGTTGATTCTCTGAAAAGATCAACAGTAATCAATCTTTAGAGAGGCTGACAAAAAAAGAAGACTCAAGTTCCTAAATTCAGGAAGAAAAGGGGACATTACTATCACCCTTACTGAAATATTATAACATTTATATTATAAAAGGATACTATGAACAATTATATGGCAACAATTTAGAAAGCCCAGGTGAAACAAATACTTCTTAGACATTAACTGAACTGACTCAAGAATCTACAGAAAATCTGAACAGACCTAAAACAAGTAGAGACTGAACTGTAATAAATATTCTTTTCACAAAGAAAAGCCTAGGATCAAATGGCCTCACTGGTGAATTCTATCAAACATTGAAAGAAGTTTCACCAACTCTTTCAAAAAATAAAAAATAAGGGCGCCTGAGTGGCTCAGTCGTTAAGCGTCTGCCTTCAGCTTGGGTCATGATCCCAGGGTCCTGGGATCGAGTCCCACATCGGGCTCCCTGCTTGGCGGGAAGCCTGCTCTCCCTCTCCCACTCCCACTGCTTGTGTTCCTGCTCTCGCTGTCTCTGTCAAATAAATAAATAAAATCTTAAAAAAATAAAATAAAATAAAAAATAAGAGAGAGGCCTTCCCATTTCAAACGCTGATACTAGTAGTAATCTGATACTAAAACCAAAGACATCACATGAAAACTACAAACCAATATCCCTTATGAAAAAGCAGATGTAATAATTTTCAACAAAATACTAGCAAACTAAATCCATTAACATTTGAAAATGATTATACACCATAACCAAGTGCAACTGCACCTGGGTGACTCAGTTGGTTGAGCGTCCGCCTTCGGCTCAGGTCATGATCCTGGAGTCCCTGGATCGAGTCCCGCATTGGGCTGCCTGCTTGGCAGGGAGTCTGCTTCTCCCTCTGACCCTCCCCCCTCTCATGTGCTCTCTTTCTCATTCTCTCTCAAATAAATAAATAAAATCTTAAAAAAAAAAAAAGAGTGGTTCAACAAAACAAAAACAAATCAATGTAATACACTCTATTAAAAGAGGGGCGCCTGGGTGGCTCAGTTGTTAACTGTCTGCCTTCGGCTCAGGTCATGGTCCCAGGGTCCTGGGATGGAGCCCCACACTGAGCTCCCTGCTTGGCGGGAAGCCTGCTTCTCCTCTCCCACTTCCCCTCTTGTGTTCCCTCTCCCACTGTGTCTCTGTCAAATAAATAAAATCTTAAAAAAAAAAAAGAGTAAAGTCGGCCCAATACATTGTTTTAATAGAATAAAGAACAAAACCATGTTATCATCTCAACAGATATAGAAAAACCACTTGACAAAATCCAACACCTTTTCATGATAAAAATATGAGGAATATAAGGGAATTTCTTCAACCAGATAAAGGCATTTGTGAAAATCACACAGCTAACGTAATACTCAGAAGGTTAAAGAGTCAAAGCTTTGCCCATAGGATCAGGGACAAGACCATGCTTGCTCTTGCCGTTTCTATGCAACACTGTACCAGAAGTTCTAGTTTGGGCAATTAGGAAAGAAACTGAAGTAAAAAGTGTCCACACTGGAAAGGAAAAAAAATGTCCTCATTTGCAGATGACATGATGTCCTAAATAAAAAATTCTAAGGAATCCATGTACACACAGAAAAACTATTAAAGTCAGTAAGTGACTTCAGCAAGGCTTCAGGATAAAATCAGCTGCATTTCTATATACTTGCAATGAACAATCCAAAAATGAAAAAAACAAAAAAACAAACCAATTTCATTTACAAAGGCATCAAAAAGAATAAAATATTTAGGAATTAAGTTTAACAAAAGTGTATGATCCTACTAAAAACTAGAAATATTACTGAAAAATATTAAAGAAGACTAAATACATAGATAGATCTCTCTTGTTTATGGATTAGAAGAGTTAATGTTATTCAGATGTCAATACTCTTAGATTCAACACAATCCCTATCAAAATCTTAGTTGCCTTTTGTGCAGAAATTGACAAACTGATCCTAACATCCGCAGGGAAATACAAGGGACCCAGAGTAGTTAAAACAATCTTGAAAATGAAATAGATGGTGGACTTAACACCTACCCACTTCAAAACATACTACAAAACAACAGTAATCAAGGTAATGTGGTACTAGCGTAAGGATAGACCTATAGATCAATGGGACAGAATTAACATTCCAGACATTTATGGTCAATTGATTTTCAGAAACAGCGCCAAGTCAGCTCAATGGGGGAAATATTAGTCTTTTCAACAACTGGTGCTAAGAGAACTGGATACCCACATGCAAAACAATGAAGCTGGATCAAAACAATGAAATTATACCTCATACCAAATATAAAATTAACTAAAAATAGATCAAAGATGTAAGTGTAAGAGCAAAAACTGTAAGTCTTAGAACAAAACACAGGTGTAAATCTTTTTGATGTAGGATTAATGGTTTCTTAGGACATCTAAAGAACAAGCAACTAAAGAAAAATTAGATTGAACTTCATCAAAATTAAAAACATTTGTGCTTTCAAGGATACTATGAAGGAAGTGAAAAGACAATGGACAGGGGCGCCTGGGTGGCTCAGTTGGTTAGGCGTCTGCCTTCAGCTCAGGTCCTGGAATCAGCCCGTATCAGGCTCCCTACTCAATGGGGAGCCTGCTTCTCTCTCTCCTCCCTGCTTGTGCTCTCTGTCCCTATCTCCATCTGTCTCTTGCTCTCTTTCTGATAAATTAAAAAAAAACAAAAAAACAAAACACAAGATGATGGACAAAAATTGAAGAAAATATTTGCAAGTCATCTATCTGATAAGGAACTAGAATCCAGAACATATAAAGAACAAACCACTAAGCAAATGAGAAGAGGCTCAACTTCATCAGTAAATAGGAAAATATAAAATCAAAACCACAACAAGATGTATCAATTCATACCCACTAGGATAGTCAGAATTAAGAAAGATAGTGCGTACTGACAAAGATGTGATGAAACTGGAAATCTCATACATTGCTGGTAGAAATGTAAAATGGTGCAAAATCACTTGGGAAGTTCTCAGAAATATTAACATAGAATTACCACATCACCAAGTGATTCTACTCTTAGGTATATATCTAAGAGAATTGAAACAGTATGTCCAAACAAGATTTGTACATGAATGCTCATAGCATTTTTTTAATAGCCAAAAAGTGGAAACAACCTAAATGTCCATCAATGAATGGACAAAATGTGGAATATCCATTCGGTGGAACATTATTCAGCCATGAAAAGGAAGTAACTACTTCAACTTGCTATGACATGTATGAATCTTGAAAACAAGGTTCTAGAAGTCAGATACAAAAGGCCACAAATTGTAGAATTCCATTTACATGTTATGTCCAGAATAGGGAAAACCACAGAAACAAAAAGTAAATTAATGGTTGCCAGAGTTTGGGCGAAGGGGGCAAGTGGAAGTGACTATTAACGGGTCTGGTGTTTCTTTTGAGGATGATGGACATGTTCTGGAACTAACAATTTGGTGATGGTTACAAAACACTGTGAATATACTGAAAACCACTGAATTTTACTTGTTGTGGGATGTGGATTATATCTCAATGAAAAAATGTAATCCTACATTAACACCTTATATGAAGCTCTACTTGTTTTGCATCCTCATTTCTTCTTTAGCCTTTTATCATGCCATTCCATCTCTCCCAGACTAACTGGTCTTTCAATTCTGCAAATTCACAAATGCTCTGTTATCAAGACCACTGTATACTCCATTCCTGTTGCTTCGGCAGCTTATCTTCTTAGCCTAGCTAATTCCAACTCATTCTTCAGGTCTACGGTTAATTACCACTTCCTCAGAGGCTCTTTTTTTGAATCCTCTTATTACATGCTATACTCCTCTTATCAGATACTAGATTCCCTTATACTTACCTTTGCAGTAGACTTATCTCAGTGCTGGTATAATACTCAGGTATTTCATGACTAAAGCAATTATTTAGGTCTCCTCTGTATTTAAAATCTACTTCCGTATTTAAAATTCTATTCTTTTCACCTGGAACTTTATCTTTAACCAGGCCCTCCAAGTCAAAAGACTAATTAGAGTGCCTATGAAGTCATTATATATGAAGATTATAAAAGCAAAGGGCAAGAAAATTGTCATCCCATTTTAGAAAATGCCCTAGCTGGGATCTGGGAACCAACTCACCACTTTCTACTTATAGTTGATGAATCAGTTTTCCAACAGCTTGCTCACTAACGCTATAGAGAGAAACAAAGAATACACAAATAAAAAAACCAAAGATATTGTCCTTTGGATTAGGGGAAGACATTTAGAAACCAGAGTATACCTTTTATCTCATATACTAGTACTTCAGTATCTCCAACACTGATGATATGAAATCATCTCAATTATGAAATTAGATCAAAGATAGATTGCTATTTTCCCTTTTTTTATTTTTCACAAATAACCCAATATAAACCCTACAATTCTATAGCCAGCTGAGAAGCAATCATTTTTATGATGGCTTGCTTTTTAACAGTTACCTTATTTGGAATAACTCAGCTGCTACTAGGATTTCACCAATACAGAAATTTAAAACGTATACGAACCACTGGAGTCACTTTGGAAGCAGGCAGCTGGAGCTTTTTATATGTTTCAAAATTTAAACTGAAGATAATTTCTTTTCATGGGAGAGTTTCAAAAGTATTAAGCACCCCAGATGTATTCATAACCACTTGAGACTTCTAACAGGTGGTGGTGTGAAATCAAATTCCTAATGTGAATTTGCTTTTCTGTAGACCAAACATTCTCAAAAATAACATAGCACTAAGGGGATGAAAATTGGTACAGGAGAGGCAAGGGAACAAAGAGAAGATCACCCTTTTAATGCATAAATCACAGATGTACATACAATACATGAACACTGTATTTGTGACATTAAAGTATCATGTGGGAGATTAGGGGGGAAAAAGTCTAAAAATACTCAAGGGTGTAATAATGAAATAAGGTTGAGAAACCAACCTAGACTGAATGTAGTGATAGAATTAACCTTTCTCAGAAAAAAATATGATCATTAGTGCTAACTACCCTGCCAAGGAATTATCACAGATCAAACAGTTTATGGTTTATCTTAAAGACATTACACTTCAGTATACAGTTGAGAAAAGGCTTGTTAGAAGGCTAGATTACTTCTATAAAGTGTTTAAAAATTATAATGCATTTTAAAATAGCAATATCTAAGATATTTACCTTCTGCTCTTAAAAACATGCCCAACTTTGAGCACTCCAGAGTTCCCATTTTAGATTAGACTTGATGAATTTTGCTTTACTTTATAGAAAAATAAAAGAGCTGAAGTTAATAAACCAATAGTGGAGACAAAATGAAATACTAAAAATAATCCAGAAGAATGTAGGATAAAAAGAGCAAGTAACAAATGGGACAAATAGAAACAAATAGCGAGATAGTAGATTCATTTTTTAAAAACTTTTTTTAATTTAGTAAGCCTATGCCCAACGTGGGGCCTGAACTCATGAACTCAAGATCAGGAGTCCCATGCTCTAACAATTGAGTCAGCCAGGCACCCTGAGATAGATTTAAACCCAATTTAGCAATCCTACTTCTCAGTATTTACTCAAATGAAATCAAACATGTCCACACAAAAACTTGTAAGCAAGGTTGTAAACATTTTGTAAGTTTAACTAAGTTATATAAAACCCAAATATCCATCGAGTGGTGAATACATGAATGAAGTATATACACACAGTAAAATACAGCAAAAAAAGGGGGGTGAGTGGGATGGATTTATAGGAAGCTTGCCTTAGAGTAGGGTATGTTAAAAACAGAACAAGTTCCCGAATAAATGGACAAAAGAATAAATGAATGGGAAAATGAACAAATGAATAAAAATCTATGATCAAGGACTGTCTTCCTTCAGTATTTTTGGCATTTGAAGGAAAAGCAGTTTACAGCATATACGTAACCTCCTGGACCTCGGTTTCTCCCATCGTATCATAGAGCAAGCAACTGCTACTTTTCTGGGCCCTTGAGAAGATGGAAGAAAGAAGTGAATAAAAGATTTAGTATCTTTGGTCCATAATCATAGAAACCTAGAGCATGTGTAAAGCTATGATGCATGTGTACAGGGATGTGGGTAGCTAAATCCTGGAAATTCAGGCAGAATGGCTTACTTTATTTTATTCTGCAGCCTGGTTTCTGTCTGGTAGCATTATAAGCAATTTCTAAGAGAGGAAAGAGACTCCAGCATTCTCCACATGATCCATTTTCCCATGGGTAGAGCTATTCTGTGCTTGCATAGACAACTTCCGCATTTCCCCCAACTCTTCTAATGTGGTTGTTAGATGTGACCATAGGATTATGTTTATATTTAAAGTGTTCCTAGCGACTTTGCTAGTTCCTTTTGGCTTCTACTCAAACTTAACAGAGATTATTAGAATTAGTATTTGTGATTTCACTGTTTTAAATATTTATAAATGCTTAATTCTTAGATACTTCTGACACTGCTACAGACTTATACCCCAAGTATAAACATTCCTTTGAGAGTTTTTATTTTGTTCTGATGGTAAAAACTGTTAGAGGCATATGACTTACACCTGATTTCTAAATGAGATATCCTCTAGCAATCGAAATACCTGATGTGGTTGTTATTATTCCACTGCAAAGTACACTTTACCCCAGGGAATGTGCTCTAAGAGAAAATTAAAACCTAGCCTCCCACATCAAAGCCCATTAAGTCATTAGGTGGCTCTTCAGTATGTGAGCTTCATTTTCTTGCTGGGCTGCAGGATGCTAGGAGCCCTTCCAGAGACATTAACAAGTGCCTCCTCCAAGCAGATTTATCCAGGAATCACAAATTTTAGACCTGAGATGGACCTTGGGCTTCCTCAATCTGCAGAAGAGGAAACTGAGTACAGAAGACATTAAATGGTTTTTCCAGGATCTACAGCTGGTTACAAGAAAAGGAAAAAACCCCAAATCCCCACAGCATTCTGAAATCACATAGCCCAAGTGGTCCGGAAGGTGGGGCAAATTATTCTAGACTAATGTGATTTGGATGGTGGAATTAGAACACCATCCAGGTTGATGACTGCTTCAGATGAAAAAATCCCAATTCTTCAGGGGCATCTGGCTGGCTCAATGGGTAGAGTGTGAAACTCTTGATCTCAGGGTTTGAAGACCGAGTCCCATTTTGGGTACAGAAATTACTTAAAGATAAATAAAAAAAACCAAAACCCAAACCAAAAACACATGCGCAATTTTGGGCAATCTAGAGTTCCCATTTTATTTATTTTTTTTAAGATTTATTTATTTGAGAGAGCAAGAGCAGAGTGGGAGGGGCAGAGGGAGAGGGATACACAACCTCCAGCAGTGTCCATGGGCAGAGCCCCACACGGGGCTCGATCTCACGACCCTGAGATCATGACCTGGGACAAAACCAAGAGTCTGATGCGTAACCAACTGCCCCACTCAGGTGCCCCCTTTCTTATTTTTTATTTCTTCTTCAAAGATTTTATTTATTTATTTTTGACAGAGAAAGAGACAGCGAGAGCAGGAACGAAAGCAGGGGGAGTGGGAGAGGGAGAAGCAGGCTTCCCGCCGAGCAGGGAGCCCGATGCAGGGCTCGGTCTCAGGACCCTGGGATCATGACCTGAGCCGAAAGCAGATGCTTAACGACTGAGCCACCCAGGCATCCCTATTTCATTTATTTTTTAAGTAGGCTCCATGCCCAGTGGGGAGCCCAATGCGCAGCTTGAACTCACAACCCTGAGATCAAGACCTAAGCTGAGATGAAGAGTCAGATGCTTAACCGACTGAACCACCCAAGTGCTCCTAGAGTTCGTATTTTTAGGTTAGACTTGATGTATTCTGTTTTACTTTTGTCCTACGAGTTCCAAAACAATGCTCTAAAGTAATAATTGAGTACTTCCATATTAACAATATATGTATGGTTAACCACTTATTTACTTATAAAAATCTTATTTATCATTGTTGAACACTTGATTGTAATTCTCTATCAGAATAATAGAGAAAGTTTTAAGTATAAATTATTCCAAATCTCAAATGTTACAATGAAAATACAAAATAGGGAGCAATAATCTCTTATTAGAATACAAATAATTACTCTTTCAATTAACATTTGTGATTATTTCTTTTTACTCCTTACTAAAAACATCTTTAGAATAAAATAACTATCCTTTGTGCAAACTTACTGACAAAGATGTACAAATAGGTAAGAAAGCATGCCTGAGTTTCCTTTTTTCTTAATATAATATTGTCCTCGGCCTGCTTTTCAATGGAGGTAGAAATAAGCACAAGTTAAATAGACTGAAGGGGAAATATAACTGGAAAAGAGAAGGAAAGATAAAATCCTAACTATATCTAGAGTATTCAAATTTTAGGAACTGAGATGCCAAGAGTCTGCCTTCTATTCTTCCTGTTTATGGAGAGGGAAAGCTAAAGACAGAGGTGCCTGATGAAGAAAGCAAGAGATATCAAACCCCCTGACCTCAAAATATCTCCTTTACATATTCTAATAATTTCCCAGAAGTTTCTGAATTATTACTTAAAAATGTAAGCAATTCTTGGGAAGACTTAACATAGTGCCTTATATTACTAGATCTACAAATAACGAAGTTTCTGTCTATAAGGAAGTTATCTAAACGGACCCAGAAGATACATATGCAAATAACTGTAATACAAAGCAAAGATGGTAAGACAACAGGACTTATTTTATGGGAGGAGAGGGACTTGAGAAAGTATTACCAACTTGGGAAAAATTATGAATGTTACAAAGAAGAGGTGAGTCTTGAAGGATGTTTGGGGAATCCCAAAAAAGCTGATGAAAAGTATACATGGAGAACATGTTTGGGGGACGTGCCCAGTTTGGAGAAAGCACAACGTATATGATGGAGAACAGATGGAGATACAACTGAAAAGACAGAATGGGTAAGGATCCAAAAAAGCTGTAAATGTCATCAATGACATTTTTATGAATAAAGAGGATATAAAGACAGTCTGATTAATAGAAAACAGAGTAACAATCTGACTAAATGACATATTCAGTAAGCAAAAAAGAAATGTTATGATCACAGCTGCACTTCTGTAAATATTTACTAAATATTTATAATGTCTTAGCTACGTAAAGGTGAATAGGATCAGTGGCTCTTGACCTTTCAGGTGTGTCAATTCTGATTCTGTTTGCCTTCAAATCTCTTCTTCCTCTCTCTTTTGCTCTGAGCTGTGTGATAGGAAACCTGACCCCACACAGGCAATGTTTCCTAGGCTCCATGTCAGCTGGCTTCTTCTGGCTGTGTTCAAACAATGGGAAGCACTGGGGGGGGGACTGGACGGCAGCTGGAAGAAGCCATGTAGTTTTGCTTTAGTAGATTCTCCTCTGTGACTACCGCTCCCTCACCAGAAAAGTCTACTTTGCATCTTCCAGCGAGAGAACTGGGTCTCTGGACTGCTTCGTTTCTCCTAGTCCTCATCCTTCTAATTATCACAGTGGCTTCCTGCCGTTGCCGCTGTACAAATTGGCTCACATAAGCTGCTTGTCTTAGTTTTTCTATCACCAGTGCAACCAGTGTAACCAATTCCCTCATTAGATCCTTCCACGTTAAATACTCAGATTGGTTTCAGTTTTCCTGAATGGATTCTGACTCACACAGAAAGAACAAACCTATTTAGAAATCCAAAAAACGTTCTGGCCCCTTCACTCATAAAAATGCCCCACCTGATGTAAACCTTTACAGTTTTGGGGGCTTCCAAGAACTTTCAAAGCCTGTCTTATTAATCCCAGATCAAGAAAAATGAGGACAAAAGTTAAGTTTCAGTTTGGGAAGATGAAGTTCTACAGGTGGATGATGGTGATGGTTACAGAACAATGTGAATGTACTCAATGCCAAAGTGTACACTTAAAAATGGCTAAAATGTTGCATATATTTATGTCATGTATATTTCACTAAAGTAAGTAAACACAAGCAAAGCTAAAACATGGTCAAGTAAGGGTTTCACAGAAGTGAGGTACAAGGCTGCTGAAGCACTTAAGGAGACATTTATAGTTACACCTGCTAGGAAAGGTTTCAGAGACCGTGGCTTCCATCTGGAGAAACTCCCAAGTAGCTGGCATGCCTACAGCACAGGGCAGACACTGAAAAGCTGAGATCAAGCAGGAGGGGCAGGCAGAGTGAGTTCCACAGAGCAGCCTGTACAACACACTGAGAAAACCGAAGTGGTGTCCCAAAGGTAGTAAGCAACACTTTGATGTATTTTGGCCTGTGTAATATTTACAGAGATTCCAGCAAGACAACTGCTGGACATCGCTGAGGAGCAAGGGCTGGTTACGTGTAGTGAGGTTCAAGTCAGTACGGTATGTTGAAGAATGAAAGGCAGGTGGGAAGTAGAGTTCATTCTTTGATTTGTAAAAGGGTGACACAGAGCATTAAATAGAATTAGATAGAATGTGTGGTGAGGTCTAGGTAAAGTATTTTGGGGTTTGTGTGCGGGAGGGGCACATGCCTGAGGGTAAAGAAACCTAATTATGTGAACTCTAAGGAGAACTACTTCTCTATTCTTAGCATTTAACAGTGTCTGATACTAAGCACCCAAAGATTTCTTTAAAGAACATTATGAAGAAAAGGAGTAGACAAAAAGAGAGGTGAAGATAAGGAGGGGGTACTGAAAGAAGAATCATGACAAAATAATGAAACTGGTACAATTTTAAGCCTCTAAGTTTTGGAATTATACATCTGTGTGTGCTGATATGAGCTTCAAGACATAATATTAGAGTAAGAATGAGTGTGGGGAGACCTTTTTTTTTGTATCATGTATTCTTTTGCAAAACTTGAGATTTTGATAACTGCACCATTTTTTCTTTTAGAATACATGTAGTATGAATGCTTTAGGCAGATTTTTCTTAACAGTAAATATCAATAACATGACTATATCAGAAGCGATGACAGAAGTCCCAAAGAAGGCACAAGGGAGGGGCATATTAAGTAGGATTGGTGGCAATTAAAATGGAATGTGAATGACAAAGAATTTTTAGGGTAAGAAACAATGAATTTGGAATTTTTATCCATTAAAAAAAGGAGGAGTCAAGCAGAGCAGCTGGTTTGTGGAGAATACAATTTGGTGTGAATTATTCCAGGTAGAAAACCATATTGCTTTAAGATCAGTTGTTATTAACCAGGGATGATTTTACCCTCCAGGGAACATACTGACAATACCTGGAGACATTCCTTTTACTGTCATAAGTGGGGGGGAGTGGGGTCTTATTGGCATCTAAGGGATAGATGCCAGGGATGCTGCTAAACATCTCACAATGCACAGGACAGCTCCCCATAATAAATAATTACCTGGCCCCAAATGTCAATAGGGCCAGGGTGAGAAACCCTATTAAAAACTATAGTTACTGAAACTGGAGTGGATTACCAAATTGCTAAAACCCAAAAATCCTTAAACTATATGCCAGGAGGAAAAAATAAAGTACGCCAATGTTACCTTGAACAGTGTTAAAGTCTACTTTAAATGGGTTTCCATATAATCCCAGTAAATGTAACAATTACAAGACAGCCAGCTTTTTCTCACAGAAACAGATGGAGAATAACTACTGGTAATTCAGTTCTGATAAAGCAGGCAAAAGATTAACATTAACAAAATGTTAATTAAAACTCTCAAGTCACTAGTTTCTCCAAAAAGGGCCGTGCAACCGTTACCCTCTCCTGTTTCCTGCACAATGTGCTCACCAAAAGCCCCGAGCACAAAGGCCAGTTTTCCGGTAAGGCTGGGTATTTAAAAAAGTAAGACAAATGGGTCTTTTCTAACAATAGGGTAAGGACAGTAATTCCTGCGGACACTAAGGGAAGTTTCATCACAGATATTTACCATTTACTTTCAGGGGTGTCGGGTACGAGGTCTGCACACCGCCGGCTCGGGGTCTGAGCTTCCGAGGGCTCTCGCTCCCGGCAGCACGACCCTCTCGATTCTTCCCGGGGACACGCAACCACAAAACCCGTTTCCCCACACGGACAGTACTCCCTGACGACAGACCCGTGACACTAACCGTCCTCAAATGGAGGAAGAACGAACCAGCAGGACTAGCACACGTTCACCTGGAAGGCACTTTCCTCTGAAATCTCTGGCCGGTCGGCAGATGAGGAATGGCTGCAGTTACTTGCAACATGCAGATGGCATTTCAGACCCCCTGCGCTGGGCTACTCACCGCGGCAGGGAGGGCGAGGGATGGACAGGGACGATCACCCCCGTTCGCCCCAAACTCGTCGTTGCCGGGGCGGGGCACGAGAAGGACGTCGCGAAGGTCTCTCTACGAGACCGGCCGGCCCGGGGACGTCCTCGTGTTCCCTAATCTGGTCCCAGCCCTGACAAGTCTCCTTCCGGGGGCCCCGACCAGGCGTGCAGGCCTGGCTCCCCCTCCGAACCCGGGCCTCAGGTGTTCCGCCCCGCGCTTCTCCTCGGCCCTCCCCGCGCCACGCAGCCTCCGGGGAGCGCAGCCCCCGCACACAAAGAGGCTTACGCTGCCCGAGCGCCCGGCTCAGGGGAACCGCCGCAGGTCTCGACCTGCAGGCGGGGAGGCAGAGCCCCAACTTCCCCACCGCGGGGAGAACCTTTGCCCCGAAGGTCGCTCCGTCCTGCTCAGCCGGGCCCGCTACCCGTCCCTCCCGCGCCCGCGCTTACCCAGGACTAGTCGCGCTATGTCCGACGGTAACAACATGACCGAAGCCGCAGCAGGAACCGCCACAGGAGACGAGACTCAGGTAAAAGCCAACACAGCGACAGCTCCAGCGCCGCATCTCCCGGTTCCAGTGGCGGCACTGAACCCGCGGCAATTTGTCCCGCCTCTTTCGCCCCGCGTCCGCCAATCGCTTCCGCCCGAGAAAGAAAGGCGCCGAAATGAAACCCGCCTCCGTCCCCCTCGGAACTGTCGTCACTTCCGTTCTCCTATTCTGAGGGGTGGGGCTGAAGGTGGCGAGGAGGTGGGACGCAGGCGCAGCGGCCGGAGCCAGGGGGCGGGCAGCGGGCGCAAGGACGCACGCCATTGGCGGGTAACGCGCAGGAGCGTTTGCTCCGAAGAGCCGAATGTTTTGAGGCGAGCGAGCGCAAGGACGCAGAGCGTGCGGGGGTCGGCGCGCATGAGCAGATGGTACCCGCTTCCGGGTGACCCTCACCTCTTCTTCGGGAGATCCGGGCTGCGTGGTCACGCCGCGTTTGAACCGGAAGCGGGAATAGTGGGTGTCCACCTGGCTGGAGCCGCTGGGGCCGCGGGGGGAAGTGAGTGGAGCGGGGATTTAGGCTGCAGCCGCCGCCGCTTTAGGAAATTCCACGTTGGCTGTGCGAGTGCACCGTTAGGGGTGTGGAAAGCGGGCGGTGGCTTCTGCGTCGGGGGCTGCAGGCGTGTCCGAGCCGCTCGGCGCCGGCCCCCCCCCGCCCCCGACGACCGGTCTCGCCCGCTGCTCTGGCGCGGACCTTCCCTGCTCGCTGCACCGTCTCCCTCCCGCCCTCTCTCCGAGCCCCTAGCGGACTTAGCCTCGAACCTTCTTCCAGATGCCCCGTTGCACGCTCCTGCGCGTCCCCTGTCCCTGCCATTTTAAGGCCCCGATTTAACTAGATGACTAACCATGTTTCCCCCCCTTTTGTTGCTTAGTTTTAACCCACGAGCATCTCCTGAGGCTTAGAGTGGCGTGGTTAAGAGCACGGACTCAGGAATTTCGTTGCTGGACTTGGAATTTTGGCACACATGTGGGTGCCCGCGCTGCCCTGTCTCACTGGAGGGAATCCTTGCCCGTGGTGAGCCCTCAAGAGCATTCGCTGCTGTTTTTACCAGGTACCGAGAAGTAAAAGGACTCTTAGAGCTCAGGGTGATCGTGGAGGGAGAACCGCGATCGTAGAGGAGCTAATGAGGTTCTGCGAGGAGACCTCGAGTTGTTCAGTTGCCCCCGGAGGAGGATGGTGGGGGCCCTCCACGCAGGAGGAGAAATGCGTGTAAAGACACAAAGCGTGGAAGGTTTCAGAAGCTCAAGAGTGAGGTCTGGCGTTGAACGAAATAAATGTGGGCATTTTCAGCATGTTGAGGTCTTAGGGATGGATGAGGTCACACTGGGAGAACATCGGGTGGGAAGTAGGGAGACAGAGATAGTCTTTTTTTTTTAAGATTTTATTTATTTGGGCGCCTGGGTGGCTCAGTCGTTAAGTGTCTGCCTTCGGCTCAGGTCATGGTCCCGGGGTCCTGGGATCGAGCCCCGCATCGGGCTCCCCGCTCGGCGGGAAGCCGCTTCTCCCTCTCCCACTCCCCCTGCTTGTTCCCTCTCTCGCTGTGCCTGTCAAATAAATAAATAAAATCTTTTTTTTTTTTAATTTTTTTTTTGAAGATTTTATTTATTTATTTGAGAGACACAGCGAGAGAGGGAACACAAGCAGGGGGAGTGGGAGAGGGAGAAGCGGCTTCCCGCCGAGCGGGGAGCCCGATGCGGGGCTCGATCCCAGGACCCCGGGACCATGACCTGAGCCGAAGGCAGACACTTAACGACTGAGCCACCCAGGCGCCCTGACAGAGATAGTCTTGCAGGTGTGGGTGAAAGAGGAACCATCAAGAGAGACTTAGGAAACGAAGGGAAGAATGGTGATTTGTGACATTTATTGATCATTTGTTGTGTTCAGGCACTGTGGCAAATCCGTACATGAATCTTTAACAATAACTCTGAAGGAAGTTCTAGTATTGTTTTTCATTTTATCGTTGACAGATCTGAGGTTTAGAGAGATTAGCTGATGTGTCCAAGGTTATACATCCTGTAAGGGGCAGGGGCAGGGGCAGGATTTGAAACAGTATAATCTAACAACAGAGCCCACACTATTACTCCAGAAAAAAATGGCATGCCAAGGGCAGAATTAGATGCAGGAAGATGCGATGGAAGCATCATTGTCAAATTATGCAAAGCCACCAATTTGATTGAAATCTAAAAAGGAAGGTTGGACTTGCCACTTAAGAGACTGTTGTTCAGGAAGTATGTATGGTTTCAGTTGCATGTTGGTAGGGGGCTTAGTTCTGGGTTAATATATCAATTGAATTCAACTTTATCTGTTTCCTCTTTTACTCTGACTGCTCTGTAGTTCCTTTGGTTTTTTCAATTCCTTCAACACACCATGAACTTTGCCATCTTAGGACCTTTGGGTGGTACTAGTCTCCTTCCCCAAAATAATTGGTCCTCCAGCTCTTTCTCTGATTGGCGCCAGTTCACACCTTAGCTTTGTTGTAACCTCTGCTGAGATGTGTTCCCTGGAAGTTTAGCAAAAGCGATCCTCTGCATTGTTATTGTGTATTTGCCTCCTTTGAGTCGTTTATCATACTTTGGAATTAGGCATTGATTTTTCAGTGTACTTGTGTATTGTCACTCTCCCCCACCATTTATGACTCCAGAAGGGAAGGAGTTGTGTCTGTTTAATTCATTATGTCTAGCTATCCCTGACATAGTACCTCAAACAAGTAGTGGCCCTGTAAATATTCTTGCATGTATCAGTGAAAGAACGTTTCCTGACTGTTTGGTTTTCTTCAAAGTAATCAGTCTTTGAGAAACGGAAGAGAGGAACACAGAAGGAGACAAATAGAAAAACCACAGCTTTAGAAGAAAAAAGGAAGTTTGGGGCTGCATCTTTCTGAAGTGTCACATGGTCAATAAACCTGCATTTTTTTTTTAACGTTATAAATAACATCTTCAGTATACTTAGAAATAAACATGCCTATGTTTATGGTTCTTTGGATATGGATATTGTTAAGGTGTTTTCATTTTTTACAATCCCAGTTTTATTTTCCTTATTGACTCAATCAAGAGGGTTTTAAACCAAGATTGACTATGAAGGGGAAAGAGACCTAGATAAAACCATAAGGAATGGAAAATAAAAATAATAGCCCTTTTCCTCAAGAAGTTTACATTCAAATGAAAAAGACCTTTGGGTAAATAACCTATAATCTACAGCAAAGTAAAGGATGTTGTAATAGGGATAAAAGAGTCACAACAACCAATGAATAAAGATGGAGAAGCGAATTAGAGCTACCTACCAACGAAATAGGTAGGCTTGTTAGGTAGTGTGCTCTCACTGAGTGTTTAAAATGAGTGTTTAAATAATTTTGTAGGACGGATTTCTTCCTTTATAGAAAGATTAGATGTGGTCTCTCAGTTCCAATTTTACGACTGAGTTAAACAACAGCAAAGATACATACTTGATCTTTAAAGAATGAGTGGAGTTTATATGAATGGATGGGAAAAGGACTCCCCTTTTTCCTCTTGAGATATGTCAAGGACAAAAAAAAGCATGTTTTTTTGTTTGTAAACATTTATAGTCTAACAAAAAGGAAACTTCTTTGTAACAAGAGTCAGAAATAACGACACAAAATGCTTTTTTTATGTGAATTTTTTTTTAATGGTTATCAAAGGAAGGTTTGATATGTCCGAAAACATAGGAGGAGGAGTGCTACCGCAGTGGCATTAAGGCACAGTAAAACGTAGTTTATTTTTGGTACTGTAGTATTTGATTCCCTTTTAAAACAGGAGCAGAGGGGCACCTGGGTGGCTCAGTCGTTAAGCGTCTGCCCTTGGCTCAGGTCATGATCCCGGGGTCCTGGGATCGAGCCCTGCATCGGGCTCCCTGCTTGGCGGGAAGCCTGCTTCTCCCTCTCCCACTCCCCCCGCTTGTGTTCCCTCTCTCGCTGTGTCTCTCTCTGTCAAATAAATAAATAAAATCTTTAAAAAAACAAACACAGGAGCATAATTGTCCTTGTATTTTTATGTTTTAAATGAGAACCATAAAGCCAGTTGAGACTTAAGTGCTAGGCAAGGCTTACTGGCTCTGATAACCTCCTACATAGCAATTCCAAAGCATAAGCAATTTCAGCTTTTGGCTCAACAAATGACATACCTTGTCACTCCATGTAAGAGTTAAATGGTTAAGAGTTAAATAGTTAAGCTGGTCAGTGTTAAATCCTTAAATGCTCTTTTTTTTTTTTTTTTAAGGTTTTTAAATTGATTTATTTTCGAGAGAGTGAGCATGCACTCGGGGTGGGGGGTGGGGAGGAGGAGGGAGAGAGAAGGAATCTGAAATAGACTCTGCGCTGAGCATGGAGCTCATCGTCGCAGAGACTTGATCTCACCACTGCGAGTTCATGACCATGACCTGAGCGGAAACCAAGAGTCAGACGTGCTTAGCTGACTGAGACCCAGGCACTCCTTTCTTTTCCATATTCTTTTTTATTTTTAAGATTTTATTTATTTATTTGACAGAGAGAGAGAGGGAACCCAAGTATGGGGAGTGGAAGAGGGAGAAGCAGGCTTCCCACAGAGCAGGGAGCCTGAGGCAGGGCTCTGTCCCAGGTCCCTGGGATCATGACCCAAGCCGAAGGCAGATGCTTAATGACTGAGCCACCCAGGTGCCCCTCTTTTCCTTATTCTTGATCTGGCTGTCTTCTGTTGATCTTTTACATTTTAATTTAATTATCATGTTTCTTAGGAAAGGTCTCAGAACAATAAAGTATATGTTTTCTATTTTTATCCTGCTATTGCACATAAGTACCCATTTGCATGTTGGGGCTTTGTTTTGATATACTCTAAGAAAATCTCACTTGAATATGGAAACGTTAAGAAAAATCATTGTATGTTTGATCATAACGTGCCTCTAATTGTACAGTTTGATCTGACTATATATTAATACCACAATTTGAAGTAATTTTGCATTTGTGTGTTTTTTTTACAGTGATGTGCTTTTTGAAATTCTGAACCATGAGTTTAGCACTTAATGATCTGCTTATTTGCTGCCGTCAACTAGAACATGATAGAGCTACAGAACGAAGGGTAGTAAATTACTGAAATTTAATCTTTTCTTGAAATGAGTGTGTGATTGGCAACCCATTACTGTGTTCTTTTTCATTTTCAGAAAGAAGTTGAGAAATTTAAGCGCCTGATTCGGGATCCTGAAACTGTTCAACATTTAGATCGACATTCAGATTCCAAACAAAGCAAATACTTGAATTGGGATGCTGTTTTTAGGTATTCCATTCTCGTTTTTTTTTTTTTTTTTTTTGATTTTATTTATTTATTTGAGAGACATAGAGAGCACAAGTAGGCAGAGTGGCAGGCAGAGGGAGAGGGAGAAGCAGGCTCTCTGCCGAGCAGGGAGCCTGATGCAGGGCTCGATCCCAAGACCCTGGGGTCATGATTTGAGCCAAAGGCAGGCAGATGCCCAACCGACTGAGGCACCCAGGCGCCCCCCATCCTCGTTTTTTTTTTTTTTTTGGTTTTTTTTTTTTTTTTACTGTCTTTATTTTTCTCTTTGTTTTTATTTGTTGTGATATTTTTGTGTATGTTGGTCTTATTTATCTTTGCTTCCTATATATTGTTGTGCCTTGCATATAAAGTTGGTGCTTAATATTTATCTGAAACATGATTTTTAAAGGATGTTCATATAGAAAAAGTTAAAGTTTTTAAGCCATTTTTCAGTAAAAGTTCTCAGATCTCACTCAAGATTAGAGATAATTCCTTTCATATTTGTTCATTCAGGAGTTTATTTAAAAAAAGACTATTTCAAAAAAAAATAAAATAAAAATAAAATAAAAAAAGACTATTTCAAATTTGAGAATAAAATTAAGTTATAAATGCTTTATTATTACTTTTATATCTTTAAATATTGCTCTGAGTAACTGCTACATACTAAATTATAATTAAGAAAACAATTACAGAATAATTTCTATAGGAATGCAGTTAAAAAAATCAGGCGTTGGAAAGACAATTGATTGCTGGACTGGAATGCCAAACAGAATTGATGCTTTTTTACATTAAGATATAATTTTCAACTCTGAAGTCCATTTGTTTTTTTGTTTTTTAATTTTTTTTTATTCTTATGTTAATCTCCATACATTACATCATTAGTTTTAGATGAAGTGTTCCATGATTCATTGTTTGTGCATTCTGAAGTCCATTTGTAACTAGAAATGGGTTGTAAAACTTAGGAAAAATGAATAAAATATTTTAAACTAATGTAGAATACTGGGAAGCTTGAAATACCATTTTCAGTCAAGGGGGAAGTATATTCATTTATTCTTAAGTGTTTAGAACTTTTATTTTTACCACTTACTTGGTACTGGATGGACTTACAGATTTCAGTGCAGATAACATAAAAAATGCATGCTTCTTTTTCTCTGGTTACTTAATTTCAAATACCACAAAAATAGTTGCTATCTAAAGGTGAGTATTATTTTGCATAAGCTGATCAGGTAGGTCCAGTAGGCACCTGGCACTTCCAGCTAATCATGAATATCTTCTAGGCAGGCTTCATTCAAAGGCTAGAAACATTGCCAACTACCTGGGAAAGGGTTGGGTTGTGTACAAAATAACAAGAGAGAGCTGAGAGCCCTAATAGCATTGTAAGCTTTTAATAATAAAATGAGAAAACAAGCAGTAAAACAACCAGAAATCATGGAGGTTACAGTCTAGAACTTTGCAGAACAGACTTTAAATTGGTATTGTGGGGCTGAGGCCTTGAAAGAGGAAATTATTTTATTTAGCTGGTACATTGATTGCAGCATTGTGGCTTGAGAGTTTCTCTTTGTGGTGGCATAAAGGACTTTTCAAACTGTTGTAATAATTTAAGCATTTAAAAAGTTTCTGAAATTCTACTTTGTTTTCTTGAAGATTTTTGCAGAAATATGTTCAGAAAGAAACAGAATGTCTGCGAACAGCGAAACCAAGTGTATCAGCCTCAACACAAGCCACTAGGCAGAAAAAGATGCAAGAAATCAGTAGTTTGGTCAAGTACTTCATCAAATGTGCAAATAAAAGTAAGTGCTATTATTTATTATAAATAGCTGGTTTAAAAGGTTATTGTTGCACGAGTTTGGTCGGAATATGGTGAGGTAAAAGTTGGGTGCTAACTCTAATTTCTAGTGCATATAATGGTTTTTAATATATGATCGGTTCAAATATTTGGAGGAATTTATGCAAGCATGGAATGATAGTCTCCAGGTTGGAAGGATTAAAAAATTAGTATTCCAAGTACGCATTCTTCTTGGATCCCCTCTATTTGTTCCTAGCACTTAGGTGTAGCCTTAATGATCGAACATACCTTTTAGGCTTTTTTTCCTATCTTGGAATAGCTTTAATAGTGGTGAAACCTGTCTCCTTTGTTACTGCTTCTGTCTTCTGATATAATACAGAAAAATCCTAATAAATTTTTTCAGAATGATATCCTTTGAGATATTTGAAGTTAGCTGTGACATTTCCTCTGAGTTGTTTTCTCTAAACAGACGTACTTCCTTCAGCTCATATGACCTAGTTTTTGTGTCACTCTCTTCTGAATTTTCTTCAGTTTAGTGTAGGACTTAATTATAGCTATATTCTGATTGGTGCAGAGTGAGCATTAGCTTTCTTGGCAGTCAAAACCCACCCTCTTAAGTAACACTATGCCCGCTATTGATTAAAAAAAAAATACCCAGTGGTTTTTTGCTCTTGCCGAGCCACATATTTCGTGTTTTGAACTGGGGCGGTGGATATTTTAAAGAGTTGATATTTTTGACCCAAAGTTCAGGATTCCAGTAGGCTTATGTAAAGAAATTGGCTTCATACAACGCTGAAAGCAGGAAGTAGAAGTGTTTGTTTAGGGACTCGTGGGCTCAGACTTTGTTTATTCTTCACATATAAAGATGTGGCTTTGTGATACCAGGTTTAGTTTAAGAATCAGAAAAGCCATTGAATCACTCTGTTGGACACCTGAAAGTAACATAACACCATATGGTAACTATACTGGAATTGAAATAAGAAACTTAATGAAATAAAAAGAATCAGGAAAGCCCAGTGTTGGTAAACATTATTAAGTAGAAGGATATAGATGGTTAGTGAATGATATTTCGGAATGGTGGTATGAGACTTGAGTCTCAAAAGCAATGGTTTAGCAGAAATTTAGTTTTCCAGCTCTGAGGTGCCAGTTTGGACAGTGGCAAGCCCGTGTCAGGGACTCCGGCATAGACAGAGGAAAGCTACGTTGAAATACTCTGCACCTGCTTTTGCCCAGTATAATAGCCCTGCATTTATTAAAATTTGTTCTTTTGGCTGCTAACATTGGGTTCTTAACAGATTTTAATATGTACTTGCAGAGTTATTGAGAGAAAGATACCCAAGCCCATTTGTTGCCCACCAGAAAAGTTTGCAGTGTGTGATTTTGCTTTACGGTGAAAAAACCTTCAGTTGCAAAATTAACAGTGGGGATCACATTGGGAAATGTGAAAGTATCACTGTCGGTTTACAGGAATGACTAGATGAAATTATCACTTTAAGATTATTTAAATGGTTGAAAAGTCGTGTTTTTATTTGAGGCTTCTTTCAAGTTTGACTTTGTAACTTAAACATCTTTAATCTCAGAACAAAACCAGAGCATTACTATCATATCCTCTCACTTTATGTTTTTCAAAGAGTTGGGGAGTTGATGGGAATTTAAACACATGTCCAGACTTAGCGTTGGTATTCAAGGTATGATGAAAGAAACAGATTCCAAAAAGACAGCTGGGAAGGAAGCAATAAGCAAATATCATTTGTTCTTTTATGTAGGTGTTTGCTCTGCACGAAGCACAGATGGAGCCTAGAGAAGAGAAAACCCAGCTTTGTAAAATGTTAAGTTTTATGAGGTTCCTTAAATTCTCTTTAGCCAAGGTAGTTGTCCTTTGGAGGTGGATTTTCGTAGAAAAGAATGTCAGCATAATTCTTGAAACCTTTCTCAAATTTGGCGGAGGAAGGAAATTTGTTGAGATTAAGACCATAGGGAAATATGATTTTATCGTGACATTAATTTATGCAGTTAATAAATGTTTACTAAGCAAATACTATTTAGTACACTTACCAGGCTGTGTTACCTTACAGAGAATAATTAATTCCTTAGGGATGTTATAATATAGCAGATGTTACAGTTAAGAGAATGTTGTAAGGACTGTAAGAGAGGGGCACAGGGTGTTACAGCAGAGGAATGTGATTGGACATTTCATCATTGGTCAGGTGCCTGAAAGTGTGATATAAGCCACAAGTGAAAATGATACACAGTTATGTCAGTGTTTACTTATTTACCATAGTTTGATAAGAAAATGTTAAACTCCTCATAAGAAACCGCTAAATATATAGAAAATAATCAGATATATATATGACTTGTGATCTGTTCATAGCTTATAATAAAAAACATTATATGCCGTTTTAAGATTGTTAATATTGTGTGATTGTTAATAGTGTGATTTGCTGAAAATAAGAGACAGTTTTTAAATGTCCTTTTGTTGCCTTAAAGAATATATCCATTAATACTGAATTTTTAGGACCTCTAATAAATAAAACTGGAAATATTACAGCCTTACATATTTATGCCACAAATACTTTTGTATGATATGAAAGTAATTTGGTTTTCAAAGCCAAATACCCTCCTTACAATCTTTTTTTTTTTTTTTTTTTTGAAAGAAAGAGTGCACGATTTGGGGGTGGGGGACAGAGGGAGAGGGACAAGCAGGCTCCCTGCTGAACAGGACCCTGGGATCATGACCTGAGCCGAAGGCAGATGCTTAACTGACTGAGCCACCCAGGTGCCCCATCCTCCTTACAATCTTAGGTTATTCTAATGAATTCATTCTTTGTAAAGTACCAAGAAACTTTGGATCAGGGGCGCCTGGGTGGCTCAGTTGGTTGAGCGACTGCCTTCGGCTCAGGTCATGATCCTGGAGTCCCTGGATTGAGTCCCGCGTCGGGCTCCCTGCTCAGCAGGGAGTCTGCTTCTCCCTCTCCCGCTCCCCCCTCTTGTGCTCTCTCTCTCTTTCACTCTCTCTCTCAAATAAAAAAAAAAAAAAAGAAAGAAACTTTGGATCATTTTAGGTCTAGTGCTAGAAATTGTGAATTTTTAAGGATAGGATGGATGATTGTTTTTGCTATATATTCCCATAAGGATCGGCCAACTTCTTTTGTAAAGGGACCAGTCAATGTTTTTGACTTTTCAGGCTATATAGTTTCTGTCTCAGTTATTCAGCTCTGCTGTTGTAACATGGAAGTAGCCTTAGACAGTATGTAAATGAACGGACATGACTGTGGCCCAGGAAAACTTTAGTTCCAGAAACAGGCAGCTGGCTGCATTTTGCCCGTGGGCCATGGTTTGCTAATCCCTGCTCCATGAGAAAGTGATTAGTTAATAGTAGTGTCCCATATGGGATTATTTATATAGCTGCAATTCCAAGTGTTCTTATGTTTCTTAAGATTTATATGTTTTTATTTGTTTATTTTTAAATAGGAGCACCCAGACTAAAATGTCAAGAACTCTTGAATTATATCATGGATACAGTGAAAGATTCATTTAATGGTGCTGTTTATGGAGCGGATTGTAGCAACATTCTGCTCAAGGACGTTCTCTCAGTGAGGAAATACTGGTGTGAAATATCTCAGCAACAGTGGCTAGGTATGTTTTGAAGTTTGTTATTTGTGAATTTTTTCTGTGAAATGAAATGTCACTAAAAGATTGGTCAGAATCTGTATCCCCCAAGTGACCTTGCAGTTTAACAGTATCTTAGTAAAATTGAATACTTCAGGATCCAGCCCTTAGTTTCCTTTATTATGGACTTCCTAAGTGATTGTCTCGATCAGAACTGGAACGACACAATTCAAAGAAGCCATCCCTGTCCTCGAGTCTTTCACAGGCCAGTGGCGGAAGAAACGAGTAAACCAAAAATTACAATGCACTATAATATAGATATGTTTGGGCTCCGTGAGTTCTCAGATCAATGACATTAAACAACCATGATTAAAGATAAAGAAGAAAACCAAGAAGGAGAGGAGGTGTCATAAAACTGAAAGCAGCAGAGTTTCAGGTTGGAAGGCGTATGGCATTTTAAGTGTGGTAGAAATGATAAAACACAGACGTATCCATTGGATTAGGCATTTAGCAGGTCACTTGTAAGGTGTAATAGGGGTCAAAAATAGTAGACTAGGATGTATAGGACCCAGGGACTATAATGTAAGTAGAGTGGGTGTCAGGGAGGAATCTACTGTTTTTGACTTCTAGGTGAAAGGTACTGAGGAACCACAAAGGAAGGAACTTATGGTCAGAGACTGAAACATTTGAGTTTATTGATTTCAGAGGTGGACCGTTTCTGTCTGAGTGGGTTCAGTGGGTGAAAATGGGATTTGGCTTTAATGAAGTGACTCTAAGCCATATTGTCAAAGTCTTCTAATACAGCCACCTCTGAAAATCTAGAAACTCAGTGTTTTTCATGGAAAGTATTTAAAATAAATTGTGCTAATGAAATGAAAAGACACTTGTCTGTATTGTTTATTGTCAGTTTCTCATTTCAAAACAAGGTATGTGTGGGCGGTAGAACCGAGACCTAACCAGGGCCCTGCAGTATATTCTGTTCCCACATGAGTGAAAAGCCTTCTTAGCTGTTGTATGAATTTCTTAGGTGTCATCCCGCCCTTTGTTGTTCTTAGGGCGAGGGAGGCTGTGTCCCAAACTTGACCCTCACAACAAGTTTAGCCGAGAATAGGCTAGTGATATCCAGGACACTGTGACACGTCTCTCACCACCATGGTCCATCCTAAATATGCAGGAGGTTTGCATATTTTTGATTAGTGCTTCTAACCACAGGACTCACCCGAACAAAGGCGGTCCTTGGCTGTAGTTGCCATCCTGTGTCTCACATGTTCTCTGAAATCCTCTTTCTATTTTTGGGCATATTACTGCCACTTCTCATAACCGGCCCTTTGATTGAATTATCTTGCTAGTTAGCTCCCTTGTCTGAAACTTGATTCTCTAGTGAGGACTGTACTGAAGAAGTGAAGTTTTTGTTCAAAATACATCTTTGGTAGAGGTGTTGATGGAACCCACAGTTAGAGGTAAGATTGTGTAAAGGGAGAGTTTTGAGTGGGATGAGAAGATGCCCTGAGGCCAAGCCAAATAAAAAGTTTAGAATTAGCTTACTGATTTCTGCAAAAAGCTCTGCTCAAATTTTGGTAGGGATTGCACTGAATCTATTGAACACTGAAGGAAGTGTTCTAAAGAAAAGATTCATAGCAGCTATATTCTCAGTTTTGAAGGGGGAAAAACACTATTGATATAAAAATCTAATAGAAACAGAAGAAAAGGAAAATCTTTTTTTTAATTTTTATTTTTATTTATTTTTATTTTTTTTTAAAGATTTTATTTATTTATTTGAGAGAGAGAATGAGAGAGAGAGAGCAGGAGAGGGGGGAGGGTCAGAGGGAGAAGCAGACTCCCTGCTGAGCAGGGAGCCCGATGCAGGACCCATCCCGGGACTCCAGGATCATGACCTGAGCCGAAGGCAGTCCTTTAACCAACTGAGCCACCCAGGCGCCCAAGAAAAGGAAAATCTATGCATAGATGAAAACAACAGTAAGCAGTAAAGGAGACTAAGACAGAGTTACATCAAATTGGGCACTTAAAACATCCGACCTCATTAGCTGGGGAAGCCCCGGCTGGAGTCTCGATTGGGAGGGCCTGGGCAGAGCGTCCTCCCCACAGGCGAGACTTCCAACTGACCATCCCCATAAGGGCTGTATTTGTAGGGCAGAGGACAGGGTTTGGAGTTAAACATTTCTGTACGTGCAGTTTGGAGCTAGTCACATTCCTGTATTATCATGTCTTTACATATTCAAGGAGCCTGGGCTAGGTGTGTTTGCCTCCCCTCCCAGATTCCATTGCTGGTGGGGGGACAGCCCAGCCTGGAGCTGGAGGGGATGTAAGGCAAAATTTATAGCTCTTAGTGTCCAGACCAGAAAGGCCACTTCTGACCTGGAAGCCAGCTCCCAAGGTCACTTATGCAGCACAAGTCTCACAAACAACATTCCTTAGCCTGCCTGTGCACGTGCAGGTCGGGGTGGTCGGTCACGCAGGCCAAACCACAGAAACCTCCATCCATACCAGATAGGAAGGACAGACTTCATAACCACATGGAATCTTCTAATCTGTGAACATGATGTATCTCTTTATTTGTTTAGGTCTTTTTTGACTTAAAGAAATCAGTGTTTTATGATTCTTAGCATACAGAATTTATATATTAGATTTATATTGCAGTAGTTTGTAAATTGTGTAGTTTTTAAAAATTTCGGTTTCCATATTCATTGCTGTCATACAGGTGGTTTTTGTGTTATTGATGTTGTGTTCTGAGACCTTGCTAAATCACTTATTAAATCTAGGAACTCTTTTGTAGCTTCCGTGGGATTTTTCTCTTTAGACAGCCATATATTATCTGCATTTCCCCCCTTCATTTCTGAGCAGTGTGACTTCCACTTAATTTTTTCTGCTGTATTATATTGGCGGGGACCTTCAGTATGATTTGTTTAAATGGTAAAATGTACATGACAAAATTTACTATTTTAACCATTTTTAAGTATATAGTTCAGTGGCATTAAGTATATCCACATTGTTGTGCAACCATCACCTTCCGTTTCCAACACTTGTTCATCTTCCCGAACCGAAACGCTGTCCTCCTTAAACAACAACTCTCCCTCCCTCGCCCACCCAGCCCTTGACAGTCCTCCTGCTTTCTGTATGTGTGAGCTTGACTACTCTGGCTGCCTCCTGTAAGTGAGGTCCTAACAGTGTTTGTCCTTTTGTGAATGCCTCATTTCACTCCTGTCTTCAGTGTTCATCCATGTTGTAGTGCATCTCAGAGTTTATTCCTTTTTAAGACTGACTTGTACGTGTATACCGCATTTTGTTTATCCATTCATCTGTCATTGGACACTTGAGTGGTTTCTACCTTTTGGCTCTTATGAATAATACTTTATGAACGTGAGCGTACACATAGCTCTTTGAGTCCTTTCTTCCATCCTTTTGGGTATTTATCTAGAGGTGGAATTGCTGCATCATAGACTAATTCTTTGTTTAATTTATTGGGGAACCCCCGCACTGTTTCCCACAAGGTGTGCATCCCCTACCCGTTTTATGGACGCACCAGGAATCACAGGTGTTCAGTTTCTCCACGTCCTTACCAACACGTACTCTTTTTCTTGTGTTGATGTCAGCCATCCTAATGTGAATGTGTGTGAAGTGGTATCTCATTGGGGTTTTGATCTGCATTTCCTTAATGACTAGTGATGTTGAATATTTTGCATGCTAACTGGCCATTTGTATATCATCTTTGGGAAAGAAACACATTTTTTGCCCAGTTTTTAATTGGGCAAATTTAATTGGGTTGTTTTGTTGTTGTTGAAATGTAGGAGTTTTTTATATATTCTGTATATTAACTCCTTATCAGATGTATGGTTTGCAGATACTTTCTTGCATTTCATGGGTTGCCTTTAATTCTGATGATAGTGTCCTTTGATATACGAAAGTTTTAAATTTGATGAGTACAAGTAATTTGTATAATTTTTTTGTTACCTTGGTCTTTGGTGTCATTTCCAAGAGATCATTAACAAATCCAACATCATAAAACTTTTCCTCTGTGTTTCCTTCTTGGAGTTTTGTAGTTTTTCCTCCAGTATAATTTTGAATAGGAGTGGTGAGAGCACACCTTGTTCTATTCTTGGTTTTAGGGAGAAGCATTCACTGTTTAACCATTAAACATGATAGTAGCTGTCAGGATGGGTTGATGACTTTCTCTTCAGTTTTTCGTTCCTCATGGTTTTTATCATGAATGGATGTTGAATTTTGTTAAATTTCTTTCTTCATCTGTTGAGATAATCCTATGGGTTTTTCTTTAGTCTCTTGATAGGTTAAATTACACTGATGAATTTTTCATAGGTTAAGTCAACCTTGTGTTCCCAGGATGTACTCCACTAGGGCATGATGTATTATCCTTTTTATATATTACTAGATTGAATTTGGAGGGCGTTGTTGAAGGTTTTTAACTATGAATTCAGTTTCTTTAATAGATACAGGAATATTTAGTTTATTTCTTTTTCAGTTAGCTTTGGTAATTTGGTTAAGAATTTGTACATTTTACCTAAGTTGTTGAATATAGGAACTTAGAGTTGTTCTCAGATGTTATTGCCTTTTTATCCTTTTAAGGTGTGTAGGCTCTGTAGTGATATTGTCTCTTTCATTATTAATTTCCTCATCTTATTATTCGTTCTTTTCCTATATTTGAGTTTAATTTGTTCTCTAGTTCCTTAAGATAGAAGCTTAGGTCATTGATTTGAGAGCTTCTTCCCTCATATGTGCATTTAATATAATAAATTTTTCTCTAAACACTGCTTTGTTGTATTTCACACATTTTGGCAATGTTATATTTTCATTTTTCTTCAGTTTAAAATATGTTCTAGTTTTTTTTTGAGACTTCTTTAACCTCTGGATTATTCGGAAGTATGTTGTTTAATTTCCAATTTTTGGGGGGTATTTTCGTGGTTTTTTTTGTTTTCCCTTTTATAGTTTTCAGTCTAATTACATTATGGTCAGAGAACATACTTTTTATCATCTAAGTTATTTACAGTTGTTATGATTTCTTTTATGACCCAGGATAAGGTCTGACTTGGTGAGTACTCCATATCCATTTGAAAAGAATGTGTATCTGCTGTTGTTGGGTGAATTATTCTACACATGGCAATTAGAGTCTGTTGGTTGATGATGTTCAGTTCTGTAAGAGACTGGTGTGAAAGCATGAGTGACAAGTGAGGAAAAGGATTAGCAAATACAGCACTTTCAAAAGCTTTGATTTTAAGGGGAAGGGAAAGAGGGATCCTGTTAAAAGATGGGAGTGACTGGAGTATATATAAGCGTAATGGGAAAGGAGTCCATGGAGAAAGAATGGTTGAATACACAGGAAAATGGACTCTGTGTTTTCTTTTTTAGAATTTATTTATTTATCTTTATCTTTTTAGAGAGAGCACGTACGCACAGGAGCAGGGTTAGGGGGTAGGGAGCAAAGGGAGAGAGAGAGAGAATCCTAGGCAGGCTCCATGCCCAGCGTAGAACCCGACACAGGGCTCGATCACACCACCCTGAGATCATGACCTGAGCGGAAATCAAGAGTTGGATACTTAACCAACTGAGCCACCCAGGCGCCCTTCTGTGTTTTCTGAGAATAAGGGGTTCCAAAGTAAGAGCCCTAGGATTTTCCCAAGGAGGAAGGTAGTTTTTCTAATAAGGTCGGAAGGAAGAAATATTAAAAACCTTTAGTGGCTTTCCTGTACAACTAGGATAAAATATGGACTCCTTTTCTAGGCCTTGGAGGCACTGGGTAATTTTGCTTCTGCCTACCTATCTGACCGTAACTAAGAGCCACCCCCATCTTGTGGATTTCTGTTTCTAGCTACAGTGGCCTTTCTTCACATTCTCTAACCCAGTGGTTCCAGACATTTTCTTAAAAACAGACTTTATTTTAGAGCAATTTCAGGTTCATAGAATTGAGCAGGAAGTAGAGAGTTCCCATGTACCCCGCCCCCCGTCACACATGCATAGTTTCTTCTGCTGTCAACACTCTGCACCAAAGTGACACATTTGTTTCAGTCAGCGAACCTATGCTGACACCTCATCGCACCCAAAGTTCAGAGTTTGCATTAGGATCACTCTTGGTGGTGTAGATTCTATAGATTTTGACAAATGTACAGTAACATGTATTTACCATTAAAGCATCATATAGAATAGTTTCACTGCCCTAGAAGTCCTTGTGTTCTGCCTGTTCATCCTTCCCCTCCTCCTGATCCCTAGCAACCAGTGATCTTCTTACAGTCTCTCTAATTTTGCCTTTTGCAGAATGTCATATAGTTGGCATCATACAATATGTAGTCTTTCCACATGGGCTTCTTTTACTTAGTAAAATGTGTTTAAGTTTTCTCCATGTTTTTTTGTGGCTTGATAGCTGATTTCTCTTTAGCACCAAATAATATTTCATTGTCTGCATGTACCACAGTTTAATTATCTGTTCATTTACTGAAGGACATCTTGATTGCCTCCAAATTTTGGCACTTATGAATGAAGCTGCTGTAAACATCTGTGTACAGATTAAGTTTTCAGTTCATTTGGGTAAATACCAAGAAGTGTGATTGCTGGATTGTATGGTAAAAGTATGTTTAGTTTTTTAAGAAGCTGCCAAAGCTGTCTTCCAAAGTGGCCATTGTTGATTTCTATATTAAATATCAGTAAAGCTTGATTTATTTATTTTTTAAAAATTTTTAAAAGATTTATTTATTTATTTATTTGACAGAGAGAGAGAGAGAGCAAGAGAGGGAACACAAGCAGGGGGAGTGGGAGAGGGAGAAGCAGGCTTCCCACTGAGCAGGGAGCCTGATGCGGGGCTCGATCCCAGGACCCTGGGATCATGACCTGAGCTGAACGCAGATGCTTAACCGACTGAGCCACACAGGTGCCCCAAGCTTGATTTTTTCAAACAGTTTATTTAAGAGAGAGAGAAAGAGCATGTGCACGCGCTCATGTTCACAGGCAGGGGGCCGGAGGCAAGGGCAGAGGGGGAGGGAGAAGCAGATTACATGTTGAGCAGGGAGCCCAATGCTGGGCTTGATCCCAAGACCTCGAGATCATGACCTGAGATGAACAAAGACAGACACTCAACTGACAGAGCCACCCAGGTGCCCCTAAAAGTTGATTTTTATTTGTAATTAATTTTAATTTAAAAAGTAGGAGTTCTAGTATTTCCTTCTGACAATGCTATGGATCATTTCACGCCCTCAATTTCGAGAGTGCAAGCCCTTTTTTCCCTTGTGGCGTTTGTTCTTCTCTTGTCAGAGGCTACCCTTTGTATGGCTGCTTTCTTCTCCTCCTGCAGGTCTTGGCTTAAATGTCACTGCCATTTTCTGATTGCCCTTTCTAAATTTGTTCTTCTCTTTATTTCTACCGTAGTGCCCTGTCTCCTTCGTAGTGCTTTTGTGAAAATCAGTAACATACTTCTCAATTCATGGGTCAAAGAAAAAGTCTCAAAGGAAATCAAAGTATACTTGGAACTGGATGAAAATGAAAAAATACAACATGTCAAAATTTGTAGAATGCAGCTAAAGTTATATTGAGAGGGTAATTTATAGCACTAACTGCCTATATTACAAAAGAGGGAAAAATCTCAAATCAATAATCTTAGCTTCCATCTCAAGAAACTAGAAAAACAAAACAAAAACTTCGAAGCAAGCAGAAGAGCAGAAATCACTGAAATTGAAAACAGAAAAACGGAAGAGAACGTTTAATGAAATAGCTGATTCTTTGAAAACATCAGTCAAATCTAGAACAGCTCGTAAAAGTGACTAAGATAAAAAAAAAAGACACAAATTGCTGAGAGTAGGAAGGAAATGGATATAATTGCCATCTTTTATTAGAAGAATATTAAGACCATGCTCTGAACAACTCTGCACGTAAATTTGACCACCGAATTTACATGGGCAGCTCCTTAAAACTACTCCCTGGCAGAACTCAACCAGTATGAAATGGGTAATTTGAATAGTTCTGTAGTTATTAAAGAAATTGAATCCATGATTTAAAACCTTTCGTAAAAGAGGGGAGCCTGAGTGGCTCAGTTGGTTAAGTGTCTGCCTTCGGCTCAGGTCATGATCCCAGGGTCCTGGGATCGAGCCCCGCATCGGGCTCCCTGCTCCGCGGGAAGCCTGCTTCTCCCTCTCCCGCTCCCCCCGCTTGTGTTCCCTCTCTCGCTGTCTCTTTCTCTGTCAAATAAATAAAATCTTTAAAAAGCCCCAAAAAAACCTTTCCTAAAAGAAGTTGGGAACAGGATAAGGATGTTTGCTCTCACCAAACCTATGAGGTTCTAGCCAGGGCAGCTAGGCAAGGAACGGAAGTGAAAGGTATGCAGATTGGAAAGGAAGAAAGAAAATTGTTCCTCTTTGCAGGTAGCATGATTGTCTATGTATAAACTCCCAAGGAATCTACAGTTAACTGAAATTTATTTAACTCCAGAAGCCCTTTTTATTATGTTCCTTCACTGTCTGTTCTTCGAGCTTTTTTGTTGTTGAGTTTGTGGAGGAAGTGAATTCACCTGGAGGCATGTCCTACAGCTTTTTTTTTTTGAAGAAGTTGAACTGTGCACTTCTGAGACTTTCACTGAATATCTTATGACAGTTTTTCTTAACCACTTGCTAGGGATAGGATAGTATGTGGGATACTTACTAGGATAGTATGTGGGATTCTGAGAGAATTGGGATCATATCCCACAACTAATAAAAGGCCTAAAACTTGAGCTTTAATTGAAGACCGTTGGCACTCTCATTTCACCTCTCTGCTCCTATCAGGTAGTAAGAGGGAAATGATCAAGATAACTGCTCCTGTTTTTTTTTTTTTTTTTTTAGATTTTATTTATTTATTAGAGAGCAGTAGCGGGGAGGGGGGGAGGGCCAGAGGAGAGGGAAGAGGCAAGCAGATGCCCCACTGAGGGCAGAGCCTGATGTGGGGCTGGATCCCAGGACCCTGAGATCATAACCTGAGCCAAAGTCAGACGCTTAACCGACTGAGCCACCTAGGTGCCCACCCCTCTCCCCCCCACCTCCCTGCCGTCGCTCCTGTTTTCTTGTTTCCACATATCTGTGTGTTAACTCACAGTTTTTAACCATTTAGGTATTGTAGTGACAGAACTTTGGGAAGCACTGATGCAGAGTTGTATAAATTAATGTCAGATATGATGGGAATCCTTTGAACAATCATTTTCCTTACTATAATGTTTGAGGTATTTATATTGTCCTTATTCTTTCGTATTTGAAATCTGATTTTAAATTATTTCTGCAGAATTACGTGATACATACAATTGAAAAGAAAGATACCCATAGGTGTTTGTTACTCACTCACTTTACCAGCCAAGGACTCTCTTTTTATTTATATGGGGAGCAAATCCTGCATTAGCAGCTTTGGTTTTCCTGGTTCTGAGAGAGGATTCTCAGTGCATCTCAACATTTCTGCATGTCTTAGGAGCAGACCCTGACTGCTTTATTCCTGATTGTTTTTTTTAAGTATAGTGAACCTTGGAAGGTGGAGATGGTGACAGAGATGATGGCTTCCTCAGAGCCACCTGTGTGTCACAGAAGGCTTGAGGGCTCTCACTATTTGCACGCCTGTCGCCTACCGCTCTTCATGTTGCCTTGGGGATTGAGGAATCTATGCAAAAAGGAAGGCACTCAAGCAGGAATAGAATGTCTTCTGCCAGCATCCATGAAACTGGCATTCTGATCCCTTAGGTTACAAGTAGAATAAAATCTCAGCCCCCTGACGGCGTTCTTGATACATTTTACACTTGTTACATGTTCTCTTAGACCTAGAGGAAGGGACACAGATGTAGAGCAGTTAAGCAGCTTGTCTGAGGGCTGGCTGCACATACTTCCTGGCTGAAAGTCGTTCCTCTCTTGAAGGCAGTTTATATAAAATAAAAGCAAATATTGATGTGAAACTTTTACCATATTAAATGTAAATTATTATAATTTTAAATCTTTTTCTTTGGGATTACTAAAATTTATTTAAAAAGATTTATTTATTTATTTTAAATTTTGCTATGTTATGTTAGTCACCATACATCATTAGTTGTTTTTTTTTTAATGTTTTATTTATTTATTCATGAGAGTCGGAGAGAGAGAGAGAGGCAGAGGCAGAGGGAGAAGCAGGCTCCCCGCCTAGCAGGGAGCCCGATGCGGGACTCGATCCAGGGACTCCAGGATCATGACCTGAGCCGAAGGCAGTCGCTTAACCAACTGAGCCACCCAGGCGCCCCTCTGAAGAGTTTTAATCAGGAAAGGATGCTGTATTTTGTCAAATGCTTTTTCTGCATCAATTGAGAGGACCATATGGTTCTTCTCCCTCCTCTTATTAATGTGTTCTATCACATTGATTTGTGAATGTTGAACCACCCTTGTATCGCGGGGATAAATCCCACTTGGTCATGGTGGATGATCTTTTTAATGTATTGTTGGATCCTATTAGCTAGGATTTTGTTGAGGATTTTGGAATCCATATTCATCAGGGATATCGGTCTGAAATTCTCCTTTTTGATGGGATCTTTGCCTGGTTTGGGGATTAAGGTAATGCTGGCCTTATAGAATGAGTCTGGAAGCTTTCCTTCTGTTTCTATTTTTTGAAACAGCTTCAGGAGAATAGGTATTATTTCTTCTTTGAATGTTTGGTAGAATTCCCCAGGGAATCCATCAGGCCCTGGACTCTTGTTTTCTGGGAGGTTTTTGATCACTGCTTCAATCTCATTACTGGTTATTGGCCTATTCAGGTTGTCAGTTTCTTCCTGTTTCAGTCTTGGCAGCTTCTAGGTTTCCAGGAAGTCCTCCATTTCATCCAGATTGCTCAGTTTATTGGCATATAGTTGTTGATGATAATTTCTAATAATTGTTTCTATTTCCTTGGTGTTAGTCGTGATCTCTCCCCTTTCATTCATAATTTTATCAATTTGGGTCCTTTCTCTTTTCTTTTGGATAAGTCTGGCCAGTGGTTTATCGATCTTATTAATTCTTTCAAAGAACCAACTTCTAGTTTCGTTGATCTGATCTACTGTGTTTCTGGTTTCTAATTCTTTGATTTCTGCTCTAATTTTAATTATTTCTCTTCTAATGCGTGGCTTAGGCATCGTTTGTTGCTTTTTCTTTAGTTCTTTAAGGTGTAGAGTTAGTTGGTGAATTCGGGATTTTTCTATTTTTTTGAGTGAGGCTTGGATAGCTACATATTTCCCCCTTAGGACCGCCTTTGCAGTATCCCATAGGTATTGGACTGATGTGTTTTCATTCTCATTGATTTCCATGAATTGTTTAAGTTCTTCTTTGATTTCCTGGTTGACCCAAACATTCTTGAGCAGAGTGGTCTTTAGCTTCCAAGTGTTTGAATTTCTGCCAAATTTTTTCTTGTGATTGAGTTCCAGTTTTAGAGCATTGTGGTCTGAGAATATGCAGGGAATATTCTCAAATCTTTTGGTATCGGTTGAGATCTGATTTGTGACCCAGTATGTGGTCTATTCTGGAGAAAGTTCCATGTGTGCTCGAGAAGAATGAGTATTCTGTTGTTTTAGGGTGGAATGTTCTGTAAATATCTATGAGGTCCATCTGGTCCAGTGTATCATTCAAAGCTCTTGTTTCCTTGTTGATTTTCTGCTTAGATGATCTGTCCATTGCTGAGAGTGGAGTATTGAGGTCCCCTACAATTAACGTATTGTTATCAATATGACTCTTTATTTTGGTTAACAGTTGGCTTATGTAGATGGCTGCTCCCATGTTGGGGGCATAGATATTTACAATTGTTAGATCTTCTTGTTGGATAGACGCTTTAAGAATGATATAGTGTCCTTCTGTGTCTCTAATTACAGACTTTAGTTTAAAATCTAATTTGTCTGATATAAGAATTGCTGCCCCAGCTTTCTTTTGAGGTCTGCTGGCATGGAAGATGGATCTCCATTCCTTCACTTTCATTCTGGATTTATCTTTAGGTTCAAAATGAGTCTCTTGTAGACAGCATATGGATGGGTCCTGTCTTTTTATCCAATCTGCAACCCTGTGCCGTTTTATGGGAGCGTTTAGGCCATTCATGTTGAGAGTGATTATTGAAAGATATGAATTAATTGTCATCGTGTTGCCTGTGAAGACATTGTTTTTATAGATTGTCCCTGTAAATTTCTGTTGTCTATGACTCTTGGGATCTTTCTCCTTAATATTTCTTGCAGGGCCGGCTTAGGGGTCACGTATTCTTTCAGCTTCTGCCAGTCGTGGAAGCTCTGCGTCTCTCCATCCATTCCAAATGAAAGCCTTGCAGGATAAAGTATTCTTGGCTGCATGTTCTTCTCATTTAGTACCCTAAATATGTCTTGCCAGGCCTTTCTGGCTTGCCAGGTCTCTGTGGATAGGTCTGACGTTACTCTGGTGTTCCTCCCTCTGTACATAAGGAATCTCTTCCCCCTAACTGCCTCTGAGATGGTTTCCTTGGTTCCAAGGTTTGCGAGTTTTACTATTACATGCCGGGGTGTTGGCCTGTTTTCCTTGATCTTGGGAGGGGTCCTCTCTGCCTCTAGGACGCAATGTTTTTTCATTCTCCAGATTAGGGAAGTTCTCAGCTACGATTTGCTCAAATACATCTTTTAGTCCTCTCTCTCTCTCCACTTCCTCCGGGATTCCAATTATTCTGACATTGGAACGCTTCATGGTGTCACTTATTTCTCTCATTCTATTTTTATGTATTCTGAGTTGTTTTTCCCTGGCCTCTTCTTTTCCCTTTTTATCTATTATATTGTCTTCCAGGTCGCTTATTCGTTCTTCTGCCTCAGTTACCCTAGCTGTTAGATTATCTAGATTGGATTGGATCTCATTGATAGCATTTTTAAGTTCTGCCAATTCAGCTTTCATTTCTGCCCTTAGGGACTCTATGTTGCCATTAATTGATTTCTCCATTCTAGCCATTGTCTTCACAATTGCTAGCCTGAATTCCATCTCTGACATCTTGGTTATATCTGCATCCATTTGTAAATCTGCAGCATAAGTCATGATCTCTGAGTCTTTTCTGTTTTGAGGGCTCCTCCTCCTAGTCATTCTGTTGATGGGTGTTTGAGGGAATGTATAGAGTCCAAATTATTGACCAGAACCCAAGCAAGATGCACCTGTTTTCTTGGGACCTTATGGTTGCTGGCCTCTTGTTTTCCCAGCCTGTCTTCTGGGGGAGGGGCCTGCTGCGCTGTTACTCAGGCAACCCTGTTCGGATGGAGTTGCCCTGCACCCCTGTGGCGGGGGATGGGCTCAGCGGGAATCAGTTTTTGGGGCTTTTGTTCTCTGGCGGCTTTCCGCGTCTCTTCCGCGAGCCCGAGCAGAAGAGACCGTTTCCAACCCTCTGCCTCAGAGCAGAGAGATCGCAGTCTGTTCTTCAGTGAGCTCTCCAGGCCACACCGTCTTCGTTTCTGTCTGTGCTGCTATAAACTGCAGCGGCCTGGGTTATGCGCCCCTCCGCAGCGCTCCCAGTTCCTGAGAGCGTGACCCCGCCGCTCTGGGTTTCCGTCCTGGGGGCTGCTCTAGAGTCCTTTCCCAGCAGCTACCGGTCTGCTAGTCTGTGTTCTGCTAGTCTGTGCCCCGTCCCCAGCGTGCAAGGCTGTCGCTCGCCGGTGTAGGATCCCCACGGCCAGGCACCCTCCCGCTGCCATTTATCCTCCGATATCTGCCTGTGGAATCACGGCTCCCCGCTTCATACCTCAAAACCAACCGCCTGCGATATTCTGCTTGTAGAGATCCACATCTTCTTACATCTCAGGCTGGGTTCGTGGGTGCTCATAGAGTGCTCTGGTAGATATCCAGCTCAATTCTGGGGACCAGTTGAAATAGGGTCCTCTACTCCTCCACCATCTTTCCCCCCTCCCTAAAAAGATTTATTTAGAGAGTGAACAAGTGGGCAGGGGCACAGAGAGAGAGAGAATCTCAAGCAGACTCCCCACCGAGTGCAAACCCTGATGCGAGGCTCAGTCCCAGGACCCCAAGATCAAGACCTGAGCCGAAACCAAGAGTTGGACACTTAACTGAGTGAGCCACCCAGGTGGCCTGGAATATTGAAATTTAAATTAAATCAGGACCTTTAAGTTAAATGCTTCCATAGTTTTCTTTTTAATAACTGATTTTTTTTTTTTTTTTAAGAATTGTTCTCTGTGTACTTCAGTCTGTACCTTAAACCTGCACAAGACATTAATAGAGTTTTAGTGGCTAGAATAATTCATGCTGTGACTAAAGGATGCTGTTCGCAAACTGATGGATTAAATTCCAAATTTTTGGATTTCTTTTCCAAGGCTATTCAGCATGCAAGGTAATCTAATCTCTGTTTTGTTTTGTATTGAAAACCTGTTTGATCTTCTTGCAGATATACTAAGCAAAAATAAAATAGGAACATACTTTGGAAGTATCAGTATCTTAGATTTGTGTGACATTACCCCGTCTATCATGTGAAACATTGTATGAACGGTGGTATTACAAATCAGTTTTGTGTCATTTTGCACAGTGTTTCAGTAGTAGAGAGCAGGAAGGATGTGTGAGCATCAAATAAGATCGGTTTGGTTTGTTGCTCGGTAGTCCTACTAAGGTTTTTTTTTTCTGCATAGTTCTAAAACTAAGGCTACTGTTACTTGAAGGTTAGATATTTTTTTTCTTTGCAGCATGCAACTTCATAACTGCCTTCAATGTTCATTTTTCTGCCCTGTTATACCAAGCTGAGTCTGTTTATTTTCTGTGACAGAAAGGAAAAGAGTTCTGCGGGTCTAAATCACATCTTAGCAGCATTTATTACCTTCCTCAAGACGTTGGCTGTTAACTTTCGAATTCGAGTGTGTCAACTAGGAGATGAAATTCTTCCTACCTTGCTTTACATTTGGACTCAACATAGACTTAACGATTCCTTAAAAGAAGTAATTATTGAATTATTTCAATTGCAAATTTATGTGCATCATCCAAAGGGAGCCAAAACCCAAGAAAAAGGTATAAAAGTTTTTGCTGTTTTGAATTTGCTTCTTCATTGGTACATAGAGGCTTAAGTATGAAATTTGTATTTTGTAGGAGGTTATGACCTTCCTCTCGATTGCTATGCTTGGTAATAGTATTAGTCTCGAGGATGTTTCTCACACTTTTTTTTTTAAGAATTTGAAGCTGTGGTAGCAAATCCTGTCATGCCCTACCATTTGTTTAGTACATTCGTAAGTACTATGAGGAACACAGATAAATAGGAGACACTGTTCGCTCTAGGAGCTGATTATGCAGCAATAGTTAGGTGCTGAAAGGAATTACACAGACCAGAGTGTAAACGAGTTTAGAAAAGCCAGGGACTTACGCGTCTACATACTGCTTTTATTAGGAGGTAAACAGATAAATGTGGACTGCAAACAGATGAGTCAGTTCCTCAGGAAGATGTGTTCATACTGCCTTAAACCTCATCCTGAATCCAGGTCCCTGTTTCCTGGAAAACCAGAAATGAATGACTTCTCCTCCTTTGATACCTTTATGTTTGTCTTTTACCAAGAGAGTATTGCTTGTTAATATGTAGTGCATATTTGAAAGTGGCTAAGAAAGTAGATCTTAAAACTTCTCATCAGAAAGAAAAAACTTTTTTTTTTTGTAACTATGTAAGGTATGTTAACCAGATGCATTGTGATCATTTCACAATGTGTACAAATACCAAATAATTACATTGTACATGTGAAATTAATGTTATATGTCAGTTATACCTTAATTAAAAAAAAATCTTAAAAATCTTAGGTGATGTAGCTTCACTTAGTGGACAGGAATTTTATTGGGTGCAACTGGAACCGGATGGGTTCCCTCATGCTCACACTGTGTTTACCTTTGGGTCTGTGCTGGCCTTCGGACAAATTCGTCATGGCTTGTTTAAGGCCCTTGTTGGGAAATCAAGCTACACTGAGAAATAGCAGGTAAAATGGAGAAAAACCGTGAGAACCAATTTTTTTTCAAAAGTAGCTGTCTATGTTTAATGGGCTTTTCTCATGTAAGAAGTTAGATGTATTTGTAGCCCATGAAACCACTGTAAGTCAAAGAATGTTGGATTTTCTTAGGTTTTCGTCTTTCACACAGCTCCTGTCAGGATGAAGATCAGGCTTATTCAGGAGATGACATGATATGTTTAGGGTTTTATTTAACTGTATATTTAGGATGAATTGAAAATTGGCAGGATGATGAGTCTGCCAGAAACACTCACGTAGTTTTAGGCTACACTAATAGATTTACGGTTCTCTGTGAGAAGTAATAGCTCCTTTGTTACCCATACCAGTCAGATCACAGTGGGTGTATCATGTCCCCCAGATTTTGTAGAGTCACCATTTCAAGAGGGACATAAGTGGACTGGTGTGTGTTTAGGGGTAGATGACTAGAATGAGGAGAAGTCTGGGTAACGTGTTTGTATGCTAAAGGAACTAGTGATGTTTTTCTCTTAATGACATACAGAGAACTTGGTCCTTATATAAATGGTGGGACATATTAATTGTATTTGCTTCGGGAGAGAAAAAATTAAGGTTTGATTGGGATTTTGATGGAGTTGATTAGAGAAAGTTAGATCAGATTATAGAAGAATTTTATAACAGATACAGGTAACTGAGTGTGAGCCGGACACCGTTACAAAGGGGAGCCTGCAAGGATATTGTCTGAAGAGGCCCTAGTACAGAATGGATGGTTGGACCAGTTTTCACCTTAACAGCTGAATGGTTCTTTGGGAGTTGGCAGTGCAAGTGGAGAGTATATGTAAACTATATTTTAATTTTTTGAATTACAGGTGCTTATGAATCAAGTAAATGGAAAAGTATCTTGTATAACTTATATGATCTGCTAATTAACGAGATAAGTCATATAGGAAGCAGAGGGAAATATTCTTCAGGATCTCGTAATGTTGCTGTCAAGGAAAACTTGATTGAGTTGATGGCAGATATTTGTCACCAGGTATAGTAGGTCTTGTCACATTTGGAAGTTTTCCATTAGTTTCCCTTTTAATGGGTTTTGTACACGTGTGCTCTGATAAAAAGCCTTGTAAAATTACTTTGTATATGTAACTGTTTCTTTCAAAACTCTGTATTTGGAATTGCTGTTCTGACTTAGTAACTATTTTGCACATATGAACTTAGTGAAAACTAGTGATGAATTTTTTTTTTAAGATTTTATTTATTTATTTGTCAGAGTGAGAGAGCGAGCCAGCACAAGCAAGGGGGAGCGGCAGGGAGAGGCTGGCTCCCCACTGAGCAAGGACCCTGGGATGATGACCTGAGCTGAAGGCAGATACTTAACTGACTGAGCCCCCCAGGCATCCCTGAACTCTTCATTCCTAAAAGATGGTCTATAGGAAATCAGATTATCCTAACCCTAATGTTTCTTGTTTTTTCATTTTTTTTCCCTACTGAGTTAAAAATCACATAGCATAAAATTTACTTTTATTTTTAAGATTTTATTTATTTATTTGAGGGGGGGGAGAGAGAGAGAGAGTGAGCATGAGCAGGGGGAGGGGGAGAGGGAGAAGCAGGCTCCCTGCTGAGCGAGAGCCCAATGCGGATCTCGATCCCAGGACCCTGGGATCATGACCTGAGCCGAAGGCAGACACTTAACTGACTGAGCCACCCAGGCGCCCTAAAATTCACTATTTTAAAGTGTACGGTTGAGTGGTTTTTAGTATTTTCACTGTGTTGTACAAGCATCACCACTGTCTAATTCCTGAATATTTCCATCGCCCCCAGGACAGACTATGTACCTGTTAGCGGTCTTTAGCAACCAGCCAGTAATCTACTTTCTGTCTCTATTGATTTGCCTACTTTGGACATTTCCTAGAAATGGAATGAAACAACACGTAGTCTTCTTCGTCTGCTGCTTTCACTTAGCACAGTGTTTTCAAGGTTCATCCATGTTGTGCCGAGAGTCACTACTAGTTCATTCCTTTTTATTGCTGGATAATACTCAATTGTATGGATACATTATATTTTGTTTACCCATCTATCAGTTGATGGCTTAATGTTTCTTAAGTAAAACTGTCTTTTTCCTCCTCAGAAATTTGGTTAATATCTTGGGTAATTTCACTTGTCAGATATTTTCTTAATGGTAAATATGTGATATAATCCCATTTTTTTATCCAAAGAAATTTTAAATTTAATCCCATTGAAAACAGATTTTTGCTTTACTTTTAGATGTCTTAGTGCAGATGTTTCTGGGAAACAAAAGTAATAACATACTTGGTAATATCTGTTTTCTAGAGAGGTGTTTGTTGCTGTGTTATCATATTTATGTATTTCTGTAATTTATTACTCTTGCTCTGTGATGTCCCTGTGTCTTCATTTGAGGAGGAACATTTTTTCCCTCATGAAGTATTAAAAAACAGAATCAGTGTGGGGAAAAAAAAGATTTTCTTTTTGTTATCTTACAGATTTTTAATGAAGATACTAGATCTTTGGAGATTTCTCAGTCTTACCCTACCACTCAAAGAGAATTTAATGATTACAGTGCACCTTGCAAAAAGAAGAAAATAGAATTAGGCTGGGAAGTAATAAAAGATCATCTTCAGAAGTCACAGAGTGATTTTGATCTTGTACCTTGGTAAAATGTTACTGTTTTCTCTTCCACTGTCATTTTAGTCTCATTTAGTTTTTCTGACAAGCCCTCCAGTAGAACGGCCTCGCCATAACTAGGTCAGTTGTCCACTCGGAAACCAGTCCCTGGTGAAGGGGAAGGTGCTTGCCAAGACCTCTGGCTATCAACCACCAAGGCTTATCTGCTGGAGCCTGGGCCAGGGGGCCACCTTTCCTAAGCAGATAGCCTTAGCAAGGAAGGTGGGAGGATGGCTGCCTAGCAGGCATGGAATGCACTGAGCTGTACATCTCCACATGAAGAGACTTTAGCATATATAGCACCTTCTAGTAGAAGTAGATGAGGGAGAAATTAAAGATGGCTTTCAAAAATCACAGAATAATTTGGACCTCATGCCACAGTAAAAGGTTGCCTTTTTTTTTTTAATTTGCCATGTGCAGCATACACAGTTATTCAAATGATTAAATAAATTGTGGTGTTCTGTGATATCACAAAATATTAGATCTGGTAGGGATCTTTAGAATTCATCCAGCTCAGCCTGTTTGCTTTATTACCAAACAGAAAACGAAACTGGGAAAGGTTAAGCAGCTTGCCCAAGGACAGTTACAAGTTTGTAGATGATAGTCAAACTCGTGTGATCCGTGCCTTGATTTTTACCATGTTGATGTCATATTTAAATATAACTGAGTCGTGAAGGGGGGGAAGCATCTTGATTTAGATACCTCTTGCTTAAGTTCATGTTTCTTTTACATGATGGAGGATCCCTATTTCAGATTCTTCAGTTTTTCCATTTTGTCAGGGGTTATTTATTGAATACGTGCATTAGAGATACAGGAATGAATAAGGTGAAGTTCCTCTTCTTGAGTAGTTCACATTCTAGAGAACTTATAGCAGATACTTATTGAATTAACTGAATGTCTAGGAAAAACAGTTGTTTGGGTTTTTTTTTTTGTTTTCTTGTTTTGAAGGAATATTAATGGTGGCTGAAGAGCAAGGATGGATGTGATAACTCAGAAGTAGAAAATTGTAAATAAGTTTAGTTTTGTTTTTAAGTAGGCTCCATGCCCAGTGTGAGGCTTGCACTCATGATTCTGAGATCAGGAACATGCTCCACCAACTGAGCCAGCCAGGTGCCCCTAATTTAGTTATTCCTCAAAGTGTTTTTATAAGGGGAATATGACAACTCACCTACCTAGCCAGAAAGTTGTCATTCTTCCTGCCACTTTAGGAAGTAGGGATTAAAAAATATTAAAAGCCAGTTTATTTTTAGAATGGTATGGAAAATAATGATGGTGATACTCTAGGATATTGCAAGGGTGCTATGTCTATATATTTGTTTTAGTTTGTTAATGGAATTGAATAATTTTCAACCTAATTATCTTTTTATTTTATGTAGGTTACAGATTACAACCCAGTTAATATCAAAATATCCCTCAAGTTTCCCTAACTGTGAGTTGTCACCATTACTGATGATACTATACCAGCTCCTGCCTCAACATCGACATGGGGAGCGCACACCGTATGTGTTACGGTGCCTTACGGAAGTTGCGTTGTGTCAAGGCCAGAAATCAAACCTAGAAGGCTCACAGAAGTCAGATTTATTGAAATTCTGGATTAAAATTTGGTCTCTTACCTTTCGCGGTATAAGTTCTGAACAAATACAAGCTGAAAACTTTGGTTTACTTGGAGCTATAATTCAAGGCAGTTTAATTGAGGTTGATAGAGAATTCTGGAAGTTATTTACTGGGTCAGCCTGCAGACCTTCATGGTAAGTTGACTGTATATTGTAAGAGATTTACATATAGACATGTGTACTTTTTTTCTTCTGGTTTTATAGTTTGTAACTGGAGGTGACAATATGTTAAATTTGATTTTAGATGTTTCTATGGTTTGTCCAGGGAGTCTTAATAAGTAAATAAATGTAAATTTAGTTTCAAGTGTAGAGAGATTACTAAGGCCAATTTTAAAGAATTAAATGTTTAAATTTCTTTTTTTTTTAATTGCATATTAAGTACTTATTGTTCAGTATCCATAAAAAAATTCTTTTTGGTAGTGCTACAGACAGTTACAGTAAGAGAGAGTTCTTCTCAAACGTAATCAGACTTCTCACAATTTTTTGTGTTCATTTCTTTAGTAGACATTCACTCTACACTTAGACGTGTCAGGCATTGTCTTAAGCATTAGTAGCAGCTCGGTGGTAAATAAAATAGACAAGGTCTTTCTACCTCAGAAAGCTTATTTTTTAGCAAAGAGGATGGTTACCAAATTTGGAATGAGTGAAAAGCTTGGAGCTATGACCTGCAGTGACACAGGGACACTGAGGCCAGAAACTCAGTCTGCTATTGAACAAGAAATTAGAATCCTTCTCAGGGACTTGAACGAACTCGCGAAGTGTATCTTGGAGACTTAGGCAAAAGAGCGTAAGCATCAGGCAGAAGCTTTACTAACTGTGAGACCTCGGATGCCAAAGAGATTCAAGTTGTTTTTGAGGGAAAGAAGTTGGAAGTGAGCTGGTGACCCTTAAAATGGATGCATTGCTGGTGTTCCTGCAGGAATATATAAGTAGCACTTCAGGTGTCTCCTTCTGCAGTACTTTTCTCCCATTCTTGACTCTCCCATTCTGTCGCTCAAGGGTGTGAAACACTCTGTCGGTTTTTTGTCACACTTGGTCTACTTGTGGTTATTCTCATGATGCTACCTATTGCAGATCATCGACCCATAGCCACTGTGTTAAAGAAAATAAAGAACTTTTAGTATTGAAAAAAGAAAAGAGCTGATCTTTAACAGCGGCCGTGCTTGGCTTTGTTGTAGTCCTGCAGTTTGCTGCTTGACTCTGGCAATGACCATCTCTGTGGTTCCCGAGACTGTAAAAACAGGAGTGGAGCAGAGTACATGTGAAGTAAATAGAAGTTGTTCTTCAAAGGAGCTGATGATGAAATGGCTCTTACTCTCTCAGTTAGAGGACGACTTTGAGGACCGCACAGAGCTGCCTCCAGTTCTTCACGGGTAACTTAAGCTCATTAGCACTCTGCTGTTGTGTGTTGTAAGGTACTCTCGATGATTTGATACCAGGTGGCTTTTTTTTTTTACAGTGGTAATGCAGCATTTCTCAGAGCGAATTCCAGATACTGAACAGTCCCTTTGTTTTTACACCGTTCTGCATCTCTGTGCTCGGATCTGTTTATATTCTTTTACTTTGTCCTTGTGTCTGCCGAGACAGTAAGAATAAGGGAATTGGAATTCTTTGAGCACTTATGTGTTTTTTGTGATTTTCTGTGAATAGGTTCGTCTGAACATATATCTGATGCAGATGTATCCTGGAATCATAATGAGAGTATGTTCTGGGTGATGGGTGTTCAATTAATGGGGGGAGGACGCTAGAGACAGACAGAATGAGGCTTAAACACCAGGAGGGGGAGCAGCTTGCCCATTTAACCTTTCCACAGCTGGTAGCTGGGACCAAACAACTGCAGGACAGACCTTTGGATCCTAGTGCTTTTGCTTTAATTTCATAATCTGTTTATTTCAGAAATGATTCTTAAAAATTGGATAAGTCTGCTGTCAGGAAGTATTGAAAATGATAGTAACAAAATGTCTGCTTCTTAATTCTTGTTTTAGATGTTCAAAAATTCAGTACAGATGAAAGAAATTTTAATTTTGGATCCAGTTTTTAGAGGTCAGGATTTATAGCCAGACATGGATGTGTAAGGTTAAAGAATGCTTTGAATGGCTTTTGGTCTTCTAAGTGAAGATTTTTTTTTTTTTTTCCTTTGTAGTAATTTTCCTCATCTTGCAGTGGAGAAAATTCTTGTGAGTCTCACTGTGAAAAATTGTAAAGCTGCAATGAATTTTCTCCAGACAGTGCCAGGATGGTATGTTACCTAATAGAGTTCTGTGGTGTTTTAAGTTATGGCTTTAATTACAAAGATAATCATTTTAGCAGAATAGTAGCTACATCTTAAAAATTATGAACTAAGTTGATCAGTTTAAAAAAAATCACACCTATTAGCCTATTAGGGCTATTAGGGAAAAGCTGTTTTTTCATTCATGATAATAATCTGCAGCTACAATTTTTGATCCAGTTGACTGTTTTTTCATGCTGTGTAGTATAGCTTGTGACATTTGCCACTGGAAGGTAGAGAATGATTATGATGGAAGGTTAGGAATGAGTTCTTTAACGATATGATACATTTTTGTATGTCAAGTAAAATCTATTAGCTTTAAAACTAATGGTAATAGAGGATAGGGAAAGTAAAAATAAATCTAAAACCTCATTTTAGTTGATTGACTCAAGAGGCCTATGTTTATCACTGTGGCTGAAAATGACTCACTGGCATGAAGATTCCTAATCTCCCTGGAGAGGGCAGAGGATGAAGAACTCCCTTCATTTTGGAGAAATCAACAGGCAAAAAGGAAAATGTTTTCAGATAATGTTTATCTTAGTGTTTATGCCTGGTGTCATTAATTTTTTTTTTAATACTTTCTGAATTTCCCTTGGAGATTGTAACTTGAATGTTTTCATCCGTTAATAAAATTTGCTACTGCATAATGAAATCTGGTACAAGTAGCTATCAATCCTAAAGAAGAGCAGCATTTAAAAGAGTAATCCATTAACTATATAAGCACTGTGTGAATAACATAGACGCTAAGTTACTGTGTTCATGTGTAATACATTGCTGCCACGTGGAGGTGAAGCAGTTGGTCATTCCGTTATAAATTTAAGATCTTACTTTCTTGAAGTGAACAACACCAAAAAGATCAAGGAGAGCCTTCATTCTCAGAAGTTGAAGAACTGTTTCTTCAGACAACTTTTGACAAGATGGATTTTTTAACCATTGTGAAAGAATGTGCTGTAGAAAAGCACCAGGCCACTGTAGGCTTTTCTGTCCACCAAAACCTCAAGGAATCACTGGATCTCTATCTCCTGGGATTATCAGAACAGCTTTTAAATAACTACTCAGCTGAGGTGAGATTTTCAGAAGAAATGTCTTTGACTCAACTTCGGTGGACACTTAGAAGGAGAAACAGGCAGGAAGGGCCGGCCCTAAGGATGATGAGACGCTTGGTTTAAAAAACAAAGTGACAGTACAATGCGTACAAATAGGGAAAACTTAGCATGAAAAAAGGAAAACCCAAAAAGAATAGTTTGTGTTTCTTTTGTACCAGGAATTCTAGTAGACATTAAATAAGTAGAATTCCTTGTGTAGGTTAGTGGGGAATAGTAATGGTTTTGAGCATAGGGATTCTATGATGAGAAAGAACCACTCAGTACAGAGAAGGGAGATGTTACAATAACAGAAAAGGACATCATTTAAACTGATCTAATAGATTTTGGTGACACTTGAAAAGGAAGAAGTGATTAATAAAATGTAATAGAGGAACCAGCAGTCACCCATATTTTGGAGGTCACTAGTAATTTCTCATAAATCATTTCCTTTGCTTCTTAAGATCACAAATTCTCTTTGTGTGTGCTGTTTTCTTGCCAAAACTCTCATTTCTTTTGACATGAGGTAAATGCCTTTCTGCCCATTTCTGTGTGTTCAAATCATCCAAATGTCAAAATCCTGCTAAAAGCCTTTCTTAGATAATCTCAGCCATGGTAATTCATCTTTTAATTTTCACAGTACTTAGTATTTCTTTTTAAAGTGAGACTTAGCATCTTCCTTGTACTGTGGATATTTGTATGTTTTATACACAAATGTCTCAAGCCATGCTTTAAGCTCGTTAAAAGGCATACATATTAAAAAAAAAAGGCATACATATTTTTATTAATCTTTGTATATTCCACAACACCTTGTTATATGGTAAATGGTAAAATATTTGTTGAATAAAATAAAATCTGCAAGTTACTCAGTGGAGTGAATTCAGTAGCCAAAGAGGATGACCCAGAGAACCAGAGATAGTATACCTTATCCTTAGTTACTGGCATTCTCCTGGGTCACAGTTGTAACCATTTTGTAATATGGTCTTCTGTGTTTTCCCCTAAAATGCCATTTCCTGCCGTATAGGAACAAAACAGTCTGAAAATCTTATTTTTCTGTGTAGTTAGAAATTTGTAAATAATTTTATAAAATTGGCTATGTGGTATCTACTTGCAAAAATTGTGTTGGTTTCTGGAGTCTAAAAAGCTTAATAGATCAAGGTTCTTATCCTTCAGAAGGTCAAAATGTCATTTTAATATCTCTTTATATGAATCTGATTTCTGCTCGTGTTCTAAGAGTTACAGACTTGTCTACCTTTTTTTTTTCTTTCCTCCCCTACCTCAAATGTGAAGGGCCTATGTGTGCAGTGCTCTGTGCCACTTTAAGAGGAGAGAGAGACCTAACCTGGCCATTAGGAGATACTTGTTTTTTTTCCTGAGACTCCTAGTTACCATTCTGCAGGGGTCTCTTAGATGTTCATAGAGATAATCAGAAACATGCCACTATTAACTACGTTAACTAAATTTGTTTCTTAATATGTACATAAATTTGTTCTTACAAAAGATAATCGTGGAATACTCAAAATTATTTATGGAACGAGTATTTTTTTTATTTTTTGTTTTACTTTAAGACTACAAATGCAGAAACGCTTATCCGGTGTTCCAGTCTTTTGGTGGGTGTTCTCGGCTGCTATTGTTACGTGGGAGTAATAGCTGAAGAGGAAGCATATAGATCAGAACTATTCCAGAAAGCCAAGGTATGAAATTTTATTCTATTAAAGTTTTGGATAAATTTGAATGAAGAATATTCCTGGGGAAAATTGGTATACTTGCTTGGAAAAACAAGACTTTTACATAGGTTAGCTCTTTCTCTTTCATTTATGCCATCTGAGAGAAATGATACTATCTGTCCTTCCTTAACATTTGCAGTTATTTTAAGCCAAGTATAAATAGAATAATTGAAATAATATCACATTAAATTTAATCTTACTAACAAAAATACTGATTTTTATGGGCACTTTTAAAAGTTTTTCCTGTGGGACGCCTGGGTGGTTCAATCAGTTGGGCTTCTGCCTTCGGCTCAGGTCTTGATCTTCAGTTTCTGGGATCAAGTCCCTGCTGAGCAGGGAGCCTGCTTCTCCCTCTCTCTCTGCCCCTCCCCCTGCTCGTACTCTCTTACTCTCGCTCTCTCTCAAATAAATAAAATGTTAAAAAATTTTTTTTTCCTGTGATCGATTGTCCTAAACAATCCTTGATTATTGTTATACAGGTAGGCTCTAAGTGTGAAACTTTTTTTCATCTTTGAGTGCTGTTCAGTCAGTGGTATGATTTGTAAGGATAACAAGGTATAAGATAGGTCATTTAAAAAATTGTTACCATGATTTTTAATTACACTGTATAACCAAATATAACTTTTTTTTTTAAGATTTTATTTATTATTTGTCAGAGAGAGAAAGAAAGAGCAGGGAGAGCGGGAGGAGCAGAGGGAGAAGCAGGCTCCCCGCTGAGCAGGGAGCCTGATGTGGGGCTCGATCCCAGGACCCTGGGATCATGACCTGAGCCGAAGACAGATGCGTAACTGGCTGAACCACCCAGGCGTCCCAACCAAATATAACTTCTAAAAAAGCTTCATTTTACTTCTTTTTTTTTTTTTTTTTTTTAAGATTTTATTTATTTGTTTGACAGAGAGAGACACAGCGAGAGAGGGAACACAAGCAGGGGGAGTGGGAGAGGGAGAAGCAGGCTCCCCGCAGAGCAGGGAGCCCGATGCGGGACTCGATCCCAGGACCCTGGGATCATGACCTGAGCCGAAGGCAGTCGCTTAACCAACTGAGCCACCCAGGCGCCCCTTCATTTTACTTCTTAAGTAAAACTTTAAAAAGCAATTACAGAACTGTAATTTTAACTGGAGTTTGGATTTTTCCTTCTTTTCTTAATAGTCTCTAATGCAGTGTGCAGGAGAAAGTATCACTCTGTTCAAAAATAAGACCTCTGAGGAATCTAGGATCGCTTCACTGAGAAATATGATGAATCTGTGTACCAATTGTTTGTGTAACTGTACCAAGGTAAGATGTTCTTACTTGACTGGTTAGTCTAGGAGGTTGATAACTGGTTGGTTGGTGGTGGTACTGGTTTTTGGGTCCATTCATAAATGTATACACTGATTTAAAATTAAAGTGAATGGTAAATAAAAGTAGCAACCGGAGGAACAAAGCAACAGGTAATCTGAGTTTCTTGAGAAATCAGTTCATCATTTCAGGAAGGTTTCTGAGGTTATTTTACCGCTTTTATATACAACTACACGGCCCGCTCTTTTATTGCCCGCATGTTTTTATTCATTTTTTTTTTAATTTTATTTTATTTTTGAAGATTTTATTTATTTATTTGACAGAGAGAGACACAGCGAGAGAGGGAACACACCAGAGGGAGTGGGAGAGGGAGAAGCAGGCTTCCTGCCAATCAGGGAGCCCGATGTGGGGTTCGATCCCAGGACCCTGGGATCAGGACCTGAGCCGAAGGCAGACGCTTAACGACTGAGCCACCCAGGCGCCCCTGTTTTTATTCATTTAATAATTTGTTGACTACTGGCTGTGTGATGTGCATACCACTATGCCAGGGCTAGCGGGCACCACGAAGATAAACATCTCCAGCCACATACATTACTGTCTTTTGCCCAGACAGTCTTCTGTTACACTTGGTAGAAAGAGTGCTACTCTGTGTAATCTTTGTTCTGATTGGGGCCAAGCCTGAGGTATAGCTGAGCCAACCCAGGGGGCGGGTCGTGGTTGGAAAAACGTTTTTTGGAAGCTAATGATACGACATGGCTGTATAACAATATTACCAGTATATATTTTTCATTTTGTAATGTGCTTTTCTTTTTTTTTTCTTAAAAAAAAAAAGTGTAATTTGTTTTTTGGTTTTTTTTTTTTTTTTTTGCAAATGGGGAAGGAGACGAATGGAAGAATAAACTCTAACTTAAAATTATTACTTTTGTTTAGGGTTGGTAGTTGGTATTTTACTTTAATGTTTATACACAATTTAATGGACTATAGTTATTACTTTTAAAAAAGAAGTTAGTGTTTTTAATTCAGTTTATATCTTGGCCCTAATTGTAAACGGTTTATGCTTCTTATGATAGAGAATTTCCAGTGTAAAAAAAAAAATCTACATTTCATTTAAGATAGAGAAAATATTATCTGCCAGGATGACTTTTTATTTGTTTGTTTTTTTGTCTTAATTACAGCCCAGTCCAAATAAGATTGCATCTAGATTTTTCCTACGATTGTTGACATCAAAGCTCATGAATGATATTGCAGATATTTGTAGAAGTTTGGTAAGTATGTTTGTTTTACCACCCTATTTCATTGATTCTAAGATTTTTTTTTCGTTGACATCTCTCTTCAGTAGGGATGCATCTAACAAAATGTGGCATCTTTGGTTTTTTTTTTTTTTTTAAGATTTATTTATTTGAGAGAGAGAGAGAGCATGAGAGGGGGGAGGGTCAGAGGGAGAAGCAGACTCCCTGCTGAGCAGGGAGCCTGATGTGGGATTCGATCCTGGGACTCCAGGATCATGACCTGAGCTGAAGGCAGTCACCCAACCAACTGAGCTACCCAGGTGCCCTGATTTTTTTAAATACAGAAATTAAAGTTACTTTGTTTTAGGAAGGAACATACTGTTTGCTTCTTAATGTCAGTACCATACATTCTGCTCAGCTTTTAATTTTTCAATAATGAATAATAGACTGAATGATTGGAAACTAATCATCTAGGCTTATACTTATTTCTGTGTAACACTAGCAGAAATCAAAATAATCATCTATCCTGGGGCGCCTGGGTGGCTCAGTCGTTAAGCGTTTGCCTTCGGCTCAGGTCATGATCCCGGGGTTCTGGGATCGAGCCCCGCATCGGGCTCCCTGCTCCGCGGGAGGCCTGCTTCTCCCTCTCCCACTCCCCCTGCTTGTGTTCCCTCTCTCGCTGCCTCTCTCTCCCTGTCAAAATAAATAAATTAAAAAAAAAATCATCCTTAAAAATAAAAACAAAAGGGATCTCTGGGTGGCTCAGTTGGTTGAGTGTCCGACTCTTAGTTTCGTCCCAGGTCATGATCTCGGGGTTGTGAGATTGAGCCCTGCTTCGGGCTTTGCACTGCTCGTGGAACCTCCTTAAGATTCTCTCCCTCCCTCTACCCCTGCCTCTCCCACCCCCAACCCCCTTCCCCACCCCTGCTTGCACACTCTTGCTCTCTCTGAAAAAAAAATAAAATAAAATAAAACAAAAATTTTACCAAACAACCTATTTGCATTGTGGTATTTATTTTTCTTCCATACAAACGGACTTATGCTACACGTGCTCATTTGTCTGTATGTGCCTGGCACATGCAATAGATACTCAAATATATCTGTAACTTGGTTATTTTCACTTAATAATAAATTTTGGTCATTTTCCATGTTGCTACATGCTGCTGTTCTTTACCTTTTTTAATAGTAGCGTTGTATTTCATTACTGGGAATGGAATATTTGTATTTTTAGCCCATCTGACCTTAACATTGGAAGTGTTTTCTATTTTTTTGTTGTTGTTACAAAGAGTTACAAAGAGTTTTTAGACAAAACTTGTACTTTTGTCTATTTGTATTTGTGCATATGAGGGATGTAGAATAAATTCTAGCCCTGGAATTGCTTGTTCAGAAGGAATGTGAATTTTACTTTTTGATGGATATTACACTTTGCTCCAAAATAATCATACCAATTTATACTTTTCCCCATATGCTCATCAATTTTGGGTAGTATAAAGCTTAATATAAGAAATTATTTTGGGGCTCCTAGGTGGCTCAGTTGGTTAAGCAGACAACTCTTGGTTTTGGCTCAGGTTGTGATCTCAGGTTCCTGGCACGCCCAGTGGGGAGGATTCTCTCCCTCCCTCTCCGCCTGCTCGCGCGTACTCTCTCCTTCTCCCTCTCTCTCTCAAATAAATAAAACTTTGAAAAAAAGAGAAATTATTTAAAAATTTTGCATATTATTATTATATAGACTTATTACAGTTTATCCATTTTTCACTGTTGGACACTTAATAGAAATACTGCAATGTTCATACACAGGAATCTTGATTTGTTTGAATAGTTGAATTTTAACTCCATCATGCTTCTGAAAGAAGCCCATTTGAACATCTTTCTTTTTCTTCTTTGAAGGCATCCTTTATCAGAAAGCCCTTTGACTTTGGAGAAGTAGAGTCAGGGGAAGACGACCCTGATGAAAATCTGATGGAGGTGGAGGATCAGTCGTCCATGAATCTATTCAGTGACCCTGGTGCTAGTGAAGCGGGCATGTCTGGAGATGGCCAGAGCACTTTCGGTGAAGACGCACTTACTGCTTGGGGTTGCTTTCACCTCTTTGTGTGCATTTGGCCGTACAAAAGGCCTCATACGTACCAATTTTATGCTCATTTTATTTTCCCTTACATAGTCTATGAAGTTTGTTCCCTTCTGTATATATTAGATTTCTCTGATTATTAATTGAATTTTATTAATTACTCATTTTATTCTTCATGAGAGGAATTTAAAATATTTACTAAAGAAGTAGAACCATGTGATGGGTTATTTGGAAAACAGCAGGAGAGGGAAGACACCCATACGGCCATCACTTTTAACCGTTTTCCATTATTACAATCAGCATCAACGTTCAAATGCTTTTTTTTTTTTTTTTAAAGGTTTTATTTATTTATTTGACAGATAGCGAGAGAGGGAACACAAGCAGGGGGAGCGGGAGAGGGAGAAGCAGGCTTCCCATGGAGCAGGGAGCCCGGTGCGGGGCTCGATCCTAGTACTCTGGGATCATGACCTGAGCCGAAGGCAGACGCTTAACAGCTGAGCCACCCAGGCGCCCCATTTATTTATTTTTTATTCTGAGGCACCCCTCAGATGCTTTTTTTATACCTTGTTCATTTTAACAATTATAAGCGTTGTTTTTCATTAAGCTATTTGTATTGATAATTATCCTTTTTAATGGCTTCATAATATCCCAGTTAACATACATCATAATTCAGTTGACCATTTTTTCTTGTCAGAAATTTAGATTCCTTTTTCTCTATACTTATCAGTATTGTAATGAATTTGTCTGTATAGATTTTCCTATAGATTATTTCTGGATGATGGAATCCTAGGGTAACTTTTCATGAAGAAATTTGAAGCTTTTAGTGTGTAATCAATTTCACCGTAATTTTGCTTTCCATATACTTTTATTTCTTTTTTTTATATTTGAGCTAATGTTCAATATGTGTTTCCTGTATCCCTCTCTTAGTTTTAATAAGTGCTTTTTATTTTCAGGTGCCATGAATCCTTTAGCTGAAGAACATCTGTCGAAGCAAGATCTACTTTTCTTAGACATGCTCAAGTTCTTGTGTATGTGTGTAACTACTGCTCAGACTGGTCCTGTGTCATTCAGAGCGGCTGATATTCGGAGGAAATTGTTAATGTTAATTGACACTAGCATGCTAGACCCCACCAGATCTCTCCACCTACACATGGTGAGTTAAGGGAAAGTGACATATTCTCAGTTCTGTCTGTTGTTGCTGGGTAAATGTAGCAGACTGACATACAAGAATCATGTAGTACCTTTGATGGCTTGAAATTGCTTCCTTAGGAATGAGTCTGATGCGAGTTATAAAATACACTTTTTCTTTTAATGTACTGTGAAAAAATTTTAAGTGGATCCTGAAACATTGAGACTTGCATGGACTTTGGATAGATTTATTATCTTCAGGTGTGATTATTATAAATTATTTTAAAGTAGGCTAAGAAACATAATCTCTGATGTGAAAATAATACATAACTTTGTAGTTGAACTCTGAATCTTGCCTTTACCTTAGTTTATTTGCTTTAAAGTTTTGTTTTTGCTTTAAGTATTTTGTTTCTTTCCAAGTTTTTTTAATTCCAGTTTGTTAATATACACTTTAAATATTTTTTGATATAATTTCAAAGTCACAGTAAAATTACAGTACTACAGGGATTCTCCTATTCCCTTCATACACTCACACAGTTAACATTTCACCAAATTTGCCTTTCCATTTTCTCTTTCTGTGTGAATGCGCGCGCGCGTCCTCTCTCTCTCTCTCTCTCTCTCTCTCTCTCTCTCTCTCACACACACACACACACACACACACACACGTCTTTTGTTCAAAACATTTTGAGATTAAGTTGCTGATGTGATGCCCCTTATACTTCAGGGTATGTGCCAGAAACAGTGATACTCTCCTATAGATACTCTGCTAATCGGGAAATTAACATTGTATCATTGCAATTAGTTGTCAAGTCTGTTCAGTTTCTTTGAACTTGGAGCAGTTCTTTAGTTTCTCCTTCTCTTTCCTGACCTTCATATTTTTAAATAATATAGCCACTTGTTCTCTAGGAGCCCTCACTTTAGGTTTGTCTGTTTCCTGTAATTAGATTTAGGTTTTGGTGAGAATGTTAGAAAAGGAATCCCTCTCCTGCCCTGTCCCCATCAGTCTGTCCATCTGCTGGTAGATGAAACCTTCAGTTCCAGTCCGACATCGTAGAATTTGTTTTTTTCTCTTTCCATATTTGTAGCTCCCTTTTCCAGCAGTAAGAAGCTGGCTTCCCACTTACCTTCAATATAGTTACTTGTTTACTCAGAATACTTATATGTAACATACCTCCTGACCATGTAGGCCATCACCCCCTTTGCCCCAGCATTGGTGAACATTGAGGGAGAGCCTCTGGCTCACAGTTATGGTGCGTGAGTCCATGGTCATGCCCCCAGTCCCATAAAATTGGCAAACATCCCTGTGTTTCCTCAGCCCTGGGAAACATGCCAGGGGATTCCATGAGTAGAACCTCTTGCAGTCATGTACGTTGTGTCCTTGGTAGAATCCCTTGTCATGTTCCAGCTGCAGTGAACAAGCTGGTTGATCCTTTGACCCCAGCAAATGTGCTTGGTTGAGCCCTGTTCGATTCCCTGATTTTGCCCCCGGCAAACTAGTCAAGTCTCCAGCCCGGGCCAGTGAGGAGGGCTGGGTGCTTTTCTTGAGGCGTTGGTGCTTCACATCAGTTCAAGACACTCAGTAGCATCACATGTATCACTCTCAAGGCAAATATTTAAAATGGCCCAGTTTAGTCTTCTTTTATATCTGAGGAGTGAGAAACATTTTTCTACATGCAGATGGTAGGAAAAAATGTCTTCTGATTTCTTAATAGCTAGAAAGGGATTTGGCAACTCTCCGAAACTGGCTGCCTGGTTGTAACTACCATGATTATTGTAGCTGGTAGTTGCTGAGTGCTCTTTGGTATCCACAGTAGCATAGAGACCCCTACAAGGTTGCTCTATAGGAAGATAACTCAAGGTGTTTATGACTTTTTCCCTGCCCACAATTATCTCTGCTGTCCAAAATTCATTCCTAGGTCAGTTTGTAACTATTGAAGTCTTATCCCCAGGCATTATTTTTGGAGGGTAGGGATGTAACAGTAGTTTCAGATTCTTGCTCAGGCTCTTAACCCCAGCAGTGATAACAACTACTTATTTCTTGAATTCCAACAATAAATTCTAGACATTTACATTCTTTCCTTTATTCCTCATAGTAATCTGGCCAGGTGTGTGCTATATCCCCGTTTTATGGGTGAGAGTACAAAGGCTCAGGTGACAAGGCAAGTTTTTTAACCACACAAGTAATAGGTTGTAGTGCTGGCACTTGAATCCAGCTCTCTTTAACCTCAGACTTTTTTTTACTACACTGCCTCCTTTAAAAATTCACTGGTCTTTTTTGTGTGCATGTTGTGTACGTGTGCATGCGTTCATGGATGAATTTATGGTTACATATGCAAATGATTTATGAAAAAAAATGATTTTTTTCTCTTCAATTATCTTAGTATCTAGTGCTTTTAAAGGAGCTTCCTGGAGAAGAATATCCTTTGCCAATGGAAGAGGTTGTTGAACTTCTAAAACCACTATCGTAAGAAATTAAAGCCATCTGTTATCCTCACTTTAAATTTATAAGCTAACTGGTATGTTCTGTTATACTTACAAAGTTAAACTTTTTCCACTGCAGCAATGTGTGTTCTTTGTATCGCCGTGACCAGGATGTTTGTAAAACAGTCTTAAACCACTTCGTTCCTGTTGTGAGGAACCTATGTCAAGGCGATACGGATGCTGAAAACACAAGGGATGCTCAAGGGCAGTTTCTGACAGTGATTGGAGCATTCTGGTAGGTGCAGAGTATTTTGCAGAGTTCTTAATTTTCTTTGCTACTCTGGATACAATTGCAGACTTTGCATTTCTACCTTAGTGACTTGGCTAATCCTTGAATGTAACTATATACAACCTTTAACAATAGTAGAATGTAGCTCCTGTTTTCCTCAATTGTGTGAAGAACTACTGAACACACTGGCCTTGTCACCATCTGTGTATTTTATGCGCAGACTGTGACGTAACTTTATGACCCTGAGGAGCACATGTATGCGATTTAGAACCCACCAACCCACTTGACTGATAAGGACTTCTGAATTGGTATAGAACGTGGTTTTGAAATCTTTGATATAAGAACAAAACTTCACAAATGTTTTCCTTTTAAAGCAAGTTTATGGCCTGGTGAGCAGAAGTGTGATAGCCCCTAGATGACGTATAATCATATAAAATGAGTAAGATACATTAAAATGAACTCCCTTTTTTTTTTAAAGATTTTATTTATTTGTCAGAGAGAGCAAGAGAGAGAGCGTGAGCAGGAAGGGAGAGGGAGAAGCAGATTCCCGGCTGAACAGGGAGCACGATGCGGGGCTTGATCCCAGGACGACCTGAGCCGAAGGCACATGCTTAACCAACGGAGCCACCCAGGCACCCCTAAAATGAACTCGTTTTCAAACTAACTTCTTTTACGAAAGTTGAGAATATTGACTGGCATATGCCACATGATGAGAATTAAATTTAATATGGAAATTGGAAGGATAAGAATAATTAGAAATTGAATAAGTAATATCCAATGATTTTTTTTTTTTTTGACTGTGCTTTTACTGGAATAATTTGGCTTTGAAACACTTACTGTATTTCAGGCACCTAGCAAAGGAGGGGAAATGCACATTCTCTGTAAGAATGGCACTAGTAAAGTGCCTTAAAACTTTGCTTGAGGTGAGTTATTCCACGTTAATTATTAGTAAGGTCTCCAGTGAAATTTCTAAAGTAGCCTTTGTTTGTTTTTGTCAACGGGTGATTTTTCTCTTAGTATTTCATATTTAACACCAGTTGTTCTTTTCCCATAGACCGATCCTTATTCAAAATGGGCTATTCTTAATGTAATGGGAAAAGACTTTCCTGTAAATGAAGCATTTCCACATTTTCTTGCCGATAATCATCATCAAGTGAGCATGTTGGCTGCAGAGTCAATCAACAGGTAAGGGGTCCTGCCTTCACGAAGAGTCTGGGATGCCGCCGTGGCTCCCTAGCTGTGGCACGAGAAAGAGCCAGCGTCGGCCAAGGATCCACTGTACACCTGGCATGGATGCTTTCTCTTAATTCTTTTTTTTTTTAAAGATTTTATTTATTTATTTGACAGGGAGACACAGCGGGAGAGGGAACACAAGCAGGGGGAGTGGGAGAGGGAGAAGCAGGCTTCTCGCCGAGCAGGGAGCCCGATGTGGGGCTCGAGATGCGGAGCTTGATCCCAGGACCCTGGGATCATGACTGGAGCCGGAGGCAGACGCTTAACGGCTGAGCCACCCAGGTGCCCCCCCCCCCTTTTTTAAAGATTTTATTCATTTATTTGACAGAGCGAGAGATAGCAAGAGCAGGAACACAAGCAGGGGGAGTGGGAGAGGGAGAGCAGGCTTCCCGCCCAGCAGGGAGCCCGATGCAGGGCTCGATCCCAGGACGCTGGGATCATGACCTGAGCCGGAGGCAGACGCTTAACGGCTGAGCCACCCAGGCGCCCCTGCTTTCTCTTAATTCTGACAGTCCTGTCACTTAGACACTGTTATTGCCTCCAGTCTGTAAATGAAAAGTGACTTCGAGAGAGAAAGTAACCAGCTCAGTGCCCTGCGGCCAGTAAGTGGTGGAGTTGAATGAGGTGTGTCTGCTCCCACTGACAGGACACCATGGACTGTTTGGCTGTTACTTTGTATTTTATAGGAGTTCATAAAATGAAAAGGAGCACATTTCACAGTGTGCTCATTACTGTTCCGTTCATGTGAGTGAACATACAATTAGGCATTGGAGTAATCCTGTCCTAGAGACCTGCTCTGTTTGAGTACTTGAAGAAGCAAGATTAATTCCTTAGGACTGCATGTTTCTCAGGTTGTCCATTTGATTTTTGAGATCTAAATTATAACCTATCTCTGCCTTTCCCACCTTCCACTCCCTACAAATAAAGTACCTCTCCTTTATTTTTCTCAGTAGCATGTATGACCACTTGAAATGTTATATTTTAAATGTAGCACATCTAGCTTAAATAGAAGCTGCTAGAAGGCATTGGTTTTTTGTCTGTTTTGTTCATTGTTGTATACTCAGCACCAAAAAAAATTATGGCATATGGTAGGTGTTCAGTAATTTATAAAATAAATGAATATTTGAAAAAGGAACTTACGTTATGCTTTTAAAATCACCAAAATTGAAAATCATTTGGTGGGTAACTTTACTATTCAGATATAACTAATCAGTAATTAAAGATTGCTATAAAGAAATTGCCCCAGCAGTCACATAAATGTATGTGTTAGATAAACCTAACGTGTGTGCATAGTTTGAATATGCTGACAGTCGTGTGCACAAATCGGAATCGTGTCTAATCCCTCAGGTATAGGACGCTTTTCAGGACTTGAGTGTAAGGGTTACTAATGAATGTGAGCTTTACTTCAAGTCCTTAAAAGATGGAAAATACACAGCAAAGCTAAAGATCTGGGGATATGGAGAGCCACAAGTTAAATGTAATAAAGCAGGGCAGTGGTGGCTTTGGAAAACCTCTTTAAGATTTAAAACATACATAAATTCAAGAATGACATGAACATAACATCTGTTGGGATTTTTTTGCTTTTTGGTTATTGTTGATATTTAATAGTGGGCTATTGTAAGAGATGTTGGAGAACCTGGAGGAATCAGAGAACACCAAAAAGTATAAAAGCTTTGGTTACTAAAAAAGCAGAAAGGACAAAATTGATCAGAGTTGTCCTTAAATATGATAGGATATTATGCAGAGAACACTGGTCAGCTCTTTTCCATCACATAAAAAAATTAAATAGATCGTCAAGGCATAAAGCTATCCACTTTGCAGGACAAGATCACTTTTTTTTTTTTTTTTTTAAGTAGGCTCCCTGCCCAGCGTGGACCCCAGCACAGGGTTTGAACTCAAGATCTGAGATCAAGACCTGAGCTGAGATCAAGAGTTGGACGTTTAACCAACTGAGCCACCCAGGCGCCCCCGGGATATCACTTTTTAAAATTAGAGCAGGGGGACAGGAGTCTAAGGCTTGGTGTTTGATCACAGGATAATTTTTCTTTATGGGCTAGTTGGAGTTCAGGACTTTTTAAGTTTGGGCTCTAAGCTAAAAGATTTTTTGAGACCCTTTCAGTTCTAGGAGAAAAGGGAGTATATTCTAAAGACCAGATACTAACCAGTGCATCTGAACCTGTTTAAATGGGCTTAGATTTCACTGGGTTTTTTGAAAGAAGGCCCAGTATGCTAGTATATCTCACAGTGTGATTTATTTGTGTCCCATAATAACGCTTTGGAAAATAACGTTTAAGGTAAAAAATTATTTGACTTTTTTTTTTTTTTTAAAGGTTATTCCAGGATATGAAACACAGAGGTTCTTCCACATTATTGAAAGCACTTCCTTTGAAGCTTCAGCAAACAGCTTTTGAAAATGCATACTTGAAAGCTCAGGAAGGAATGAGAGAAGTGGTAATTTCAGCAATGCGTAATTGCTTTTATCCCATTCTTCTTACAAATATGCCATGTGTTACTTTACCAGTGTGGCCTAAGACAGTTTGCGTCCACCAGTTTACTAAAACAACTGTGTGAATTAATTGAAGTTGGTTAGAATTAGTCCAATAATGGCAACTTCTTTTGGTTCAACTTATATGTACTGTTTTTTGTGGGGGAAAAAACAAAATTTACTGAGTTTTTGTGGGAGTACAAATGGCTTTCTTTTTTTATTAAAAATTTTTTTTAATCGAAGTCGGGTTAACCTACAGTGTTGTTATATTAGTTTTGGGTGTATAACATAGTGATTCTGTACATTACTGGTGCCTGTCACGGTAAGTGCGGTCACCATACAGTATTATTACAGTGTTACTGAGTATATTCTCTATGCTGTGTTTTCCATCTCTGTAACTTACTTATTTTATAGATGAAGTTTGTACCTCTTAGTCTCCATTCTCTGTTTCACCCATTCCCCCACCCATCTCCCCTCTGACAACCACCAGTTCTCTGTATTTAAAGTCTGATTTTTTGTTCATTTGTTTTGTTTCTTAGATTCCACATGTAAGTGAAATCATTTGGTGTCTGTCTTTTTTTGACTTATTTCACTTAGCATAATACCCTCTAGGTCCATCCATTTTGTTGCAAATGTCAAGATCTCATTTTTTTATGGCTGAGTGATATTCCATCGCTCACACACACACACACACACCTGCATACATACCCCCCCACCCACCACATCTTCTGTATCCATTCATTTATCACTGGACACTGGGTTACTTCCATCACTGGGATATTGTAAATACTGCATAGAAGTGCATATATCTTTCAAATTAGTGTTTTTGTTTGAGTAAGTACCCAGTAGTGAAATTATTAGATCATAAGGGATTCCCATTTTCAATTTTTGGAGGCACCTCTGTACTGTTTGCCACAGTGGCTGCCCCAGCTTGCATGCCCAGCAGCAGTATACGAGGCTTTCCTTCCTTCCACATCCTCCCAGCACTCTTTGTTTCTTGTCTTCCTGGTACCAGCCATTCTGACAAGTGTAAGGTGATAGGTATCTCGCTCCGATTTTGATTTGCATTTCACTGATGATACTGTGTCTGTTGTCCATCTGTATGTTTTTGGGAAAATGTCTTATTTAGGTACTCTGCTCATTTTTTAATCAAATTGTTTTTTGGGTGTTGAGTTGTAGAAGTTCTTTCTAATAAATATTTTGGATGTTAACTCTTTATCAGATATATCATTTGCCAACATCTTCTTTCATTCAGTAGGCTGCCTTTTAGTTTTGTTGATGGTTTCCTTTGGTTTGCAAAAGCTTTTTATTTTGGTGGAGTCCTAATAGTTTATTTTTGCTTTAGTTTTCTTTGTCTGAAGAGACACATTCAGAAAATTGTTGCTAATTTCAGTGTCTAAGAGATTACTACCTTTGTTTTCTTTTAGAAATTTTACGGTTTCAGGTCTCACATTTAGATGTGTGGTTTTTTTTTTTAAGATTTTATTTATTAGAGAGAGAGAGAGAAAGCACAACTAGGGGGAGGGAGAGGGAGAAGCAGACTCCCTGCTGAGCAGGGAGTCCGACCCGAGTCTCGATCCCAGGACCCTGGGATCATGACCTGAGCTGAAGGTAGATGCTCAACCAACTGAGCCACCCAGGCACTCCTCACATTTAGATCTTTAATCCATTTTGAGTTTATTTTTGTGTATGGTATAAGAAAGTGGTCCAGTTTTATTTTTTTGGCAGATTTCCCAGCACCTTTTATTGAAGATACTATTTGTTTCCCATTGTATATTCTTGCTTTCTTTGTTGTAGGCTACTTGACCATATAAATGTGGTCTGGCCTCTTTTTTCTGTTCCATTGATCTATGTGTCTTTCTTTTATGCCAGTATCATACTGTTTTGATTGCTGTAGCTGTGTAGTATATCTTGAAATCTGGGATTGTGATACCTCTGGTTTTGTTCTTTTTCAAGACTGTTTTGGCTATTCAGGGTCTTTTCTGGTCCCATATAAATTTTATGAGATTATTCTAGTTTTGTGAAAAATGCTATTGTTATTTTGATAGGAATTGCATTAAATCTGTAGATTGCTTTGAACAGTATGGCCATTTTAACAATATTCTTCCGATCTGAGAGCATGATCCATATTTCCATTTTTTTGTGCCATCTTCAGTTTCTTTCATCAATATCTTACATTTTCAGAGTATAGGTCTTTCACCTCTTTGGTTAAACTTACTCCTAGGTATTTCGTTCTTTTTGGTATAATAGTAAATGGCATTGTTTTCTTAATTTCTCTTGCTGCTACTTCATTATTAGTGTATAAAAGTGCAACAGAGGGGTGTGCCTGGGTGGCTCAGACGGTTAAGTGTCTGCCTTTGACTCCAGTCATGATCTTGGGGTCTTGGAATCGAGCTCTGTATCGGGCTCCTTGCTCAGTGGGGAGCCTGCTCCTTCTCCCACTCCCCCTGCTTGTGTTCCCTCTCTCGCTGTCTCTCTCTCTCTCTCTGTCAAATAAATAAATAGAATCTTAAAAAAAAAGTACATCAGATTTCTGTGTATAAATTTTGTATCCTGCAACAGTATGCTGAATGCATTTATGAGTTCTAATAGTTTTTAGATAGAGTCTTCAAGATTTTCTGTGTGTAGTATCATGTCATCTGTAAATAGAGACAGTTTTACTTCTTCCTTACCAATTTGGATGACTTTTACTTCTTGTCTTATGGCTGCAGCTAGGACTTCCAGTACTGTGTTGAATAAAAATGGCAAGAGTGGACATCCTTTATTTGTTCTTGTTCTTAGAGGAAATGCTTTCAGTTTTTCAGCATTGAGTATAATCTTAGCTGTGGGTTTTTCATAGATGGCTTTATAATGTGAAGGTTTGTTCCTTCTAAGCCCTCTTTTTTTAGAGTGTTTATCATGAAGGATGTTGTATTTTGTCAAATGTTCTTTTGCATGTCTTGAGGGGATCATATGGTTCTTACTCTTCCTCTTGTTAATATGATGTATCACATTGATTGTGAATATTGAATCATCTTTGCATCCCTGGAATAAATCCCCTTGATTGCAGTGAATGATCTTTTTTGATGTCTTGTTGAATTCAGTTTGGTATTATTTTGTTGAGGATTTTTGCATCTGTGTTCATCAGGGATATTGGCCTGTAGTTCTTTTTTTCTTTCTTTCTTCCTTCCTTCCTTCCTGTCTGGTATTGGTATCAGGGTAATGCTGGCCTCAGAATAAATTTGGAAGTTTTCCTTTCTCTTCTATTTTTTGCAGTAGTTTGAGAAAAGTAGGTATTATCTCTTTAAATGTTTGGTAGAATTCACATGTGAAGCCATCTGGCCCTGGACTTCTGTTTGTTGGGAGTCTTTTGATAACTGTCTCAATTTCTTTACTAGTAACCTGTTCACATTTTCTGTATCTTCCTGATTCAGTTTTGGGACTGTATGTTTCTAGAAATTTCTCCATTTGTTCTAGGTTGTCCAGTTTGTTGGCATATAGTTTTTCATACTATTCTCCTATAATCCTTTGTCTTTCTGTGCTGCCGGTTGTTATTTCTGCTCTTTCGTTTCTGATTTTATTTATTTGAGTCTTCTTTTTTTTCCCTTGATGAGTCTGGCTAAATAAAGGTTTATCAATTTTGTCAATCTTTTCAAAGAACCAGCCCTTGGTTTCATTGGTCTTTTCTATTTTTTTTTTTTTTTTTTTTAGTCTCTTTTATTTATTTCCTCTCTAGTCTTTCTTATTTCCTTCCTTCTACCAGTTTTGGCCTTTGTTTGTTCTTTTTCTAGTTCCATTTGGTGTAAAGTTAGGTTGCTTATTTGAGATTTTTGTTGTTTTCTTGAGGTATTGCTATAAACTTCCCTCTTAGAACTGCTTTTGCTATGTCCCAAAGATTTTGGATTATTGTGTTTCCATTTTTATTTGTTTCCATATATTTTTTGATTTCCTCTTTGATTTCTTCACTTACCCATTGGTTGTTCAGTGGCATGTTCTTTAGCCTCTGTGTGTTTGCTCAGCAGGGAGCCTGTCTGTCCTAGACATCATTAATAGAAGCATACTGTTCTGGATCTGGGATCCTCTGTACGTTATAGAGGGCAGCCAGCTTGTTTGGTTCTGAGTAAAAGCAGATTTTTAACTAGGGTGTTAAGGAGTCTGTAGATGTGTTTCTCTTGAGGAGCCCATGGAGGAGCTGACGTAGTGGGGGCCTCATAGCGATTTCCAAACATGCCAGCGATGGCCGTTTAGTAAAGGAATTTAGCTCTTTTCCTTGTTCCAGAAAAACAGAAGTAGGGTCAGTGAGTAGCAGAGTTTTCAAAATGTGAAGAGAAACTTTATTTTGTTTTAAAGATTTTATTTTTAAGTCATCTCTACACCCGATGTAGGGCTTGATCCCACAACCCTGAGATCAAGAGTCCCATGCTCCACCGACTGAGCCACCCAGGCCCCCCGAGGAACTTTTATCAATTATGGCCAGTTAAAAAATGTTTACGTTTGTTGGGATATTATAATGATTGGTCATTAAATTAGAAGCATGTATTATTCTGTCTAGTTGCCTAGTTGTCTAGGATTTTATTTTTACTTTTGACAATACATGTGACTTTTTTGAAGTATAAAGAGCTATCAATAAAGATAATAAAAGCATCTTAGGATACATACTTGGTCATGGAAAAGGAGCTTATAATCATTCTCATCTTCTTGCAATTTTTTTTTTATTTAAGTTGTTTTAATTCCAGTTAGTTAACCTACAGTGTTACATTAGTTTCAGGTGTTCAATACAGTGATTCAACACTTCCATACATCCCCCGCTGCTCATCATAACAAGTGCCCTCCTTAATACCCGTCACCTGTTAACCCATATTCACACCTCCCCTCTGATAACCATCAGATTGTCCTTCTTGAAAGTTCTTTTTTGTTTTTCTTTAGTGCTTTATACTTCACTGAAAGGCTTGTGAATTCTTTCCATAAGATCTTATCAAAACCAGTTGTCCCTCTACAGAAACTTTGATATTTTCTCAGATCTCTGCCCTTGACTCCATCACTGTGGGATTTAACACTGCTTAATGGCTGCTCATTAAATGTTATAATGGGTAAATATTTTAGACTGATAGTTTTTTTTTTTTTTAAGATTTAATTATTTGACAGACAGCGAGAGAGGAAACACAAGCAGGGGGAGGGGCAGAAAGAGAAGCAGACTCCCCGCTGAGCAGGGAGCCCAGTGCGGGGTGGACCCCAGGACCCTGGGATCATGACCTGAGCTGAAGGCAGATGCTTAATGACTGAGCCACCCAGACGCCCCTAGACTGATAGGTTTATTTGTAATGTTTATATATTTACATTATATTATTATTTTTAAAATTCTTTTCAAGTCCCACAGAGCTGAGAACCCTGAACTTTTGGATGAGATTTATAATAGAAAATCTGTTTTACTGATGACGATAGCTGTGATTTTATGCTGTAGCCCAGTCTGTGAAAAACAGGCTTTGTTTGCGTTGTGCAAGTCTGTGAAAGAGAATGGATTAGAACCTCACCTCGTTAAAAAGGTACATGTAGATGAATATTTTTTATTATCCTCCTCGGGTAACTTTTAAATAATTTAAAAAGTTAAAGCTTATTTTTATTTTATTATGTTATGTTAATCACCATACATTACATCATTAGTTTTTGATGTAGTGTTCCATGATTCATTGTTTGTGCATAACACCCAGTGCTCCATTCAATATGTGCCCTCTTTAATACCCATCACCAGGCTAACCCATCCCCCCACCCTAAAACTTATTTTAAAGTGGCACTTGTTAAAGACTTGGAGACAGTCTTATTTTTAATTTTTTGGGTTTTTTAAATTTTTTAATTTTTTAAAGATTTTATTTATTTGAGAGAGAGAGAATGAGAGAGAGCACATGAGAGTGGGGAGGGTCAGAGGGAGAAGCAGACTCCCCGCCGAGCAGGGAGCCCAATGCGGGACTCGATCCAGGGACTCCAGGATCATGACCTGAGCAGACGGCAGTCGCTTAACCAACTGAGCCACCCAGGCACCCCCAGTCTTATTTTTTAGATTGGGAATATTGGGAAGTAGTAACTCTTTAAATAGTATATGTTTATTTGGATGCAGTATCATTTTTTATATTAAGTATTTCACAAAGTATTCTTGAACTAAGCAGGGATGAATGACGTCTCATCCAGACCCCTGCCCTCTGGAATTGCTTTTATTGAGGAAAACACATGGAACAAAGAGCCAGTAGCAAGTGTTTTGCCTGATAGATTCTGGAGTACAACCTTGGGATCTAGCAGGGCCAGAAGTCAGATCATAGAGCTGTGAAACTTTTAAGTCACACGACTAGGGAAGGAACACTTGGGTCCAGTCGTGCAGTTACATCAGCACGGTGTTGGAGAGTGTTCGCCTCTGCCCTGTTCCACCACCTAGCATTCATGGTTTGGAAAGGTCCAGACCTTTCCATTGTAGATGTTCATGTGATGAACCAGTGATAGATCAGTGGCCTGATAGACCATTCAGCATTCTACCAGCACGGTTTCCATGGAACTGGATAATAGGCCGACCTGTAGGTAATCAGCCTTACACGAGCTAATCTTTCACCTCTCAGTATTAAAATAAGTTTTTTAAGTATACTGCTACACTACCTAATTATTATTTTTTAAAGATTTATTTATCTTAGGGAGGGAGCAGGGGAGGAGTGGAGGGAGAGGGAGAAGAAGAGAATGCCAAGCGGATACCGCCTCCCCCCCCCCCCCCCCCCAACCCCCACCCCACCCCACCCCCCCGCCCTGAATGCAGAGCCTGACTCTGGGCTCCATCTCATAACCCTGAGATCATGACCTGAGCCAAATTCAAGAGTCGGACACTTAACAGACTGAGCCACCCAGGCGCCCCTACACTACCTAATATTAAAAGTGGATTATAGTGGTTGGATTTTTCTCATTTAGATTTAGGACTGAGAAGAATTATTTTACTTTAGACCTTCCTTTGAAATATAATCAAAGGTTGAACATTACACTATATTTTTCCATTTTTATTCATTTAACATTTATTAAGTGTTTTCTGTGTGCCATGCTCAGGGCTAATTATATTAAATATGTGTTTCTCATTTAGTCTCTCTGAAGTCTAGGTACTTTTATTATCCTCTTCTAGATGAGGAAATCAAGCTATAGAATGGTTGAATGATTGCTTCAAAGTTATACTGTAAATAAAAGAATTTAAGGGATTTATTTTTTTCATTGCTTTCTTAAAGCATTGATTTCTTTCTGATTTGTTCAGGTTTTAGAGAAAGTTTCTGAAACTTTTGGATACAGACGTTTAGAAGACTTCATGGCTTCTCATTTGGATTATCTGGTTTTGGAATGGCTTAATCTTCAAGATACTGAACATAGCTTATATTCTTTTCCTTTTATTTTACTAAACTACACAAATGTTGAGGATTTCTATAGGTAGGTCTACATATGGCACATATGAAATATGTTCATTTTAAATTAGATGGAAATGTTTGGCAGCCCCCCTCCCCCCACCTTACACGCACGTTCATGCGCGCATGCACACACACACGCACGCAGGCACGGAGCTGGGAGGCTGTGTGGTAGGAGAGGCAGGACTGCTTGTTTGAACTGAAGTGTACTGAAGGGAATCACTAGGCTTAGGATCTGGCCCTGGCTGTGCCGGTGATAAGCTGTGTGAGTTTGGGCAAAAGCCATGGAAACACCCCCTGGGCCTTGGTTTTTTAGTCTGTACAGTAAGGGAATCACATGGCTCTTTAAGGGCTCTTTCAGCTTTAATGTTTGATAATCTTCCCTATGACAAATCAAAGATAAATTGTTCGTCGTTGCTGTTGCTTGGCTATGGACCATTTTGTCATTATTTTTATTAGATTTAAAGTTTAATGTAAAAATATTTATTTTGCTAACTCCTAACTCTTGAGAAGAAAATTTTGAAAATGGGGAGGTTTGGAACAACTAAATAATGTTTAGATATCAGGATGATGGGAAAACAGTTCATAATTATTCAGTGGCCCTTGTTCTTTCATTTTGGCAATAAAAGTATTTACATTAATGGCTTGAATTCGTAAATTTCTTTCACATTTCATTTTACATAAATGAAATAATTTTGCATCAGTCGGTTATACAGAAGAAATAAATTCAGTTCATACTTTTTGATCATAGAATCAGGGTGGTTATTATATTCTCAGATCTGTTTCCTCCTGTATTTGATTATTTAGAATTTGTTTAACTTCATTTCTCCATTTATAGAATTAGAATAAGAATGTTTAATGATCTAGATAAAGTGATGCTCTCATGCTTACTAAATAAAGCATTTCATTATTTTAAGAGCTATATTATAAAATTTGACTATGAGAAGTTATATATAACATATATTGCAAAATTTTACATTTTCAGATCATGTTACAAGGTTTTGATCCCACATCTGGTGATTAGAAGTCGTTTCGATGAGGTGAAGTCCATTGCTAATCAGATTGATGAGGATTGGAAAAGTCTTCTAACACACTGCTTTCCAAAGATTCTTGTAAATATTCTTCCTTACTTTGCCTACGAGGGTACAGGAGACAGTGGGATGGCACAGCAGAGAGAGACTGCTACCAAAGTCTATGATATGCTGAAAGATGAAAATTTACTAGGAAAACAGGTATGGCTTCCCTTGTACCTACTTATCCTCTACTTCTTTCTTTCCTTCTTTTTTTTTAAAGTAGGCTCCAGGCCCAGCGTAGCGCTGGGTAGGTCATGAACTCATGACCCCTAGACTAAGCCAGCCAGGCTCCCCGTCCTTATCATCCCCAATTCAATGGACATATAACTTTGTAGTTTTAAGACTATTCATCATTTATGCAGTAAAATTTAATATGTAGTAATCCCTGTCTAGCATAGGCAATCCGTGAATTTTTTTATTGCTGTTATTACAGTGTTCTCTTCTTTTGATTGGCTTTTAAATGAAATGTTTTTTATCAGAAATTAAAAAAAAACTTTGGAATAATTTTATTGATTTTTTTTCCTTTAAAAAATTTTTTTTATTATTTCATTTTTTGGGGGGGTTTGCAAAAAGGTGGTTTTATTAAAGCATGGAGACAGGCCCCGTGGGCCTAAAGAGCTGCGGCCCCGGGATTGTGAGGAGCAACATGATAGACTTTGGGGCTGGGGGAAGTAAAGACAAAGTGAAGTTCCAAAAGGATTTTCATACACTAAAGAAGACTCACAGGATAGGGGAGGCCTGGCTGTTGTCAAGCTAAGGTTTTTCCCTTAGCAGGGCATTAACATTAAGACAGTTGGGAGTTTCCTGGAGGAATGTTATACTCTGCCTATTTCAAGTATTTGTTATTCGGTGCAGGTTATAAGGAAATTTAGTTTTATCTACATTTCCTTCTGCCTTTGTTTCCCACATCATTCCCCCTGAACAGTTTTGACCCTTAAATCTTCAAGGTTGCTGAGGGTGGAAGGTCTTATCTTTTATAACTTCTTCCTGCTGAATAGGGGTGTAGAGATGTCCCTACCTATGGGTCAACATTGGTCAGGTGGGGAATATTTTCTTTAAGATTTTATTTATTAGAGAGAGAGAGCATGAGCAGGGGGAGGGGCAGAGGGAGAGAGAGAATCTCAAGTAGACTCCCTGCTGAGCAGAGTCCTCTGTGGGGCTCCATCTCACAACCCTGAGATCATGACCTAAGCTGAAATGAAGAGTCTGACGCGTCACTTACTGAGCCACCCAGGCGCCCCAGGAACCAGCAATGTTTCAAACAAGAGTTACGAAAACCATCCATGTTACTAACTCTTGTTCAGTTTGAATGCAGCTTTTTAGTTAATTCTGGAAATTCTACCAGTTTTAGTTTTAGGATCTTAAAGATACCAAAATCTGTATTTGTCAAAAGCCCTTTTTATGAATCTCCTTGAAGATGAGACGTGTCGCAAGAGAGTAAGAATTGACTGTAAATGAGAAAAGACTCCAAAATGGACATGGTTAAAGATCTGATGATAGGTTACAATATAGCTGCAAGGACATCCGGTTATTTCTGTGAAACATAACACTTTAATAATTAGAGCATGAAGTGATGACCTTATTACCAAAACTTCAGGAATTACATATATTCTCTAGAATAGTTACAGCATTTACCCAAATATAATCTAAAGCTTATCAGTATTTGACAGTGCTTCCAGAGTAATTTAACATACCAAATAAGAAGGCCTAATGAGTCAGAGACTCCATTTACAATTTAAATCCGGAGAAGTTTGTTTAAAAAACCTTAGAAAATTATAAAACACGAGCCTGAATAGTGGATTACAGATCATTACAAAGCTCAAAATGTAATTATTTATTTAACCAAAGTGGCAGAAAGAGATTCCAAAGGCAAATATGTAGGGTTATATAGTTGTTAGCAAAACTTGGCTCCTTTAAAATTTAACGTTTTAACGGTGTGATGAAAGACTTGATAAAGACAAAACGTAGAAACCGGTTCTCAGGGCAGACAAAAGAAAAAAACCTTTGTTTACATTTTCTTATCAAGTGCAAACCAGCAATTGAAGAAAACTATCTTTGAACAGAGAAAAAAGCAAAACTTCAGTCTTATACCAGTGTACTTTTAATATCGATTCGTTTCAACTTTAGTCCTGACAGCATATAAAATTCTTTTCAAAAAATTTCCCCTCATAAACCTTTTACAGCTTTTTCATTCATAGATGTTTCCCTTATTTCTATCAGTTTTAACCTTGGTCTCCAGTGAAAACTACATTAGAAACCAATTGTGAATGTCACACCAGATACCTTTAGATGGCAAATTTATGAATCTATTAAACACAAAGCGTGTTTTCAAACACTCAAATATTCTTCGTTTCTCTGCAGTAAGAAGCCAAAAGCACAAACCTGCCTTCAGTAATCAATGCTTTAGTATCTTATTTCATTTGAAAAAGACCTAGATGTCCAATGAATTCAGTGCCATTTATTATCCAAGCAAAACTTTAAAGTCGTAGGTTACCAAAGAGTGTCTTAACAATCACCCATGAAAACTTTGAGACAGAAAATTATCATCATTTTAAGTCATCCTTTTGCTAAAAAATTGCAACAGAGATAATAATGAACTTATTTGACCTTTAGCAAACCTAGATAAAAGTTTCATATTTAATGCTGATAACTCTAGACATGTCTATCTTAATTAAACCAACAAACTTAAATTAGTTTAAATACCGAATATATTCCACCTGCGTCGACTTGAAAGTCGATCAGTTTGTTCCCCCTTAAAATTTATTTTAATTGGCAGTAATAAATGAATGCAAACCGGATGTTAAATTCAAGCAGTACTGAACAGTGTATAGAAAGTGTTCCTCTTTACTTTTCAAGAAGTATGATCTCAAGTTCCGATGCCCCGCTCTTTCTTTTTTCTATGAGACTGACTACATGTAATATAATTTACTTATGAATCATGTTCATTGTTTATCAGTCTTCTCTGCTAAAGTACTCTGAAGGTAGGATTTTTTTTTTCCTTTTTGCCGGTGTATCCTGGCTTCCTAGTATGTAGTGAATACTCATTATTTGATAAAAGATGGAGTCAAGTAAAAAAGAATCTAACAACTTCTGTTTGTTTTATAGTAATTTATATACATCCAAAATTATTTGAGGGAACTTAAAACACATAGATAAACTTTTTTTTAAGGTAAAAGAAATTAGTTACTCTCAAGTTTTGTTTTGTTTTGTTTTTTTAAATTTAAGTAAGGGATGACTAACCAAGTAGGCTAATATTAAAATTACGATTGGATGAACTTGAAAGAGACTTTTTTTGTTTGCCCGGTTACTGTATTGAACCAAGAAATGGAACATGGAGTTTCTTACTTGCCCCGGTGGACCACGGCCAGTTGGAGCTAGTTCTAAGTCACTTTGGAGGCAAATGAGGAGCTCCTTTCTCAAAACACAGTTGAAACAGAATGTTGGTGCTCCAGAGGTTATAGAATCTATGAAAGACCCTGCTTTTATCCTCTCCCAGCCATCTCCCTGCTTCTAAGCAGGCCTAATCTTACTACTTTTTAAAAGTATTCAAACTAGGGACCCCTGGGTGGCTCATCGGTTAAATGTCTGCCTTAGGCTCAGGTCGTGATCTCGGGATCCTGGAATCGAGTCCTACTCAGGCTCCCTGCTCAATGGGGAGTATGCTTCTCCCTCTCCCTCTGCCTGCCACTCTGCTTGCTTATGCTTTCTCTCTCTGACAAATAAATAAAATCTTTAAAAATAAAATGTTAAAAAAACCCAAATGTATTCAAACTAAAAGAGAGCAGTTTGCAGAGTCAGAGTAAGTCTAGGAGGGGAAAAATAATTACATTGAGACCTGACTGAAACATCAGTGTCAAGAATGGAGAGAGGCAAACCTGAATGATAATTTCTTAGCTTCTTGGTTAAAGACCTAAATTCTTGTTAGTCTCAATTCCATTTGGCATTAAGTTGTTATAAGTTTGTTTTTTCTTTGGTTCTCTAGTATACACTTTCTCTGAATCAATCCTCTAAGATTCTTTCCTCTGTGCATAAGGGTTGGTACAATTATTATTAGTCTCTGAGCCTCTAAAATCTGTCATTTGTCTGTCAAAAGCCTGAAATATTAACAGTTACAACATTGGTTAGCTGTACCTAGACATCTGCATAACTTACATGTCCCTTAGATAAACATTACAGATCTTGCTTATTGTAGAATGATACAAAACTCATGAAGCCACTTGTCATTCTTTGTGTAAGGAAATTCATTAATGTTTCCTCTGATATTAAACAGACACGGCCAGTTTATCCTTCCTTATCCCAGATATACTTTGAAATGAGGCTGGATTCTTAAAAGGGCTGAAACCCTTGGAAATGATGACTTGAATGACTGATGTATAAGCGTGAAGGAAAGACTAGGATCTGTACATTCGATTTCTTTCTTGTCACATTTTAAACTGTTTCTGTTGTGAGGAAGTGTGTTTTCAAATCTTATGCACCAAGTCAATCAGCCATTTACCATTTAGTTTAGAGCACTGTTATTCCTTACTTGGAGAGCTAATAAACCAACTTTATCTCCACGATTGTCGTTTATTTGGGTGAGGTATAGTGGAGCAGACCGATTCTTTATAGTTAGAGAATATCTGTCCTCTGAGAGGCTGTGGGTACAGGAAGTGGGTCAATGAAGAACCTGCTCCTGTCCGGGAGGATTTCAGTTTACTGTTGAGGACAGCGCATGGGGGTAGCAGTGAAGCTCCAGATTTGGATTATCAGCCAAGTAGGAATCTGGGCAAAAGTCATGCAGGCAAAGTCACTGGCAATTCTTACTAGTAAAGTATTGTTAAGTGAGATAGATTTTCCACGTAAGTGAAGAGTAAAATGCAGATTGAGAAGCAGTGTAGCTCAGTGGGGAATTTGGTTAGCCGGAAAATCACTAGGTTGAGGAATTCAGTGCTGCACCTGAAGCCTTAGTCAATTAAAATGATTCTTTAAAATTATTTTTTTTAAGATTTTATTTATTTGAGAGAGAGTGAGTGAAATGAGCACAAGCCGGGGGGAGAGGCAGAGGGAGAGGGAGAAGCAGACTCCCCGCTGAGCAGGGAGCCAGACGCAGGGACTCGATCCCAGGACCTGGATCATGACCTGAGCCGAAAGCAGACACTTAACTGACTGAGCCACCCAGGCGCCCCTGATTCTTTAAAATTAAACAAGAGTCAGATTAAGGGAGTCTTGTTTGGTATCATTTCCTTACCAGCCTCTCAGGCTACAGGTCGGTTGCATAGTAGAAAGTTAGCTGTATGTCTTGCACATCTTAGGTCTTTGGTTATCTATTTCATCAATTTTGGAAATGATGCAATAATTTTAGTCCCTTGAACTGTCTTAAAGGTCACAGACATAATCTTAACTGTTATTTTATTTTATTTTTTAAAAGATTTTTACTTATTTATTTGACAGAGAGAGACACAGTGAGAGAGGGAACACAAGCAGGGGGAGTGGGAGAGGGAGAAGCAGGCTTCCCGCTGAGCAGGGAGCCCGATGTGGGGCTCGATCCCAGGACCCTGGGATCATGACCTGAGCCGAAGGCAGACGCTTAACGACAGCCACCCAGGTGCCCCAAAACTTAAATGTTACTTTAATTTTGTATCCTTACAGATTGATCATTTATTCCTTACTAATTTACCAGAGATTGTTGTGGAGTTATTGATGACATTACATGAACCAGCAACTTCTGGTGCCAGCCAAAGCACGGACCTCTGTGACTTTTCAGGGTATGGATATTTTAAACTTAGAGAATTTGCTGCAATTTCAGAATTTCCTTGGGAATTTGATTGGTTGACACCTTCAAATGTCTGTTTCAGTTTGTAGGCACATACTGTGTTTCTTGTGTGAGCTACTGGAGAGCATCCTTTAGTTACAGTGTGCCCTACTATGCTAGCTGTATGAAAAAGTAATAATATCTACCAAAGTATGTTCAGTTTATAATTTCATTTGATAAAAAGAGTGTCTGATTGCCAGTCTCAGAATATTAGTGTGTTTACAGTAGTAACATAGAGCTTTAATTAAGACCCGAAGTGATACAAGCCTCATTTGTAGAATTGCCATTAACTTTATAAAAGATTTCTTTCTTTCTTTTTTTTTTTTAAGATTTTATTTATTTATTTGATACAGAGAGAGAGAACACAAGTAGGCAGAGTGGCAGGGAGAGGGAGAAGCAGGCTTCCCGCCGAGCAGGGAGCCCGATGCGGGGCTCGATCCCAGGACCCTGGGATCATGACCTGAGCTGAAGGCAGACGCTTAACGACTGAGCCACCCAGGCACCCCTTCATAAAAGATTTCTTAAGCACATCACTTAAAATTAAGTCATAGAGGGTAAAGGTATTTAGATAGTCTGACTGATAATGTGTAGGATGTGATAAGTCATTTGTGATTTTATTGAAAGCCTAGTTTTTCAGTGGGAAAGTAATTTTAGAACATGGGGTTATTAATCTAAATTTTCTTTCTGAAACTTCATGGTTTCTGAAACTTGACTTCAACAGAATCTTTTTTTTTTTTTCCTTAATAATTTTGTTCTGAAAATGATGACTGCTTTTTTTCCCTATAACTCTCAGGGATTTGGATCCTGCTCCTAATCCACCTCATTTTCCATCACATGTGATTAAAGCAACATTTGCCTATATCAGCAACTGCCATAAAACCAAGCTTAAAAGCATTTTAGAAATTCTTTCCAAAAGCCCTGTAAGTACACATTACTATTATAATAACTGAAGAGAGACTTCCTTCTTTTTCAGCTAGAAAATCTGTGTAAGTACATCTTAAAAAGAACGAAAATTAAAGGGAAAACTCATCTGAATAAATTAAAAAGAAAAACACTCATTTATAAGTTTATATCTTGGTATTTTACTTGTAGATATTAATTGAAATATGTCATGTATGAGACCTGAATTTCATGGTACTTTAGTCATATATTGGCTTAGGGAGTATATATTTTTTAAAATTACTGTTTGCTATCTGAAAGCTAGATAAATTGACAACAGTTTAAGATACTAATTTTCTTAATGTAATATTTGCCTTTGATATTACACCAAAACAAAATTCTGTTAATTTGTTGTTTTGAATATAAAACAGATTTATTATAGTTGAATATACATGATTCGATAAGTTTTTTATGAAATGTCTTTATTTTCTAGGATTCCTATCAGAAAATTCTTCTAGCCATATGTGAGCAAGCCGCTGAGACAAATAATGTTTATAAAAAGCACAGAATTCTTAAAATATATCACCTGTTTGTTACTTTATTACTGAAAGATATTAAAAGTGCCTTAGGAGGAGCTTGGGCCTTTGTCCTTCGAGATGTTATCTATACTTTGATTCATTATATCAACAAAAGGTACATGATATATTTAGACTAATATATAAGTTGTTTTTTCTACCTTATCTTAATTGAAAACTTACATAATTTCAAGAGGTAGAAGCATGAGTATTGCTTTCTTATTTTTGCTTTTTAATATGTATCTACCCAGTATTTTTTAAAAATTGCATTAGCTATTTCTCCAACTCTAGAAATACTAAGTACTAAGGGTCTTCAACATTTTAAAATTAGTGAATTTTAGATGGCTTGAAATATATATGTCACTAGCAGTTCTGGTCACCTGTATATGGGGAGGGTGGTGTTTCTCACACACACATGCAAAGAATCCTCCAGACACCAGCTGGGTGTCCTACAATTCAACTCATATATAGTTGATTAGTGTCAGATCCCACAACTGAGGGCTCAGTCCTGCAAGACTGCCTGCCCCTCCTTCCCTTCAGATGCCAGTCACTAGCCCAGATTATCACCTGTGCTTCTGACCAGCCCCCTCTACCCTGCAGGTTCCAAGGACCCTGTTCCTTGAGTTTGATTAATTTGCTAAACTCAGGAAATTCATAGAACTCAGGAAACCTGTTTACTGACTAATTAACCAGTTTATTATAAAAGGATATAGCTCAGGCACAGCCAGATGGAAGGGATGTATTAGGAAAGGGGATGGAGCTTCCCTGCCCTCTCCAAGAGCACCACTTTCCCCACATCTGCATGTGTTCACCAACCTGGAAGCTCCCAAAGCTGGTCCTTTTGGGTTTTTATGGAGGCCTCATTACAGAGACATGATTGATTACATCACTGGCTGTTGGGTATTGATACAATCTCCATCCCTTCCTCCCTCCCCAGAGATTGGAGGAGGGTGACTGATAATTCCAACCCTCTAATCACAAGGTTGGTTCTCCAGGCAGCCAGCCCCCATCCTCAGGTGACCTAGGTGCTTTCAGAAGATAGAGACATTTTTATTTCCCTCATCACTGGTGTTCCTAGAGTTTTAGGAGCTTTGTGCCAGAAACAGGGATGAAGACCATGTATCTATTTCTTATTATAAATCACAGTATACTATAGATTTGGGGTGTATATTCAGTTTAAGCATCTTTATTCCTTTCCATTGATTTTGATGATGTTTCTATTACTTGTTTTCTGATTACTACATAACATTGCCTTCAAATGTGAGTTCTTCAAAGCACACAAAGAGTATCTTTTTCCATTTTGTTTTGTCATGTTTTTATTAATATCCTATAATTTTTATTTTAATTTAAATCATGTGAATATAGTTATTCAGTCTTTATTTTCATTCAGTTAATTTTTTTAAATGATTTTATTTATTTGAGAGAAAGAGCAGGAGAGAGGGAGCGAGCGGGGGCGGGGGGCGGGAGCAGAGGGAGAGGGAGAAGCAGGCTCCCCACTGAGCAGGGAGAGGGATGCAGGACTCGATCCTAGGACCCCGGGATCATGACCTGATCCAAAGGCAGATGCTTAATTGACGAGCCACCCAGGTGTCCCACATTGACTGAATTTTTTAAAAAGTTTCTGTATTATGGTAAAATATATAACATAAAATTTGTTATTTTAACCATTTTAAGTGTCCAGTTCAGTGACACTAATTATGTTCACAGTGTTGCACAACCATCACCATTATCTGTTTCCAGAACTTTCTCATTACCTCAGACAGAACCATTATACATATTAAACAATAACTCCACATTTCCCCTTTCCTCCAGCTCCTGATAACTTGTAATCTATCTCTTGTCTCTATGAATTTGCTTATTCTAGATATTTTATATAAGTGGAATTATAAAGTATTTGTTGTTTTGTGTCTGGCTTGTTTCACTCGGCATAATGTCTTCAAGGTTCATCCCGTGTACATGAATCATGTATCAGAACTTCATTCTTATTTATGGCTGAATAATATTCCATTATATATATATATATATATATATATATATATATATATATATGTACTACAATCTATTCACTGTTGATGAACACTTGTGTTTCCATCTTTGGCTATTGTGGATAAGGCTGCAGTGCACATAGGTTTATGGGTATGTGTTTGAGTGTTTTCAGTTCTTTGGGGAATATACCTAGGAGTGGCCTTGGTGGGTCCTTTAATCATCCTATGTTTAACTCTTTGAGGAACTGCTAAAGTGTTTTCCACAGCAGCTGCACCATTTCATATTTCTCCTGCAATGCACAAAAGTCCCAATTTTCTCAGATCCTTACCTATGCTTGTTATTTTCTGTTTTGTTTTAAATTTTTATTATAGCCATCCTAATGGATGTGAAGTGGTATCTCATTGTGGTTTTGTTTTTGCATTTCCCTAATGACTAATGCTGTTGAACATCTTTTCTTCTGCTTATTAACCATTTGTATACATTCTTGGAAGAATGTGTATTCAAGTTCTTTGCTCTTTTTGCTGTTAAGCTGTAGGAGTTCTTTATACATTCTCAATATTGAGCTCTTATTATATGATTTGCAAATATAGTCTGGATATTGAATCAGTATGTATGATTTGCAAGTAGTTTATCCCATTCTGTACATTGTCTTTTCACTTTCCTGATAATGTCTTTTTTTTTTTTTTTAAGATTTTTATTTATTTATTTGAGACAGAGAGAATGAGAGACAGAGAGCATGAGAGGGAGGAGGGTCAGAGGGAGAAGCAGACTCCCCGCCGAGCAGGGGGACCCTGATGCGGGACTCGATCCTGGGACTCCAGGATCATGACCTGAGCCGAAGGCAGTCGCTCAACCAACTGAGCCACCCAGGCGCCCATGATAATGTCTTTTGATGCACAAAAATTTTTAATTTTGATGAAGTCTGATTTATCTGTTTTTTTCTTTTATTCCTCAAGCTTCTGGTGATTTATATAAGAATCCATTGTCAACTCCAAGCTCATGAAGATTTACCACTATGTTTTATTCTGAGTTTTATAGTTTTAGCTCTTCTGTTTAGGTTGTTGATCCATTTTAATTTTTACATATGGTGTGAGGTAGGGGTTCAGCTTCATTCTTGGGCATGTAGAAATCTAGTTGTTCTATTACCACTTGTTGAAGAGACAATTCTTTCCCCATTGAATGGACTTGGCATCCGTGTCAAAAATCATTTGGCCATTGATGTGTGGATGTATTTATGGATTCTCCATTCTGTACCTTGGTTTGCCCTTAGGCCAGACCACACTGTTTTGACCACTATGGCTTCATAGTAAGTTTTGAAATCTGGAAGTGGGTATCCTCCAATTTTGTTCTTCTTTTTCAAGATCGTTTTAGCTATTTGGGGCGCCTTGCAATTCCCCTATGAATTTAATGACCAGCTTTCCCGCTTACGCAAAAAAGACTATTGGAATTTTGAATAAAATTGCATTGAATATGTGATCATTTAGATAGTATTGACATCTCAACAATTTGTCTTCCAATCCATGAACATGGGGTGTCTTTCCATTTATGTGGACTTCATTTCTTTTATCCTTGCTTTTACAGTTTTCAGTGTACAAGATTTTTGTATTTTAGGTTAAGTTTATTCCCAGGTATTTAATTCTTTCAGATGCTATTGTAAATGGAATTGGTTTCTTAGTTTCCATTTTAGATTGTTGTTGCTGGTGTATGGAAATACAATTGATTTTCGTGTGCTGATCTTGTGACCTGCAGTTTTGCTAATTTATTTGTTACTAGTAGATTTCTTGTGGATTCTTTGGGAGTTTATATGTGTATAGAATCATGTCATCTATGATACAGTTTTACTTCTTTTTTTCTGATTTTGATGCCTTTTAGTTCTTGTCTAATTACTCGGCTAGAAGTTCAATACAGTGTTGAATAGCGGGTGTGAAAGTGGGCATCTTTATCTTGTTCCTGATCTTAGTGGGAAAGCTTCCGTTCTTTCAACATTATGTTGTTACCTGGGGGTTTTTCATAAATTACCTTTATTGTGTTGGGTAAGGTCCTATGTACTCATGTTTTTCTGACTTTTTTATCATGGAAGGAGATTGAATTTTGTCAGATGCCTTTGCTGTGTTTATTGAAATGATCATGTATTTTCCTTCGTCTTATTAATGTGATGTGTTACATGGATTGATTTTCTTATATTGGCCCACTCCTGTGTTCCTGGGATAACTCCTACTTGCTCATGGTATATAATACTTTTAATAAGCTCTTACATTCAGTTCGCTCATACTTTTTTGAGGAGTTTTAAATCTGTATTCCTTTTTTTTTTTTTCAAGATTTTATTTATTTGACAGAGACAAGCGTGCACAAGTAGGGGGAGCTGCAGAGGGAAAGGGAGAAGCAGGCTACCACCCCACCCCAGCAGGGAGCTGGATGCAGGGCTTGATCCCGGGACCCTGGGATCATGACCTGAGCCAAAGGCAGACACTTAACTGACCTAGCCACCCAGGCACCCTTAAATCTATATTCCTAAGGGGCATTGAGTATTATAATTTTCCTGTGGTATATTTATTTTCTTTGGTATTAGAGCACTCTGGCCTCCTAGAATGAGTTAGGAAATATTCCCTACAATTCTGTTTCTTGGAAGAGTTTGAGATAGACTGCTGTTAATTCTTTTTTTTTTTTTTTTTTTTGAGATTTTATTTGACAGAGACACAGCGAGAGAGGGAATACAAGCAGGGGGAGTGAGAGAGGGAGAAACAGGCTTCCCGCTGAGCAGGGAGCCCAATGTGGGGCGCAATCCCAGGACCCTGGGATCATGACCTGAGCTGAAGGCAGATGCTTAACGACTGAGCCACCCAGGCGCCCCGACTGCTGTTAATTCTTAAGCATGTGTTTGGTAGTGGTTTTCTAGTCTCTTCTCCCCCCCAGTCTTCTTTTTCTAATGTAGGTGGTTACTGCTACGTATTTTCCTCTCAGTGCTTCCTTTGCTGCATTCATAAATTTGGGTACGCTGTGCTTCTGTTTTCATTTGTCTCTAAGCTCTTCTAGCATATTTAAGACAGTTGTTTGAAGTCTTTGTCTAGTAATTCCACTCTCTGAGCTTCCTCACGAACTGTTTCGGCCAGTATATTTTATTTCTTTAAATGGGCTCTCCTTTCCTACTTCCTATTTCTTTGTATGCCTTGTGATTTTTTTGTTGAAATAATGGATTTTTTTTCACCTGAAAAATTTTTTTAATTAAAAATTTATTTTGTTACGTTGGTTTTAGTTGTATAATGTAATGATTCAATAATTTTATACATTATGTATCACAATAAGCGTCCTCATAATTCCCTTTATCTATTTCACCCATCCCCCTACCCACCTCCCCTTTGGCAGGCACCAGTTTGTTCTGTGTAGTTAAGAGTCTTTTTGTTTGTCTCTTTTTTCTTTGTTTTGTTTCTTAAATTCCACAAATGAGTGAAATCATATGGTATTTGTCTTTCACTTATTTCACTTAGCATAATACCCTCTAGGTCCATCCATGTTTTCACAAATGGCATGATCTCATTGTTTGTTTTTTTTTTTATGGCTGAATAATATTCCACTGTATATATACACTACATCTTGTTTACATATTCACCCATCGCTGGACACGTGGGCTGCTTCCATACCGTGGCTATTCTGAAAAATGCTGCTGTAAACATAGGGTGCACATATCTCTTTGAATTAGTGTTTTCATCTTTGGGTAAATATCCAGTGATGGAATTATTGGATCATATGGTAATTCTATTCTTAACTCTTTTGGAGGAACCTCCAGACCATTTTCCACAGCAGCTGTACTAGTTTGCATTCCCAGTTTGCCTCAGTGCATGAGGGTTCCTTTTTCTCCACATCCTCTCCAACACCTCTTATTTCTTGTCTTTTTGATTCTGGCCAATCTGACAGGTGTGAGGTGGCATCTCATTGTGGTTTTGATTTGCATTTCCCTGATGATGAGTGATGTTGAACATCTTTTCATGTGTCTTTTGGGCATTTGTCTTTCTTCTTTGGGGAAAATGTCTATTCAAGTACTCTGCCCATTTCTTAATCAGATTATTTTTTAATTGTTGAGTTGTGTAAATTCTTTATATATTTTGTATATTAACTTTTATCAGATATGTCATTTGAAGATAACCTATATCTTGCCCTGTTATTTTGTTGATGGTTTCGTTTGCTGTGCAAAAGCTTTTTATTTTGATGTAGTCCCAATAGTTTTTTGTGTGGGTTTTTTTTGTTTTGTTTTTTGCTTTTGTTTCCCTTGCCTGAGGCATATCTAGAAAAATGTTTCTTTGGCTGAGATCAAAGAAATTACTGTCTGTGTTTTCTTCTGGGAGTTCTGTGGTTTCGGGTTTCACATTAAGGTTTAATGCATTTTGAGTTTATTTTTGTATATGTTGTTAAGAAAGTGGTTTAGTTTCATTCTTTGGCGTGTAGCTGTCCAGTTTTCCTGACACCATTTGTTGACTATCTTTTCCCTGTTATATATTCCTACCTCCTTTGTCAGATTGAGGATATAAGCATGGATTTATTTCTGGGATCTCTATTTTTGGCCTGAAAACTGGATATTTTACTATTATAATGTGGTAACTGGGGAAATGAGATTTTCCCCTTCCCCAGGGTTTGACTTTTTTTTTAATAAATTTTTTCTTTTAAAGATTTTATTTATTTATTTGACAGAGAGAGACACAGAGAGGAAGGGAACACAAGCCAGGGGGAGAGGGAGAGAGAGAAACAGGCTTCCTGCGGAGCGGGCAGCCCGATGCGGGGCTCGATCCCAGGACCCTGGGATCATGACCTGAGCCGAAGGCAGACGCTTAACGACTGAGCCACCCAGGCGCCCCTTGACTTTTTTTTTTTTTTAATTGTTGAAGGCTGTAGTAGTCCATTTGTTTCATGAGTATACTCAACTATTTGTGCAGAGAGTGTATTCCTTGCTGCATTTGGCTACTGAAGACTGGTCCTTAACTTACTTTCAGGGAGTGTTTCGACAGATTTCCTTGAATGCCAGGAGTGAGGGAGTGAGAGAGAGAGAGAATAAGAATCTTTCCTAATTTTTGCAGACTGGCTCTGTGTTAGGACTCTCCTTCAACACTTAGGTAGGTTTGCACTGAGCCTAGGGATTAGCCCAAAGTGAAAGCTTATGGTCTTCTCAGGTGTTTTTTGAGCAAGCATCTTGCCCTGGGCATGTGTGTGGCTTTCTCAATTTCCCAGATATATGTGTGATTTTTAATGCTCTAATTTCACAAGGAAATTGTCTTTCCAGCTTTTCATCCTAGGCTTTAGGCAGTTTGTTGTATGTCTCAACAGTAATTTTTTGCCCCTCACAGCTGTGGGTAGTTGGTGAGTTTTACGGTGTTTTCAAGCAATGCTCATGGCTTTTCCAGCCTGGGGAGATCCAAGTAGACAGATCAGAGCTAAACCCCGTACATTAGTCATGTAGGTAGCTCCCAGTCTGGTTTAAACAACAGATGTATACAATAATTTGCAAATATGGTCTGCTATGCTCCCTCCAGAGCACAGAGCCAGGATCCCACACTGGGAATGGGGACTGTAGGTTTCATGACAACCGCCAAGCTGGGGAGGGAATAGTGGGGCAAAGACAAGTAAACACCACCGCGTTTTCCTACAGTTAAGTTGCCTTTTTTTTTTTTTTTTTTAATTTAGCATTTGCTTGATTGCTGTAAACCTTTGACTGTTCTACAGAATTCTAACGGTTCTGCCTGTTTTTCAGTATCTCTGTCGGGAGGGCAGGTTGGAGGTATCCACTCCATCTCTTCTTGGCTTTGAAACCTTATTAAGGAATTAGACATGAAAGTGACTTTTATGTCAGGCCACTTCAGAGTTAGAGCTGCTGAAGGAAAATGACTTCTGCACGAGCTTTGTCAAAGTCGTTTCCTAGAACTTACTATTTTTCTCCCTGTGTTAGGCCTTCTCGTTTCATGGATGTGTCGTTACGGAGCTTCTCCCTGTGTTGTGACCTGTTAAGCCGGGTTTGCCACACGGCGGTCGCTTACTGTAAGGATGCTCTAGAAAATCACCTTCACGTGATTGTTGGAACGCTTATACCCCTTGTGGATGATCAGATGGAGGTTCAGGAGCAGGTATTTCCCCAAATCCTCTTCACAGAGATATTTGAAATAACATTGATAAAGCATTCTTGGAAGGAGCCGAATGTTTTATGTTTACTTGGTGTAATTAGTCATTTTAGTGAAAATATTCTTTGGAAAATGGTTGGCAAAACATTTTCAGTGAGTTAATATTTGTAGTCATTTAATTACAGAGCACCTAGTAATTTTGATCTCACAAATAACCTAAGAGTTTGTGTCTCTCAGTTGGGTTGAAGCAGAGAGGTGCTGAAAACTGGGACAGCAGTCGACACCACTGTGATGGTGCACGAGATACTCTACGAAATGTTCCAGTTATACGGGCACTTTTCTATCCCAGTGCTCATCCTGTAGCAGCACCTTACATATTTGGTGAACCATTTGAAAGCACAGAAGCAGTCATAGGTGGTCCTATAGAAGTAATTAAAACATTTTATCTGAACTGGGTTAGTAGAGTTTTTATCATTTATTACAGCAGGTTTGGTTGTTTTACTTTGAAACATAATTAAACCATTTTTTCCTTTTGACTTCTTCTTTTTTAAATTATGTTTAGGTATTGGACTTGTTGAAATACTTAGTGATAGAGAACAAGGATAATGAAAACCTCTATATGACAATTAAACTTTTAGATCCTTTTCCTGACCATGATGTCTTTAAGGATTTGCGTATTACTCAGCAGAAAATTAAATACAGTAAAGGACCCTTCTCACTTTTGGAGGTAATAATTATTCCATCATCTTACTATTCTGTATTAGAGTAGAGAGCAGTACTTTTTGAAAACTTCCAATTCTCTAAAAGTAAAAAACTGAATCTTTTTAAAAAATTGTAATAGAAAAACAACATGAGATTTGCCCTTTCAACAAATAAGAAACTGAATCTTAATATATTGTCTTGTATTGCAGTAAAATTATAAATATCAAGATTTCTTGGTTAAGATCTGAAATTAAATAATGAAGAAATATGATCTAAAATATGCTTGATTTTCATATGCATCAGATCCATTAATATCTCAAAATTACCATCTGATCCTTTGAAGGACAATTTAATGTTTGAATTAGAGATGGTATTTGACTTTTTAAAGAATTTTTCAAATTTTAATCTTACTTTAATATTTATAAACTTTAAAATTATGTTCAGGTGTATTTTTTAGTATAAATGTTATAATTTTAAAACCATACTCCATATCTGACTGTGTATCAATATGACAGTATAGTTAAATGTACTAAGATGTAAAACTAGAGCCACAGTACTAAATAAGTAGAAATTTAAGCTTTTCCTTTGGAGGATGCTATTACAATCTTAAAATCTTAAGTATGTTATCATGAGTCTGTTAGCATTTAAGTGATTACAACATTGGCGGATGTGAAATGGAAGAAGCCATTTATTTCTATCTCGTGTGGTAATAGTGATATGAATCAGTGTCTATAAAAGGCACTCATTTTTTTCTTTAAGTTTTATTTGATAGACTTCATACATGTACATAAAGCAAGTTACATTTTTAACTAATTTTCTCTTTTAGGAAATAAATCATTTTCTCTCCGTGAGTGTTTATGATGCACTTCCTTTGACAAGGCTGGAAGGGTTGAAGGATCTCTGCAGACAGCTAGCTCAACATAAGGACCAGATGGTGGATCTCGTGAGAGCATCTCAGGGTACTGATGTTAATGACGTGGGTCATTTGTACCTCTTTCTTTTTGAAAGAGTCTTTTTATAAATTCTTGCTCTTTGTTCACTTGCTGTGGACTTACTTCAGGCTCTCAGCATGTAGTTCATCATTTCTCATCTCACCATAAAAGAGATTGTGGGTGGTCTCCTCACCTTGAATTAACCCCATTTTATCCGTCCTGTACACCTCTGCCAGAACGGTTTCTCTAAACCCAGACACGGTCGTGTTATTCTACTGCTTGAAAAGTTTTAACCACTTCCTACTGCCTGAAAGAAAGATTCGAATTCCTTGGAGCGAGGCATATGGGTAGTCTGTCTGTGCCTATTGCTCCAGCTTGTTTAAATAAAAGAAATGTATCCCACTTTAAGTCTCTTATGTATGTGCATATGTATAATCATGAATGTATATGTGTGTGTGTTTTTCTATATAAACACATATTTGTATATGTGTTTCTAGTTTTGTTTTTTTTTTTACTTAAGAAAACATTAATTTTTATGTTAATTTGATTTGAGTTTAGGTTATTCTAGTATTGTATTTAGGGGAAATTTTTCCTATTTAAGTTTTGATTATCATCTTTTGCCCATTAATTTCCTATTTCCGTTGTGGGTTTTTTTCCAGTAGTTATATTTTTTTTAAAGATTTTGTTTATTTATTTGAGAGAGAGAGCTAGCGATAGAGCACAAGCAGACAGAGAGGCAGGCAGAGGGAGAAGCAGGCTCCCTGCCGAGCAGGGAGCCCGACGCGGGGCTCGATCCCAGGACCCCGGGATCATGACCTGAGCCGAAGGCAGACACTTAACCGACTGATCCGTTCAGGTGCCCCTCCAGTAGTTTTAAAAACTAAGTTTAGTCTTGATCATATGAGCTCAGAGTTTGGAGTGCATTTGTTCTGAGGTGTGTGTGTGTGTAAAAGATGAATACCTCTTTCTTTTGTTCTTGTGTGTTTGGGTAATTCATTGGTGCAGACCTGTCTTGTCCAAAACAGACACTAGTTGTTTTTAGCTATTTAATTCAGTGAATTAAATTTAATGAAATTTAAAATTTAGTGTCTTCACCAGACTCGCGCGTGTCAGGTTCTCAGTAGTAACTGTGCTAGCGGCTGTCGTGGGACTGTGTACGTTGGAGAACATTTCTGTCGTTGCGGAAAGTTCTGTCGGACTTTGCTGGTCTGGACTAAATCCAGGGGTTAAAGACCAGAATGTGCTTCCAGGGTCTCTCGTCGGTTCATGTTGAGTGATTTTGTGTCTTTCACTCTTTGTGATTTGCTGAGGTGTTGGCTAATGGGACATTCCTCTCTCTCTGTTGGCCAGATGCTGCTTCGCTCTCACTTTTACATGGTTCTGTTTTATAAGAAAGTTCCGATACGTTCACGTTATGTTTTTTGACCTGTTTAAAAAGACTTCATGAAAGTTTTCTAGTCAGATAATTTAATCTATAAACATATTGTAAAGAAACGTGTCTTCTCCGTTGTAGTTGAAACTATTTTTCCTAATCTAAACCGCCCCCAGAGAACCCGCAGGACGGCACGATGGTGAAGCTCATCGTCAGCCTGTTGCAGTTATGTGAGACGGCGGTGAGCCACACTGGAGAGAGAGAAGTTCTAGGTAAACTCTTCGGCTAAAGGAATATGAGCTTTTATGTTTGCATGGTCATCTCTGTTTTCAAATTCAGTAAGAGTTGGTAATTTGGGATAGTAGGGAAATGTGAGATGCTAGCTGAGGTATATTTATGTTCAGTTCAAGTGTCCCTAAGGAGCCTCCTTCTGTATTTTCCTTCCTTAAACATTTGCATAAAGTGCAAAGTTAGTGATTTACACATGTGCATCACTGTTCATTCAAAAACATCTTATAAATATTTAGGAAAGTCAGAAATAAATATTTGTACTGTTGAGTTGCAAATAAATTGACTTCTGATATATTTTGTAAATCTAACTGAGCAGTACTTAATCTTTTTTATAGGGCAGAGTAAGAATGAGGATTTGGAGGGCTAGGTGAATTAAACTCAGATATGAAAGCTGCATCCAAGCCCTTTCCTACCACCATTTGGGGCTATCCTAGTGTAAGGGAAATGGCCACCACACATCCCGCCTAGAAGAGGTGTTTAGACTTAGTGATCACAGGATGGAGACACTGATTGAAGTCACCTTGAGGTTGTCATGACAACATTGCTTCAAATAAGAAAAATAGGAGGAATAAGAGGTCCTTCACAGATTTTACTTCCATTCAGTGGAGTCGTTCTTGTCTTCTCAGTGGGAGCCTAGTAACTAGGGCACTCCTTTATTTTGTAAGTTCTTTTGCTGAAATATACTGTACATACAGAAAAGTACAGATATCAGTATGTAACTTGAAAGTTCTCACAAGCAGAAAATACCTGTGCACACCCAGACCAAGAAACAGAGCCTTACCAGCACCCTGGAAGTTTCCTTTGACAAGGAATTCACGTATTTGTCCGTAGTTTAACTGTTTCTAGGGACAGACCTGATTTGCTCCAGGAGCCCTGAGTGGCTTTCCTGTGTAGCATAAAATCTTAGTATGGTTGTTCATCATTCTTAGTGGTGAAAGACGAAAAGCTTTCACCCCCAGGTCAGGAAGGAGACAAGGTTGCCTGCTTTCACCAGTGCTGGTCCAAGTTGTACTGGAAATAATAGCCAGAGCAGTGGAAGAAGAAGAAAAGTGAAAGCACCCAGATTGGAAAGAAAGAAGTAAAACTGTCTCTAGTCACAGATGACATGATCCTATTTCTAGAAAACCCCAGAGAATCTACAAGAAATCTACTGTAATAAAGCTAATAAATGAATTCAGCACAGTTGCAGGATATAGGATCCACACACAAAATTTAGTTGTGTTTCTCTACGCCATCAGTGAACAATCTAAAGAGAAAATTTTGTTCCAGTTCCAGTTCTGTTTATCGTAGCATCTAGGAGAATCCAGTGCGTGGGGATAAGTTTAATCAAGGAAGTGAAAGACTTGTGCACGGTCTGTCAGAAGTGAGTCGCCAAGTACACCCCACACCCAAGGGGAGGGGAACTAGGGCTACACCTTTTGGAAGGAGAGCTATCAAAAAATTTATGGGTGTATTTTAATTCCCTCACGGCTGGGAAAGAGTGTGAAGGAGTTCTCTGGCAGGAACTGCTCTGTCTTCATCTGGATGGTGATAACACAGGTGGAAAAAAATGTGTGTGTGAATTTTCACTGAACTGAGTGTTTAAGGTTTATGTACTTTATGTATATAATACCTCAAAAATGTTTTAACAGTTTTAAAGTCTGTTGCTACATTCATATAGAAGCTGTGTTTAGACTTTCATGCTTACTATCTATATTCTGTTACTAATTTCTCTCTCCCGGATATGATTTTATAGGGAAAATATCTTTTGCCCACATGGATATATATAAAGAAAATGCTGCAATATTATAGTAGCTTCTTTATTCAGAATCTTTGGGAAGCCACTTAAATCTTGAGGGATGACAAAACATGATATTTTTTGTGGGGGAAAACTTGTTTTATGGGAGATCTTTTAGCTACAACTGTACTGAAAAGGAATTTCTAAATACAGAGGCTGTTGGAAGCTGCTTGGGAGAAGTGGGTCCTGTCGATTTCTCCACGATAGCTATACAGCACGGTAGAGATACATCTTCTACCAAGGCCCCTGAGTTATTTGAAGATAAAGAACTTCAGTGGACCTTCATAACGCTGACCTACCTGAACAACACGCTGGTAGAGGATTGGTGAGTATGGACTGAGCCTGTCTACCTGCTAGCACCTACTTCGTCTGACGTTCAGGGACGTTGATACTTTATGTAAATTAACGTCTCCTGAAACTGAAGCATCCTCCTTTACATTGCCATACTTTTCTCTTAATCTCAAGTATTTTAATAAAAATCATTGTATTTTTATTCATTGCCATAATCCCTGAAGCCCTACTGTGTGCCAGGCACTGGGTTCACTGATGAGCATACCAGACAAGGTCCTTGTTAAAATCTAGTGAGAGTAGCCTAAACAAACAATAAGAAAACCACCAGGTAGTTCGATACAGAACATAAAAATAGGAAAATTGCAAAAGCGGATGTTTTGGGCATTGGTCGAAATCAAAGGCACTGCTCTCATTGAGAGTATTTTGATCCTTTTAAGATAAGTCCTAGAGAAGAAGTGTCATAACTCCAAAGATCTTAAGCTAATCAGACAGGGTTTTCTTTTGCCCCCTGATTCTTTATGCCAAACAAAATTGCAACAGATTCTATCCTAATTTCAGCTTGGTAGCTATGAGATTACTTTTGCTTGCTTTCTTTGCCCCCTACCCCCCTGCAGTGATTAGTAACTCAGGTTTACTAAAGGAGTATTAAAAATGGTTGATAATTTTGGCATTGATGCTGTAGAATTTTGATTATAGAATTTTTTTTAAGATTTCATTTATTTGAGAGAGAGAGTGAGTGAAAGAGAGAGAACACAAGCGGGGAGGGGCAGAGGGAGAGGGAGAAGCAGACTCCCTGTTGAGCAGGAAGCCTGACATGGGGCTCAATTTCAGGACCCTGAGATCATGACCTGAGCCAAACACAGACTCTTAACCGACTGAGCCACCCAGGCGCCCCTAGAATTTTTATTTAGAGGTAAAATTTCCTAATGTAAAAACTGCCTGATGCAGTTAACCTTTACGCTCTATAGTTGAACAACACAGGTTTGAACTGCCTGTGTCCACTTACATGTGGGCTTTTTTCGGTAAATACAGTATAGTACTGTAAATGTATTTTCTCTCCCATATGATATTCTTCAGAACATTTTCTGGGTGTTACACGCAAACAATGAATCATGGATCACTACATCAAAAACTAATGATGTAATGTATGGTGACTAACATAATAAATTTCTTTTCTCTAGATTATTTTGTTGTAAAAATACAGTATGTAACACATATAAGTATGTGTTCACTATGGTGTCTGTACGTCTCCCTGTCAGGCTATTCGTGGTTAAGTTTTGGGGGAGTCAGGATTTATACACAGGTTTTGACTGTGTGGGCATCAGTGCTCCTAACTTGTTCAAGAGTCAACCTGTAATATAAATTTAAAATTTTAGATTTAAATTTTTTATTGGGGGTTTCATATTCATCAGTAGTTGAATATACTTCATAAGCATCTGAATTACATGTTTTTCAGTGTCAAAGTGCGATCAGCTGCTGTTACCTGTTTGAAAAGCATTTTAGCCACAAAGACTGGACATAGTTTCTGGGAGATTTATAAGACGACACCTGATCCCATGCTGATCTATCTACAGCCTTTTAGAACATCAAAAAAAAAGGTCTCTCAAATAATAAATGTTTATTGAATACCCACTATATCTGGAACAGTTCTGTTTGCTGTGAGATACGAATATCAAGTTGCCTAAATAGTATTATACTAACATTAAACCTTTCTTAGAAGTAATTCCAACTGTACTTGAATCCAGGGCACTTCTGTTTTTAATTAGAGCAGTGTGGAAAAGTTGAGATAGAAAGCTGATTGATTTGGAGGATAGGAGGAGTTCTTAATGATAGGCCTTTCTTCTTAGGAGTAGAAAACCCTTACATCGATCCCATGAAATCCACTGATGTTGGGTGTGGTTTGTAGGTAATGTGCAATAAGCAAGTGTTTATTTCCATAGGAAGTTAAAGTATCACAGCCCCCTAGTGAAATATAAGATGACCTATAGATTTCTCCCTTCCCTTTTTCCACTTGAATATCATAATCACGTTTGACTGAAAGGACTCTGAAGGATATTTAAGAACTCTTGCTTCTCTTTTAGTCTAAGCATTCCTCTTTAATATTTTCTTTTCCTAAAGCAAATGGGAGTTAAACAGAATTTTCACCAAATTAACTTCAGGACATATACCCATCGTCGTACTAGTCTCTTTAATATATCATAAATATAATTTTGGTCTTAGTGAAATTACTGGTAATATAAACTATTAATAAAACCAGTAATGTGTAAAACACCAGTAATATAATCTGTTTTAACATTTTGAAACATTTTGAAATCAATTCCTTGTGGTAGACTTGGACTGGTTTCGTCCATGAGACCAGTGAGGCAGAGAGTTTGTGATGTGTATAATATGCTACTCGTGAGCTGAGAGTAGAGCTCAAGGATCCTGCTGTGCAGACCAGTAATTTTTTATCATACCACTTGGCCTTCCGTATAAACATAAGTGTATTTTAATTTTAAGAGTTACCCATTGCCTCCAGTATTATTTTTAACTCTGCTTAGTTTGGTTTGGAAACAGATTTATGCCTAGATATTTGTTCTGTGCCGGAAAGATAAAATGTATTTCTAATGACCTTACTCACGGGTTTTGACTATTTTCTTTCTAGTTTTTGGAAGTCCCCAGACTGGACAAAGAAAGTCCTTTAGAAGGCCTGGATGATATGAGCCTGTGGATTCCTCAAAGTGAAAATCATGACGTTTGGATAAAGAGGCTGACTTGTGCTTTTTTGGATAGCGGAGGCACAAAAAGTGAAATTCTTCAACTATTAAAGCCAATGTGTGAAGTAAGAAGATTAGTTAGTCTGCCTTAATCCCTTACTACCTATGCTTTTTGTATTTGAGCCTTCTCGTAGTAGTTTCCTTCGGTTGTCCTGATACATTTGGGTTCCATGTAGTTTCCTTCGGTTGTCCTGATACATTTGGGTTCCATGTCCGTATTTATGGCCTGCTCTCTGAACAGTGTGGTGGTTGTGCACGTCATGTCCATGAAGTATCACCTTGCTCAGCTGTTGGGAATCCATCAAACACGGCATCTTTGTGTAGCTAGAGCTTTGTGTGGTTGGTTTCGGCTGTGGGGTAGCTACGTACTGGATGAGCTCTAAAGGGTGCCTTGAATAATTTGTTACTAACCATAGTTAAAATACTGATGATTGTAAATTACTTACATTAACCAAAAGTCTGCTTTTAAAAATTTTTTTAAGGTCATTGTCGTTTACTTTCCCTAGTATACTTTCTTAAGAAAAAGAGGTAGCAGTTAACATTGCTTTTTTATTTTTATTTATTTTTTTAAAGATTTATTACTATTATTATTATTTATTAGAGAGCGAGAGAGACTGAGTAAGCACTCTCTTTCTCTCCCTTCCCACAGAGGGGGAGAGAGAGAATTCCAAGCAGACGCCATGCTGAGCTTGGAGCCCAACGCAGGTTCCATCTCATGACCCCAACCTGAACCAAAACAAAGGGTTGGATGTTTAACTGATTGTACCGCCCAGGCAGCCCTGCTTTTTTATTTTTGGAGGTCTAATACAGTTTATTTCAATAAAGGTCTATACCAAATCAAATAAAATTTACACACTTTTATCAAGTATGCCATCCAAAACAGTATAATATGATGATGCTCTAAGACTTTAATGTTAACCTAATTTTATTGTACCATCAAGCACGATTCAGTGACAGTGTGAAAACAAAACATCTGACTGGTTCAAACATCTACCAGTTAAAAGTAACTAACTGATAGACAATGGCATGGATGGAGCTAGAGGGTATGCTAAGTGAAATAAGTCAGTCAGAGAAAGATAAATACCATATAATTTCACTCATACATGGAATTTAAGAAACAAAACAGATGAACGTAGGGGAAGGGGGGAAAAGAAAGAGAGGGAAACAAACCCTAAGAGACTTTTCACAATAGAGAACAGACGAGGGTTGATAGAGGACCTGGGTGGGGAATGGGTTAGACAGGTGATGGGCATGAAGGAGGGCACTTGGAATGAGCCCGGGGTGTTGTATGTAAGTGATGAATCACTGAATTCTACTCCTGAAACCAATTTTACCATATATGTTAACTAACTAGAATTTAAGTAAAAACTTGAAATAAAAAAACAAAACTGATGGAGTATTTTGATAAAGTGCCCTCATTGAAAGCAGTTTAAAAGGCAGGACTTGCTTCTACAGAAGAAGTGTTGCAGTGAAGAAATGGTCACACTCTCTGCATTACTACCTTGTGCTTGTGCTAAGTCAGCTCAGTGACGGCCTAGACACCGCACATTTCCCGTTAGTGAGCATGGCTAAGGTTTTTTTTATAAAGTTCTGACTTTGCGCCACAAGATAAAATGTTCCAAATACACATACACACCACACCCCGATTCCAAATTCCTTAAATTCTTTCTTTCTAAAACTGCCATTTGATTTGTCTTTAGTTTAAAAAGAAAAAAATGTGCATTTAGTCATCTGTCGTCTGTTTTGTGCATGTAGTATATGATAAATACATGAAGGGAGAACCTTGACAAAAATAAGGTTGAGTACTGTTTTGATGTACCACAAGTATTGAAGTACTTTTCTACACTTTGGAGTATATCACAAATAAGTACCCAAATTGTATACTCAAATTGGAGTTTATTAAAATAATAAACATTTGAACATGACTGTTGCAGCTTTTTACTGAGTGTAGAGAATACAAAAATCAGATTTTCAGCTTTTCTCTTAAACTTTGATTCCCCATTTTCCTTTATATCAAATTAGAAAACTGTGTGTTATTAGTAGCACTTTGCAGCAGTTGTGACATATAATTTCATTTGTAAGCATTATCCTATTTCATTATGTGCATATGGCCTAGATTGGAAATGGACAGTTGTGTAACACGATGCTTCACATCGAAACATAGGTTACTTTGATTTTTCTTAAGCACTGCCTTGGTACATGCATTTTGTGTGTGTTTTAGAGATACACTGAGTTCATGACAGATTCATCTATCATTTTTCTTCTAAGTCTAATATGCCAGTAACAAGGAATGAAAGTGTTCAATAGATTATTTTCACTCAGACTGTTGACTTGATGTGTTTGTATGTTCCAGGTGAAAACTGACTTTTGTCAGACTGTGCTTCCATACTTGATTCATGATATTTTACTCCAAGATACAGATGAATCATGGAGAAATCTGCTTTCTGCACACATTCAGGGATTTTTCACTAACTGTTTCAGACACTCCTTACCAACGAGCCGATCCACGACCCCTGCAAATTTGGATTCAGGTATTCTGTTAAATTCCTAGCATTTATACTGTTAACTTCTCAGTTCTAGAGAAAGGTGTGTTTGAATCCCTTCAGGATGCTTTATTGGCTTAAATCTGTAACCTCTAAGAATTTATTTTCTCATCATCATGAAAGTTGTAGTCTGTTTTCAGTGAGATAATATATGTAAAGCACCTAGGGTAATACTTGATGTGTAGTACGCCCTCAGGGAATTTTGGCTACTAATAGTGGAGCAACTGACTGAGCCCTCAGTGTGTGTCCGGCACTGAGCTCGGCGCTGGCACCCGGGATACGAAGAGGACACCCTACGTTCCCCGCCGTGGGAAAAGAAGACAGATAAATGCAAGCAAATATCACGGGTCCTGTATTGGAAGATAGGTTGAAATTTTATGGTAAAGATCTGGCCAACTCATTTTTTTAAAATAACCCTTTGTATTACAAAATATTTATTGTGGAAAATAATAGAGAAATGAGCATAAATTTAAAAATTAAGTTGCCTGTAATCCTATGACCTGGGATAACTGCGGTTAACATTTGGTATATATCCTTGGTTTTGTTTTTTTTTTTTTTAAAGAATTTATTTATTTGACAGAGAGACACAGCGAGAGAGGGAACACAAGCAGGGGGAGTGGCAGAGGGAGAAGCAGGCTTCCCGCTGAGCAGGGAGCCCGATGTAGGGCTCGATCCCAGGACTCTGGGATCGTGACCTGAGCCGAAGGCAGACGTTTAATGACTGAGCCACCCAGGCGCCCTGCAGTAATTTTTTTTTAAGATTTATTTATTTATTTATTTGACACAGAGAGAGACAGGGAGAGAGGGAACACAGCAGGGGGAGTGGAAGAGGGAGAAGCAGGCTTCCCACTGAGCAGGGAGCCCAATGCGGGGCTTGATCCCAGAACCCTGGGATCATGACCTGAGCCAAAGGCAGACGCTTAACGACTGAGCCACCCAGGCGCCCATATCCTTGGATTTTTTTTTAACAATAGCAACAACAACAACAAAAAAACCCAAAACAAAACAACCCCCCAGAAAAACCCAAAGTAGATTATACTTTATTTACTTAAATAACCGCATTTCTTTTTATGCTTTGTAATTAATATTTCCCACGGTAAGAGCTTATAGCAGGAGGACTTCCATGAGGAGCAGGAATAGTGTATTGTGTGTATCCATAATACTTACACGCATACTGAAGGGCTCATTGTGGGTCAGTTTTTCAAACCTAAAATAAAGGAAGAAAATTCACAAATCTATAATGTTAACTTGTTGTCTTTAGTGTTATTAACATAATTATGTGCAAACATAAAACCAGGTACAAATTCACTTAGTGTACTTGAGACTAGTACAGTTCTAAAACAAGTATTGATTTGTGTGCTGTTTCGCTGCAACTAAATTGCCCTTTCCCAATCTTGACTACGGTTCCTGTCACTTTGGCGTATGTTGTGATCACACGATTCTCCCAGTCATTTCTTTCTGGACTGCTGAAACCTCTGTTGGACGTGACCGTGGTGTCTTGTAGACCTCACTTTGCTCTGTTCTATGTTTTTTTGTTTTTGTTTTTTTTTTAAAGATTTATTTATTTATTCATTTGACAGAGACAGAGATAGCGAGAGCAGGAACACAAGCAGCAGGAGTGGGAGAGGGAGAAGCAGGCCTCCCGCGGAGCAGGGAGCCCGATGCGGGGCTCGATCCCAGGACCCTGGGATCGTGACCTTAGCCGAAGGCAGACGCTTAACGACTGAGCCACCCAGGCGCCCCACTCTGTTCTATGTTTTAAGTAGTTCTTCTCCATTGACAGCACTTATACATCTCCCGTTTGAAATCATATAATTATAAACATAGACACGGAAGCTCATTCTGTGTTCCTAGTAGATGATAACTTGGTCTCGTAAATAATCCGAAATATGCTTACGTGAATTTTGTTTAGATTATCAAAATGAAATACGTGAAATAAAAATTCTCGCAGAGACTTTGCAATCTAAACTATATATCCTGTCCTTAATTTGGGAAATGAGGTATAAGTGGTTCAATTACCAGTAAGCATTTAAACTTTAAATATTAAAATAATTTAAAGTCATATTAAAAACAATTTTTATTACCAAGTTTAATATAATCACTGCCTGTGATGACCTGGCAGTTTATTGTCATGAACATGGCCAAGACTTTTTTTCATGTTTATCATATATACATACATTTTTATGCTGTCTCCATTCATAGGTAAAAATAGCCTGTTTTATTTTACCTCTGTGTAAAGTGCCAATATCTATAAGGCTGTAAATGAAAATTTAAATTTCACATGTAAAATTCAGTGGTTTAAAAGGAAGTAGCTTCCGATTTCTATCAGATTAAATGGTTTATCTTTTCTAATGTCTGTCAGTCTCCTGCCTTCCCTTGAATGTCTCCTATGCATCCCGGACTCACTTCTCCAAAGTAAACTTACCATCTTCATCCCCTTCCCTTGGCCTACTTCTTTAATGTCTTCAGTGAATGGCACTCAGTTGCCCAAGCCAGAGAACCTCTCTCCCGTGTCCCTCTGATGGCCAGATCCTGCCAGTTTCTGTGGTAAATAATGTGAGTCCATCTGTTCCTCGCTTGCCCCCATGTCCTTACCGCCTTTTCAGCCCTGTGGTTCGGCACAGCTGATCCTCTTTCACTAAATTCTTGTTTGGCCGTCTCAGGTAGTGTGACTGTTGCCTGGGACGCTGTTACTCTTCTGTGAGATACCACTTTTTCTGTGAAACTTTTCTTGTTCAGATCAGGCTCCTTTTGGTAAGCCTGTCCGTGCCGTCCACCTTCCCGGTCCTAGCACTCAGCATTTGTGTAATTGGTGAGCTCAGTGAGCACAGCAGTTGTCTGGCGTATTCAGGGTTGTATCCCGAGCGCCTGGTACAGGAAAGATCCTCGATAAGTATTTAATGAATCAGTGAATTAGTCCCCTTCAGAAATAAGATGCAAATAGTAATTAAATTCTCAGTTTTATTTATTTTTTTTAAGATTTTATTTGTTAGAGAGAGAGAGAGCATGAGCAGGGGGTGGGGCAGAGGGAGAGGGAGAAAGAGGCTCCCTGCTGAGCCAAGAACCTGATGTGGGGCTCGATCCCAGGACCCCAGGATCATGACCTGAGCCAAAGGCGAAGGCTTCAATGATTGAGCCACCCAGGCAGCCCTAAGCACAGTAGTTTATTTTAAAAGAAAAAGAAATGCCGTTAAATTCTACTTCTCCATTCGTATTTATTAAGAACCAGTTTTGTGCCCGGTTACTGCCTACGAAACTCTATAGCCTAGAGGGCGACAGACACATGGAGGGAGGAATGTGCGAAAGCAAGTCTGTCCGGGACTAAGGAGAGCTCTCTGTCTTTGTCAGAGTCAGACCACCTGTTCCGATGCTGTGTGGATAAAAAATCACAGAGAACAATGCTTGCTGTTGTGGACTACATGAGGAGACAAAAGAGGTAACGGAGGGAATATTGCTGCTTGAGTCTGGGGATTTAGAAGTGTAGCTTGTGAATTTTGATTTTAAAATTAAATTTTAAATTTTGCTGGTTGAATTTTAACACCATTATTTTAGGTGCAGCTGCTGCAAGGTGCTGTATTTAATTTGTGTAATGCTTAGATCTTCTTGAAATAATCCGTATTCAGGGTGGCACTGTGTTAAGTCAGTGTCAGGAACTTCGTAAGATAAGAGTTGCTGACTGTGACTCACGGTCCTCAAAATGCATGGTTCTGTATAATCTGCTGTGGCAGTGTATATTTTCTTGATTGTGATAAATTGTTTTATGGTATAGTATCTTGTTCCTCTTATTCCTCATGAGATTTTTAACAGTGAGTGCAGGCATTGCTAGAGGTCATGGTCAGATCGATCCATACTGCTCCCGAGTTGACCAGGGTTGTGAGGAAACAGTGTCGTCGGCCTGTAACTTGAGGAGGTAGGAATTGGTAGGCTGCTGCTGGCCGTGGTTGGTAAAGAGTGGGAAGGAGGTGGGAGGAAAACGAAAAATCCCTGTGTGCGTTTACATCTGTATCCTCCTCATCCATCCCACTCACGTTTACATCTGTATCCTCCTCATCCATCCCACTCCACTCTTAGGAAAAGAAATGTTAGGTCTTTCAGCGTCTTTGTTGCCAGTTAGAAAGTTACTGATTGACTTTCTTGGTTACCAGATCCTCTTCTGAGAAAGCCCACAGAAACTTTAACTGTAGCTGGAATCCTCTTTCCTTGGTGTGGGGAGGCACTTTCACCTTGGAATCATTCAGTGCAGATTTATCCGAGGTGGAGTGGTGTTGACATGGGCAGGCCTTGGAGAAGATAAAAGTTCTTTGTCTTCAGTTCTCATTCTGAATAGGCCTCAAAGAAGAGTTTGAGAGAATATGAGTGGAACACAGGGTGTAAGGACCTGAGTTCAAGTCCAGGTCCGGTACTTGGGAGCTGTGTGATCTCTGAAATGCAGGTTCCCCAGTAGCTGCAGTGAAGTGTTAGCACCTGATTCATCACCCTGATAAGCATCGTTGAATCATTGCAACGACTGTTGCTGACGTGTACTGTCCCCGGGCTCTCCAAGTGAGGAAACTGAGGCTCAAGAAGGGAAGTTGCTGCAGATGGTACAGCTTGCAGTGCGGGCTCAGCGGGTTGAGCCAGGTTGTGCCCTCCTCTGAAACCAGCACTCCTAACCGCTCCCCTGTCGTAGCTCACATATGATGTTGGCTTTGGAGAAGGTGGTGTCTCTGGTCCCTTCCAATCCTGACCTACAGTTACCACAGAAGATTTTGATTGAGTGACTTAGAAAATGAACTGCAATAGGAGAAACGTGTAATTGCGCCTTAGCAGAAACAGTATTTTCATTTAGTTGGCCACTTGAAAAGATTTGTGTAGGTGTTACTCGCTGCTCTGTGCAGCCCACGCTTAGCCTATGGTCCACGGACCCCTTGATGGAGGTCAAGTATGAACCCCACATTTGTATGAGCCGATGACCCACCGCCTTTGTGGTTTGCGATCCACAAGGGGTCAGAGGTAGGGCTCTTCAGCCAGGCTGAGAATGGGACAGCTCTGTATTGGGGGGACACGCGGGTCCGGGTGATTTGAATGTAATATTCTTTTTCACCAGAGCTCGATACCACTGTATTCTATTTGAGCATGTTTTCTCTTGATAGTGAAGTTGAAGAAACGGACATGACTGCATGTTAACATTTTTCTTTAGACCTTCCTTAGGAACAGTTTTCGATGATGCTTTCTGGCTGGAGTTGAATTACCTAGAGGTTGCCAAGGTCGCTCAGTCTTGTGCTGCTCACTTTACGGCATTGCTCTATGCAGAGATCTACGCAGATAAGAAAAGCATGGAAGACCAGGACAAAAGGTAATGGGATTCAGCCCTTTGGTTTTTTAAGTCTGTGTTGACATTGTTTCGGTTAAGGTAAAAATAGTTTGTTTTGCTCCTGCTCTCCCATTTAAAACACATCTTAGATAGAAGTTTCCTGTCTTTAAAAGTGAAATGATAATATTTTAAAAGAAAGAAATAATTATGCTCTGAAATAAAATAGAGATGTTTATTACTTAAGAACTGTAGACATTCTCCAGACAGCAAGCTCCTGAGGGACAGAGACCACAGTTACTTTTCTCTGTATTCCCCACAGCAGGTAGCATTGGGAACTTAATGCAGTGATCACAGTTTCACGTGGTTGAATGATTCCCTGATTTCAGTGAAATTAGTTTCACCACCAGTACCCCAGCTTATTCAAGATCCATTTTACTTGTTGACTATAAAGTAATGTAACTGATTTTTTTCTGTGACTAAATCACTTTGATTACTTTGCTGTCTACCTGGATTTCTACTGATTTAATTAGCTTTTCCTCTGAGTTAGAACTCTTGTAAGAGTCGAATGGGTGTTTCCTAGATCATAGTGGAAAAGAAAAAACAGCAAGGTTAAAGAGTGGAAAATATGCACTGTATTATCCCAACTGCCCTCCTCGGATTTTATTCATTTGACGTAGCCTAGTGTTTATTTTTGTTGTTAGCTTTGTTTTCCAACCACAGGGCCATTCATATTACAGAATTGAAATAAAAAAGATGTATAATGTTGCTACATTTCTCACACTTGTGACTTAGAGTTTCTGCTTTGGATTGTCCTTAAGCTGGCAGCACTGTGGTTCTTAGACTGTGGAAAACCAGGAGCCAGAATTCAGATCCTACTCCAAACATAAATTAGTGTGCTTGGACTGATTCTTAACTCTCTGGCTTGGTATTTAATTTCTACCTTTCAACTGAAAACAAAAATCTACAATATGTAGATACTGTGTGTAACATGTAATTGATATGTTCACCATCATTATAGACTTTCTGTGAAGACAGTTCTGTAATGTAATGAGTAAGAAATTGATTATTGCTTATTCTTAGAGACTTAAAATTTGAGTCAGGGTCTGCATAGTAATTATGATCTGAATGTGTTTCAGTGTCTTGGTTTTATAGTAGAGTATTTCTTACTAACCAGGAGTGAATAACTGAGCTCTTCGATGAGTGTAAATAAGATCATAATTTGTAGGTAGGTGATTGTATAGAATTTGGCACATTTTTGCAAAATTACTTGTTTAATAAGCAGGAGGGCCTGGATTTTTATTTTGGTTAACTTTAGGAACAAGTCCCTGACACATATGGCTTGCTGTTTGCTTTAACAGTTCGGTTTTGATGCCCCCCGCCCCCCCGCCCCAGGTGCCTGATGGCAGAGGGAGGGCAGACAGAGAGACAAGCTTGATGGAGGGTAGGGAATGCTAGTTTTCTTCAGTGACTCCGATAGGTGCCCTGCAGTTTGATTTGTTAACTTGCTCTTGAGAACAGATGAAATTTTCAAGAAATTTTTTAGAAAGAAATCCAAAACTCCCTCAGACTGATTTAGACCAGAGGTGTTAGCTCACAGCCTCAGTGGTTTCAGTGTTCCTGCTCCGGGAGGCGGGGGCTGCGGGGCCTGGCCACGCGCTTAGCCTGGGCACTTACAGCCTTGCGCTGACAAAGTCCTCACTCCAGGACTGTCTCCCCCACTGTCCAGATTGCTCCTCTGGAAACTGACTTCTTCTCCATGACTTGCCAGTAAGGAACCTGTATGTAGTGTCTGCACAGAAAGTCGGATGTTGCCAGTACGGTTCTGTCAGTCAGCACTCTGTGTCCCTCTCCAGGGGCTCGGTGTTACCTCGTGCTTACGGAAGCTGTTTTTATCAGACGAGTACGAACCCATAAATACAGTTCACTTTTCCTCATTTTTGAGCTTTAGCATGAATTATATGTGGACTTTTCCACAACTTGTTTTTCTGCTCAGTGTTTCTGTGAGCTTTATCTCTGTGTGTGGCTGTAGTTCATTAATTTGTCCCTACCGCTTCATGTTCCACGCGAGGACACACCACAGTTCATTGGCTCATTCCCTGGTTAATGATCTGTGTCTCAGTGTGAAGTTACTGGGTTGCCGGGTGTGCAGAATTTCAACCGTATTAACATGGTGCCCAGTTGTTTTTTAACATGGTTATACCAGTTTGCATCCTTCTCAGAAATGTAGTTCATGAGGAAGTAGATCAGTAGAAAACCTTACATTTAAGGAAGGCAGCCGATAGGTAATATAGAGGTACTATCCCTGATGATAAGATTTATTTTACACTTTGGATTATTATTGTCATAAATAGTTCGTAGGTGGCGTGATTTCTGAGTTGATAGTACTTACGGGACTGAATGTCCTATATATAATATAAATGCATGGCTTAAAGCTAAGGCCTTGGAGTCCACAAACTTGAGTTTTCATCCTGTCGCTTGTTAGTTTTATAATCTTGGGTGTAGGTGGATCCCACTGATGCACTTCTTTCTCAACACTTAGTATTATCAGACTTCTTGATTTTTGCCAATTTATCAGGTGGTAAGTGGTGTCTCAGTGTGGTCTTAATTTGTGTGCCTGTGATTATTAATGAGGTTGAACTTCGGGTAAAACTACTGACAGAACATTTAGGAATTTGGGAGCATCTATTTTTAAGCAGGCCTGGCTCTGTAAATAAGTTTATTTTAGCATTTGGCCTTCCCATATGTCAGACTGTCATTAAAATTTGATTCTCCTTCGAAAAATTAATACTCAGAATTTTTTTTCCACTCTAGGTGTAAGTTATATTGCATTTTAAAGTATAAATGGTTCATTATGTTTTATCTGTGATCTTGGTTAGTTTTTCCCATCCAAGTCTATATTGTATATATTAACAAGCTTCAAAATAGTATATTCTCATTAAAAGAAGTGCTCTTGTTACAAACAGAAGTTTTACGTTTGAAGAATCAAGCCAGAGTACAGCTATTTCTAGTTTGAGTGAAAAAAGTAAAGAAGAAACTGGAATAAGTTTACAGGTAAATATTATAGAGATCTTATTGGTGATACTGTTTATTTTATATTTTGGATTATTATTTTGTTACAGAGATTATAGAGATGTCATTTGATTTTCAAACTGACATTACTTTTTGGACGGTCATGTAAGTTCCTGGTTTGGGGGAAGGTTAGGCCTTGGAGTAGCGGACAGACTTGAGTTCTCATTCGGACTCTGCCACTTAGTTGTAAAAGCTTGCACAAAATTACTTACCCTTTCCGACCTTGAGTTCCTTCATCTGAAAGTTGGAAGGAAAACTACCTGTCTCACAGGGTGAATTTATAATACATGTTTTCTGCCACAGTGGCCTGTTCATTTTCTTTATAGCATTTAACATTTATAATCATATATTCATTTGTTTACTTGTTTATTGTATGTCACATCTCAGGGCAGATGGCTTCTTCTCTAAATCTCTTAATATCCGTCCTCACTGAATTTCTTTGGTCAGCTTATTCCTCTGAAATAACGGTTTCAGCCTTTGGACTTTGCTTAAACCCCTGGCTATCTCTCCTGCTTTTGCCCCACTTTGGGTGTGGAGCCTATTTAAGAAAAAATAAAATCATTTCCTTTCAGACTAACACAAAATCATTTCCCTCTGTTTCATCCTTTCTGGCCTCCCTTCCCTGAGGGCCGGCCGGACCTTGTGAAGTGTCTTCTGTCTCTGTTTCCTCTCCTTCCTGGCTCCTGCCTAAAGCAGCACTTGCTAATGCCCACCCCCCCCCCCCCCCCCCCCTGAACTTCACGTGACTAGTGGGGGGGGCCGCCTTCCCTTCAGCACCCTCCCTGATGTTTCATTAACACTTAGAACCCTCAGCCTCGCCTTGTGTGAAGTGTGTTCTCTCTACTGGTTGATCCCATTCTCCTTTCTCTTTTCCCTTTTCGCTTTTTTATAGTCTTACCCTCTTTTACTGAGTTTTTAGAGTATTTCCTGTGTGTCAGACACTGTACTAGGCTTGGGTACTGAATGAATAACACCAAGGGCTCAGTTTCATGTTCATGAATGTCAACAGTTTAATTAGAAGTATAAAATTATGCCAGTATCAGTGAATTTGTACGTAGTAAATATTTCCCAGAGCAAGCACCGTTAAGGCACTTAAAGTGCTTGACTGGTTTTCTATGCAAAAGTTTCTAGCTTTTTCATTTTTCTCTTTTCTTTTTCTTTTTCATTTTTTTTTCTTAAGTAGGCTCCACGCCCAACATGGAGCCCAGTGCAGGGCTTGAACTCATGACCCAGAGATCAAGACCTGAGCTGAGACCAAGAGTTGCATGCTTAACTGACTGAGCCACCCAGACGCCCCAGTTTTCCATTGTTTTCGATTTTATTTTACTGAGATGGTTTTTAAACGGAATCAATTTTGTGCAAACTTTACAACAAAGATTTGAGTCAGTAAGCACTTCTTTATCCATGCCACATTTTACCAATTGTAACATAATGCATTTTTGAGGTTTTTTTCAAAGAAAAACTCGTGACCTTTATTTTTACTACATTCAGTTTTCACGAGTCAGACTTTGCAGACGTCATTTTTCCCTGCATAGTTTTAGCTGTTGATAGGATTGTTTTTGTTTTCTTTCTTTTTTTTTTTTAAATTCAGGGTTTTTTGTGGATCCATACAAATTTTAGGATTGTTTGTTCTAGCTCTGTGAAAAATGCTATAGTATTTTGATGGAGATTGCATTTCATGGTTTTAAGATTTTATTTTTAAGTAATCTCTAAACCCAGCGTGGGGCTCAAACTCATGACCCTGAGATCAGGAGTCACACGCTCCTCTGACTGAGCCCACCAGGCGCCCCTATTTGTTTTTGTTTTTATGATTATTTTTGTCTGTGTTAAAAGCCTGGTAGATTGGGATTGATTTCTTATATAATTCATGAAATTGTGAGCAGTTCTTTTCAAGGAGTCATTTGTTCTGTTCTTTGGGATCAATTTGTTGTGTTGCTGATTCAAAACTTTATATTTCAGCATCACTGTCCTTTACTTTTGTAACATAGCACTTAGAGTTAGGAGATACGTGTTGGTAATGATAAAAGTTCCAGTTTGCTAAATTCATAAAGTGATATTTTTCCCTCTCCAATGTTTGTTGCTGCTGTGTTTTTAGGATCTGCTCTTAGAAATCTACAGAAGTATAGGAGAGCCCGATAGTCTGTATGGCTGTGGTGGAGGGAAACTGTTACAGCCCCTCACTAGGTAAACCGCACGTTTCTAGATAATGCTGTCGTAATCCTGTCTGTGAAGGACCTCCACGAATGTGGAACTCAAAGGTATTTTGGAAATCTTCCATTACAGACTACGGACATACGAACATGAAGCAATGTGGGGGAAAGCCCTGGTGACGTACGACCTTGAGACGGCCATCTCTTCAGCAACCCGCCAGGCGGGGATAATTCAGGTGAGCTATTTTCTGCCCTGGAGAAGCACTGCTGGCCTCGTGCTGAGCTGATTTCAGTCAGTGGAGACACACTAGACATGAGAACGTTCCCTGCTCTTCAGACATTGGGCTCAAAACCCAGGGGGACACACAGCTGAATCGGGCAGGTCATTGACCTCAAAGAGAGTATAGATTTGTTGATCGTAGTCTTGTTGGCCGACAGCAGAAGACATTTCTTCACAGTGTCCAGTGTGCCACGTGGTGGGTGTGTCTCACGTAAACCGTTCCTCGTGGTCTGCGTTCGAGTCGGCCCGGGCGTGGTCTGTGCTGCTGGCCGGTGTTCTGTAGCCTTCTTCCCTCACAGGGCAGATTCGTGGGAGCGCCCTCTTTGTTCCTGGGGGGGAACATACTAAACAGTATTGGGGGATTTCCAGTGATGTGTTGTGAAAGTTACTTTTTGTGTTCGATTGCTATTTTTTGTGTCTCTAGTTCTGCTACCTTTGAGTACTGAATTTTTTTTTTTTTTACACTCCTGCTTAGGCCTTGCAGAATCTGGGACTCTGCCATATTCTTTCTGTCTATTTAAAAGGATTAGATCATGAAAATAAGGAGTGGTGTGCCGAGCTGCAGGAGCTCTGGTACCAAGCAGCGTGGAGGAACATGCAGTGGGGCCACTGCCCTTCTGTCAAGTAAGAAGAACTCGGGCGCTTTTTCCCGCCATTTCTCGAGTCGTATGCAGTGAGCTGTTCCTCATTGCCCTCCCTGAGTGTCACGGGGCTTGGGGGTTTCATGTGTCGTAGACGCTGCAGTTGTAGGTACGCCTACACGGCTTAAATGGGATAGCAGGAAGCAGTGACTCTGTGGGGCTTGGATTTCACCCTCTTCTTAGTTAGGGTAACTCCACTCCCACCCCCAAGATACTCTTGAAAATAGAAATCTAAAACGTATTTGCTCATGAGAGTCTTTTTGTTTATAAATCCAAAGAAAAATATAGTCCTTTCCCTTCCCACACCCTGCTGCAGACTCTTGAGTTAGTCACCACTTTACTGGCTGGATGGTTCACAGAAGACTGCTTATCTTTACTGATAAAATATTTCCCTCTGTAAAAACTGCTAAACCAGGAACACAGCAAGATACTGTTTATAACCTATATCATAATATCACCGTTTCTGAAAGGAAAGCCAAACACCTAATCCGGTAAAAGATTTTGCTTTTATGTAAAAAGTCTTATGATAACATAAACACCAAAAAAATGAAATCATATGAATTATATGTTGAATTACCTTCATTGAAAAAAATTTCATTAATTGAAGTGTCTTTCAAATTTCAAACTATTAGATTGCTATAAAATTAGAGATACGCTTTCATATTTTTACAGCATTTTACTGGAGGAGCTTATTTTTGTCACCTCTGTAAATCAGCATAGACCGTTCTTCCCATTGCCAGCTGCATTTCGGGCATGTAGGCTTTCTCTGTGTTCTTCCTGCAGGCCAAGCTGTTTCCGCCTCAAGGCCTTATAGGCATCCTGTTTTTTCCCCTGTTCCATGTGTATAGAATCTGTCATTCAGATTCTAGTTTAACAGGGCCACATCTGAGACCTGTGCTGCCCACCCATCCAAAGTAGCCACCCAGGCGTTCCGGTACCCTCTTCTAATTTGCCGCACGTCCCTCATCACTGTCCAGTATTTTTTTTATTTATTGTCCATCTTCTCCAAATCACAGCGTAAACTCCAGGAGGGTGATGACCCTATCTGACTTGTCCACTCACAGACCCCTGCCTCTGGAAACGTGCCTAGCACCTGGCATACAGTTGGTGTTCACAGAGGCAATAAATGAGAATGTAGCATAGTTAGAATCAGGCAAAATATCTGAGAAATTTACTTTTTTCTGCTTGAATAATTTAAATGATCCACAAAATTCTTTGTATTTCTTGCCAAAATTCCTAAAAATGCATTTTTTAAATGGAGAAGTTGTAATTTTAGTTGTCAGATTTTGGTTTTTTTAGTGAAACTATTTATACATGTATATTTTAGGATTCTTTGTTTATAATTACATTTTTTCCTTTTATGTTTTAATTATCTCACAGCAAAGGAATAGAAGGAACCAGTTACCATGAATCATTGTACAATGCTCTGCAGTCTCTGAGAGATAGAGAATTCTCCACATTTTACGAAAGTCTCAGATATGCCAGGTATTATAAAATGAGTTACTATATCTTAGCATTTAATGTCATGGCTTCTTTTCTGAAAGCCTGATGAATAATTTCAGTGTGAGGATTTGCACTGGTGAAGGGATAAGGACTTGCTGGCTTTGGTCTGGCTGTTTCTTTGTCATTGCCATCCTCCCAGAAACGAAGTTCCCTGTGTGATGAATCATGCCAGTCACGTTGACACTTGAGCAGCACAGATTGGGGGGGGAGGGGGGTGCAAAATCCTTTGACTAACAACTTCATAGCTGCTGTACATCTGAGAAATAAGCACTGGGATGTGGTTTTTCTTCCACAGGAAGGTTTTAGTAGGAACTGTGGGTGTGCTCATCTTAACAGTTGTTTTCCGTATCTTGAAAAGGGATTCTGTGTGTTCCAAATGTTTTATATTAGAGAATTCTTTAATGCATATATGTCAAATACACATATATATGTATAGTACTAACAGAACCTTTCTGTGTTTTGTTTTAGATGTAGCAGCATGCTCATATGTTAGGTACTTACATAAATTGTTACATTTTTTTATATATATAGTACCTTTTTATTTGTTCATGTGGTTCAAATCTGTTTTTTCCTTTAAAAAAAAAAACAACTCCCTTTGGGACCATGTCAGCTCTTTATGCAGGACCTTCAAGAACGTCTTGTTGATTCCCACCTCTCTCTCCATTTCCTGGACCTCTGTGGCCCAACGGTTTTAATCTTGTCTCCTCTAATAGTTGTGTGGCATTTACCTCTCAGCATTAGTGTTCCTTCTGTAAAGTGGTGACTCACGGTCAGGGTTTACCGATACTTGGGCTAGTTGTGAGGCACAGATGAGATCATGCACAAGAAGGTACTTAACTATAACAGACTAAACACACATAACACACTGGTTTTTATTTAATAGTAGTTAGTGACCTATTAAATCCTGTATTTTATTACAGAAATATCTGCTACCATTTCAGGGCTTATTACGTGCTGTTCATTTTGTCAGGCTCTTTGCTTACGTACTCTCTAAGCTTCAAAATAATTCTGAAAGTGGGAAAAATGTAGGAATCCAGTAACGTGGCCTGGGTTAGCAGCCCGGAGTGGGAGATCCAGGGTGAACTCTCAGTCTGAGTGATGACTCCATGCCCGCCACATTTTGCTGCTGCATGCGAATGTCAGGAGCATTTGGTTACCAGCAGAGCCAGTGAGAAGAACTCTTTACAAGCAGATTTGAGCTTCTGTCTTTCTGAAAACCTCTTAGTGTCCCACGTATCTTATATTTTCTGCCTCCAGGGTGAAAGAAGTGGAAGAGCTATGCAAGGGGGGCCTCGAGTCTGTGTACTCTCTCTACCCCACACTCAGCAGGCTGCAGGCCATCGGCGAGCTTGAGAACATCGGGGAGCTGTTCTCCAGGTATGTGGTTCGGACGACTTTGTAATGAACTCTCAAGTGCAGCTCTGCTGTTTTCTCTCTGCAGTGACTTACAAAACAAGAAAAGAGGCTGTCAGTAGGTTTGTTTCTTTTATCAAGATATGTCGATTAGCCTCGTGAGCTGTGCTGTTAGTAAAAGAAGCATTTTCAAAAGTATTTATTGTAAAAATACAAGTTTTTGGAATTTAACATCATTGTGCTTTCTTCTTCACAGCTCTTCCCCTCTCGTACCCCAGATAAAATTGTTTTTTTCTGGTTGTTTGCCAGAGCGCATGGTACGCCATTCTTTTGTAGCCCTGTGTTGGATCAGTGTCGTTCTAGGTGTCCTCTGCTGTGCTGTCCTAGAAGCTTCCGGAAGTAGCTGTCATTTCCTAGTCCTCCCTTTGTCATCTTCTTCCTGTTCCTGCTTCCTCTCGATTCCTGTCAGTGCAGGGGTCCTGAAGGATCGGACAGTACTTCTTCGTGTGGACTTTTCATGTAAACTAGTTGTACAGTATGCATTTTCTCTTCTTTTAATAAATAATGTTTGCCAGGTGCCAGTATTTCTCTCAATGAATTGTGATTTCTTTAACAACTGTAATTATGCATAGAGTCATCCCCTGTGCATAGTTGGGCACAGTAGAAATTAATGAGTTCACTTCATTTCCTTGCTGACATGTCTGCTTTTGCCACAGGGAGCGCTGGAGCAGGACTTGGGGGTGTAGGTGTTTTGTGTGACAGGCCTGATGAATGCCTTCTCTTTTCAGAAGAATATATACTTAGAAATGCTGCTTTTTGTGAGGTTGAAGAGCATTTTTAAGAAAATCCTGAAAAATGTTCATCGTCTGTAGCTCCTGTGTTTGTAGCTTTCTAAACTTTGGTCCTTCTTTCAAATTTCTAGTGTCGTTACTGCAAAAACCCTTTGTATTATATCTTAAATATAGAACCTGCACAATAGGGATTTTGTTTTCTTCTTTCCCTTGCTTACGTGAATTCTGTGATTGTGCTTTCAGATCAGGCACGGACAGGCATCCCTCTGAAGTTTATGCTAAGTGGCGGAAACACTCCCAGCTTCTCAAAGACAGTGATTTCAGTTTTCAGGAGCCCATCATGGCTCTCCGCACGGTCATTTTGGAGATCCTGTTGGAAAAGGAAATGGAGAACTCCCAGAGAGAATGTTTTAGGGACATTCTCACCAAGCACCTTGTAGAACTCTCCATACTAGCCCGAACTGTCGAGAACACTCAGGTAATAGGATTCAAAACCGTGTCGTCTCACCCCGTGGCCTTTCCTTTTATGACAGAAAATGGAAAGCATGAGTAAAACAGAAATGTCATTGAGAAACAGATTGCTATAAAAATATTGTTCAGCATAATTGTTCAAGATTTCCCATTTTGGCATCAGACCTGAGTTTAAGCCTTGGACAGGGACTTACCTTCTCTAAGCCTGTTTTCTGGTTCTAAAATGATAAGATACCTAACTTACTATATCGATAACAGTTCAGTGATGGTATACAGTGTGCATATGCACACATACACGTACATACATATGCTTGTATGTAAATACGTACTTACGAGAAAAACAGGCAGCTGTGGGGCTGGGGGAGGCAGGTAGAGATGTGCTTAAGACGGTCCGGACACATAGTTGTCAATGGATGCTGGTTACCGCTGTCCTGATGATTATTCACGGTAGTGGTAGTAATAGTAAAAGTCTTTATTCCTGTATGTCCTTTTCATTTCAGCTCCCTGAAAGGGCAATATTTCAAATTAAACAGTATAATGCAGCTAGTTGTGGAGTCTCTGAGTGGCAGCTGGAGGAAGCACAAGTATTCTGGGCAAAGAAGGAGCAGAGTCTTGCCCTGAGCATCCTCAAGCAAATGATCAAGAAGCTGGACGCCAGTTGTGCAGAGGTTCACTTTGTTTCATTGGCTGAATTAATTCCTGTTATAAAAAAGCTACTGTGCTTTAAAATATTCTTAATAAAGCCACAGTGAAGTTACTGGTCCATGAACAGGAAACTGTAAAAAAGGAGCCTGGGAAATTCGTATTTGTAAAAGAAGTCTAGAAAATACTCATTTTTTTCTATTTGTAGTAATTCTATCAGTCCAACTTGTGGTAGATTGACTTGATTTATCCCAATGTTAAGCCTTTTTTTTTTTTTTTACCTTTACATAGAATTGGAGAAGAATGTGTGGGAAACAGACATGAAAGAGCTACTCTAGGCACAGGCGGGGTGGGGAGAAAGAGCTACTGTAAGTTTGAAACAAATAGGAGAGGGAAGGGCGTGAGAGAACAAAAGTTAAAAGCAGAGCGTGTTGCAGTGACTGTCAGTCCACCTACTTAGGAAGTCCCACGTCTGATATTTTCTTTACCGTCGCCTGCCGGCTACTGACAACTTGTTGGCCTCTGTAGTTCTCTCTCCGGCGCGTGATGGGGACGGAGTAGAGGCATTGGTAGCAGTCACGCTGTGCTGGCTGGACACACACGTGCTCAGTGATGCCCAGCTGACCGCACCGTGGTCCTCGTTACCCGAGAGCTCGTCACTGTGCCACAGCTCTGGGAGCTGACACAGAATGATGTTTACTGGTCGCCCAACAAGCATAGCCTGAAGTAGGTCTGGCTACAGGTGCCCACCCTCCTCGTACCTTGTTAGTGTTAGTGTTGCACTCGGCGTATTAGGGGCAATGACAGGACTCAGGTCACAGGGTTCTTGAACCTTGAACCTCTTGAAACGCGGTAATACACACCGATAGAGCCTCTGCAAAGTGCCTAGTTTATACGAGTGTTCAGGAATTGTGAGCTGCTCCAATGGGAGAGATGGTTTCATGAAACTTACCTATTTGTCATTATTAAAATCGTTGTATGGTGAAAGCAGATGAGGAAAACCATTTTTAACCTGCTTTTTCCCCCACATGGAACGTACTTCCCTATAGTCGTGGTGGTGAATTACATTTTAAGGTTTTGCTTTTTGTGTACAGAATGATCCTGACCTAAGACTTATCTACGCAGAATGTCTGAGAGTTTGTGGCACCTGGTTAGCAGAAACTTGCCTAGAAAACCCTGCAGTCATCATGCAGACCTATCTAGAAAAGGTAAGCTTTTCTAACACCCCTTGAGAGTTGCTCAGCATGAACACACTGTTGTAGCTCTGTGTAATTTTTAAGGCAGAATGAAGTACAGTGGTAAAAAAGAAGGACCCTGTTTTGAAAGTAAGCCCAGATGTGTCCTCCCTCTACCCCCCACCACTAGCTACTCTCTTAACCAGCTGTTCCTGATCATTTCTCCATTTATCTATCTACAAAAAGAGCTGATAGAAGGAACATGCACGTCAGTCTTTATTCCTTTGTAATCTCAGCCTCCCTACAAGTAGGACTCGCACTTCTGCGCTCCAGCCCCTTTCAACCTTCCTGTTGCTCCTTCTTACTCCTTTAGTTTAATTAATTTTGGAATAGCTAGTGTAGCATGAAAATCATAATAGGACTGTCTTTAAATTTAATGGAGGCCTTTGTTTTTCTACAGTTCTTTAAAATATTAGCTGTTGGGGTTATTTCTACACTGTCAGAGCTGTTTGAAAATTTAAAATACTGTACTTCATATAATTCAGCTTAACCATATGTATGGTTCATATATATGTATAAATTGAACTTCAGTGTGGTATTTCTTTGATTTGAGTGATTCTTTAGATGCACTTAGTATCTCTATATAATATAAAGGGATTGTGTTTTCTTCAAGGCAGTGGAAGTTGCTAGAAATTACGATGGAGAAAGCAGTGATGAGCTTAGAAATGGAAAAATGAAAGCATTTCTCTCATTAGCACGGTTCTCGGACACTCAGTACCAGAGAATTGAAAACTACATGAAATCATCAGAGTTTGAAAACAAGCAGGCTCTTCTGAAAAGGGCCAAAGAGGAAGTGGGCCTTCTTAGGGAACATAAAATCCAGACCAACAGGTAATGAGATGTCTACCAGTGAAAGTGGTAAGATACACAGAGATACAGTGACTGTATACGGAGGGATGTACTGAACCAGAGCATGAATTCATGCCGTGTGATTCTAGGTGCACTGTAGAGTGTAGAGCTTTTTGGGTTTGTTGGTATCATAGTTAAAAAGAGATAGGTGTTTAATTTAAATACAGAAGAGTTATCTCTTCTGATGTAATCAAACCCTTCTTCAGACCTGCCTTTGTCTGGCATACAATAGGGAAAGTAGAGTTAAATAGGCATCTTGGGGAGGGTCCACTTTGTCCCTGGTTGCCTAGAATGGCTTTTGAGTTGCACAGACTTACTTTCAGTTACTAAAAGGAAGTTTGTTCCCTTATAATTTTTAGAATTTTGCCTTTTCTCCTGGGATGGACACCTGACTGTTGATTTGTGTTGTGGGTTTTGTGTTTTCTTTTAATTATCCAATGCAAGATACACAGTAAAGGTCCAACGGGAGCTGGAGCTGGATGAATGTGCGCTCCGTGCACTGAAAGAGGACCGGAAACGCTTCTTATGTAAAGCAGTTGAAAATTACATCAGTTGCTTACTGAGTGGAGAAGGACATGATATGTGGATATTCCGTCTTTGTTCCCTCTGGCTTGAAAATTCTGGAGTTTCTGAAGTCAATGGCATGATGAAGGCGAGTCTTCTTTTTGAATCCAGTACTCTCGCCTGCGCTCGATAAGCTCAGACAGAAGCCCGCCGGTGTCAGGGATTCGTATGTTCTTTGTATCCCTGGTGTTTGGTTCGATGCTCTACTCAGAGGGTCTTGATGAGTTCCAGTGACGCAGGTTTATGCAGAGATGAGAGCATTTAGTTCCGTCCTTGGCTGGACCTTCTCAGTGACCACTGGAAGATGCCAGAGTGCCAGACTAGGAGATTGGGAAGGCAGCTGACGATGCTGTGACCCCAGGCGGGTTTTTCCTCCTGCTTCATCTTTTCTGAGATTTTTACAGTGAATTACTTTTGTAAATGAAAAATAAAGTTTTAGGACAACATTAAGGCAGTAGTATTTCATAAGTTTTTATTTAAAAATTTTAGATTTTATTGATGATATTAAAGTTATGCTTACAGGACCTATTTTGGCAACCAATTTGAAGCTTACAAGTAAAATGTTTCTTCTGGATGAAAAGAATGATAAGCCTCATGATAGATAGAAGCAATCTCTGCTGCTAGTACTCATTGAATCCTGTTAGTTTTAGCATACAGGGCACAAGTTACTCCATTGTATTATACACCGACTTCTCCGTAGTCGAGATCACAATGCCCTCAGACCCACATTCGTCCTCCTTGGGTTCACTGGAATGAAATCAGTGCGAGTGTTCCAGTTCTGAATACAGTTTAATTTAGGATCAAATACTGTGACTCACCAGTGAATCAATCTAGAATACCCATCAGGAAGACCACGAGAATGTCAAGGGAAAAAATGTGATTAGCGAAGTGTTATTAACGAGTAGATGCTTCTGCTAGTAGCATTATCTTACAATAATTTATTTGCTTAGATGTGAGACTTTTTTAAATGCATTGTTTCTTAAGGCTTTTTTTTTTTTTTTGTGGTAGACCGATGGAATGAAGATTCCATCATACAAATTTTTGCCTCTTATGTACCAGTTGGCTGCTAGAATGGGGACCAAAATGATGGGGGGCCTTGGATTTCATGAAGTCCTCAATAATGTAAGCAAACCTGAAAATCAAAATACAGTTGCTTTTCTTTCATATATTATACATTACCGTTCCACTCTAGGAAATGAAAATGTAGAAGTATTTTAGTCATTCGTATTTATTATGCTGTAAAAGGGCGGGAATAAAAATTTCCTTTTGTTTCTTCTCTCCGTTTCTCTGTCATTTCTCCCTGTTCCTCCGTCTCACACACACACACTCTACCCACATACCTGGAACGCCAAACAAAAGGAAAAATATTATGGGTTTTCTAGTTTTGTTTGATTGGTTGGTTGCATAAAACTAATAGTTCTTTATTTTTTGACAGCTTATCTCTAGAATTTCAATGGATCACCCCCATCACACTTTGTTTATTATACTGGCCTTAGCAAATGCAAACAAAGATGAATTTTTGACGAAACCAGAGGCAGCAAGAAGGAATAGAATAATTAAAAATGCACCTAAACAAAGTTCTCCGCTTGATGAGGTATTTGGATTAAACATACATACCTTTTTGAATTGTAGTATTCATATTTTCCCACAATATTCCTTTCTTTTTTTTTTTTAAAGATTTTATTTATTTATTTGACAGAGAGGGAACACAAGCAGGGGGAGTGGGAGAGGGAGAAGTAGGTCTCCAGGAGAGCAGGGAGCCCGATGGGGGGCTCCATCCCAGGACCCTGGGATCATGACCTGAGCTGAAGGCAGATGCTTAACGACTGAGCCACGCAGGCACCCCAATATTCCTTTCTTAAATCTCAGGGATTCTAAGAATGTGTGTTGACCGTATTCAGTTTTCAAATCCTTTGTTATTATGCCACCTAAAACTGGTTCAAAATTCCTGAATATTCTCCAAGCACAGTGGATACCAATACTTTTTTCTCTCACAGCATCGAGCAAAGAAAAAATACATTTCAAAATACACCCAAGTCCTTTACTGTTGATATTATTCTACCTTTGATGTATTTTATTCATAAGGTGACTATTTTATTCGTTTCTGAGCAATTATAGTCTTTCCAATGTTTAGTGCATATATTTTGCTTTTCCTTTTGTTATGACTCTGAAAAGTTTAAGTCTTGGGTATTTCTTTATGTAATGTTTTTTTGTTTTTTCTTTTCTGAATAGGATCGAACCGAGGCTGCAAACAGAATAATACATACTATCAGAAGTAGGAGACCTCAGATGGTCAGAAGTGTTGAGGCTCTCTGTGATGCTTATATCATATTAGCAAACTTAGATGCCGCTCAGTGGAAGACTCAGAGAAGTAGGTGTTTGAAAGAATGACAGTTGATTTTACACTATGTTTTTCTCTGGACAGATGTATTAATTACAGAGCCTAATATGTAATCTAACTTACCTACGTCACATTCATTACAGACATGGAGGTCCTTATGATTACAATTCCAGAGCTGAATTTTTATCCAGTAGCTTCAGCAACCCCTAGTCACTTACCATTTGATATCTTCTGTCATCTCGTAATATATGACTGCACTGAATTAATTGATTTCTCCAGGTAATCTCCTGGTACAAATACTTGTCACAGAGAATTAATTGCGTAGAGGCAAATCCATTAAAATAACTGAATAACTGACAGTTGTCAGGGTCAAAGGTTTCTTAAAATGATGTTGTTACTCACCGTGCCCTAGGTCTTAAAAATGATAAGGCTTTACCATTTCCTCCATAAGCATTAGAATGCCTTGGATGTAATCCTTCACTCTTCTTACTGTGTCTGTTCAAATAATTATAAACTGCTGTAATATTTGGTTAAGTGTATACACTTAGAAGTCTCCCCATATTTTAACAATTGTATTCCCTTTTATGTTCAGAATCAGGTTTTTGCATTTAAGTTTTTTTTTTTTTTTTAAGGTTTTATTTATTTATTTGACAGAGACAGCGAGAGCAGGAACACAAGCAGGGGGAGTGGGAGAGGGAGAAGCAGGCTTCCTGCCGAGCAGGGAGCCCGATGTGGGACTCGATCCCAGGACCCTGGGATCATGACCTGAGCCGAAGGCAGCCGCTTAACGACTGAGTGACCCAGGCGCCCTGCATTTAAGTTCTTAATACTTGAAAAAAAGAATGAGAATTCTCATAGTATTCCTCTAAGCAAACAAAGCATATTGATCGTTAGATCCTTTGGTTACATTTAATAGTAATGTGGCGGGAGTACATCATGTATGTAGTGTGCAGACCGTTGTGTAATTATCTTAAGGTGCTCGGCCTGGGCTGTCAGCTGGGTTCTGGCCTAATTACTCATGCCAGGTTACCTGCAAAGTCAAGTGTAAGCCTTATCAGCTGTTGTCGTGCTCTGGCCCTGAGCTACGTTGTGTCCCGAGCCCTGGGTCTTCATTTCTGGATCGGGGCCTAAACCGCAGATTGGCCACAGGTTGCGTCTGCTTCAGAGCTGTTCCTCAGTGTGTAGTTGTCACCAAAACCTCTTTATTTTAAATACAGAAGGCATAAATATCCCAGCAGACCAGCCAATTACTAAGCTGAAGAATTTAGAAGATGTTGTTGTTCCAACTATGGAAATTAAGGTAATTTACTATTACCTCTCTTGATTTTTCTATTGAACTAAATTCCTCTTAATTAGGTTAACTATTTGAAGTAGATCAAAAGTGGTTAAAGATCAGCGCTTTCATTTGTTTTAACCTTTAGTTTCTTTATAGATTCCCTTTACCTAAGTCTTACAATACTTAAAGGACTCTCCTGCTTTCTTTTCTTTTGCCTTCAGTTTTATACCTTCCATCTTCCTTGTGAAGAAGGTTTGTAGACTGTTACCTTTAGTGACTAAAAGAAGAAAAGTTTCTATGTGCTTATGCCAAGATTAATTTTTAACTTGGCAAGAAAGTCCCTAAATGCTTCATATTTTAAAAAGTCTGTGTGTTAGAATGTATTGACTGTCATGTATTGTGCTATTAAGTAATACAGTATGTGTTATAGTATTAAATTAACTGTAATATGCATGATACTTTTAGCTACGTTGTGCTCATCTTTTACTGCTAGAAATACCAAGTTGGCAGGGATATATGTAATAATAGATGTTATAGTTTAGTAATGGACTGTTAACTACAGAGAACACACTGATGGTGACCAGAGGGGAGGTGGGTGGGCGGACGGGGGAAACGGGGGATGAGGATGAAGGAGTGCACCTGTCATGATGAGCACCAGGTAACGTATGGAAGTGCTGAATCAGTATATTGTGCACCGGAAACTAGTAACTGTAAGTTAAATAGCTGGAATTAAAATAGAAACTTTAAAACTTTTTCAAAAGGATCATTTGACTGCATTCTTAGTATATGTAGTTATTCGAGTTGAAATGTAGCTGCATCATATGGATTAGCTGATACCTTTCTGACTACATTAGCAAAGGTAGTTAGCCGAATATTTCCGAAAATGCCGGAGTTAGCAGTTCAGCCTAGAAGACCACTCTCCACACTTTTCTAAAAATTTACCTTACTATGTTTCTGTGAGACAGTAACTCTTTCTCAGAGGACTTAACAGACAAAGTCAGCAGTGAGACCTGAAACCAGGTTCTTTAGTAGCTTTTTGGCAACACTATTCTAACACTGTGTGCCCCAGCGTTAGTGAGAGATGTTTAGAGAGGTGACTTCATAAACCTTTCCAGTGTTAAATTTTGTTTCTTTCATTTAAACAAGAAGTAAATTATCACTTGAGCTCTTAACCCACAGTACATTGTCCTTCATTCCTGTTTAATATTAAAATTGTCGTTTATAATTCATTCTTCTTTAAAAGCACATAGTGTAACCTGATCTCTTCTCTCATTTATATGCTTTATTAGGTGGACCCCACCGGAGAATACGGAAATCTGGTGACTATACAATCCTTTAAAGCAGAATTTCGTTTAGCAGGAGGTTTAAATTTACCTAAAATAATAGACTGTTTGGGCTCTGATGGCAAGGAAAGGAGACAGCTCGTCAAGGTGAGACTCCCCTCCAGGGGTGCGGTCCTTAGTGTCTTAGTGAAAAAAGTCAAAGCAAAACTGTAGTTGATATTTACTTCCTGCTTTGGGTCTTTCTTTTTCTTCTCAAAAATTGCAAGTGAGGAAAACTTACAGAATATAAATACATTATTTTCTAGAAGCAGATTGCTTTTCTTAAATTTTTTGTGTCTCTGGAAGGCCAGCATTGTAACAGTTGACTGAAGTAAAAGGATACTTTTAACACATACTACAGATATGATGAAGTTAACAATCCGCTTGCTTGTTGTGGAAAAACTGTTCAGGTGATAGTTGCTTATTTTCTTGAAGAGTTCAAGTTGAAGGCCCTTGCTTTAAGAATCCTGAGTATGGCACTGGGCCAGCTGCTAGTAAATGTATCCGAAAGGGGACGGCATTCCTCGCTTACTCTGCTCCCAAGTTCTCCGGGCCGTGCTGGGAATTAGTGGAGGAGTTCCAGTGAGCCTAATTCCAGAAGCATTGAGGGGGAACGTTTTTCTAAACTCGTCTGCCTACCCATGTTACAGCATATTCTAAATGAAAGACTAGGTCTTAGTTATTTAAGAGACTGAAAAGGAGTACAGATGCTCAGATGGGTTTCTGAGCACCCTTTCATTGTCCTCATGCTCTCTGTGCGATTTTACCATAAAATGGACTGTGCCCAGTTGTTGGTGCTTTGATTACTCTGAAGGGCCGTGACGACCTGAGACAGGATGCGGTCATGCAGCAGGTTTTCCAGATGTGTAACAAGTTACTGCAGAGGAACACGGAGACCAGGAAGAGGAAACTGACTATCTGCACATACAAGGTGACTACTTCGCGCTTCTGCCCCTTCATCAAGAGCCTAGAAAAGATGCCGTTACCCAGATGAGGCCTCAGCCAGTGTTTTCTGTGAGAGTAAACATTTTAGACTTTGTGGGCCATGCAAGGTCTCTGTGGCATGGTCATTGGAAAAATGCACATTGTGGATGGTGGCTCAGGAGTCCCGGTCCTTTTGCCATTTGGGCGCCTCCCCTGCTAATCATGAAGCCCTGTTTTTCCCTTCAGTTAGTCTAGAAAGAAGTCTTTTGTCCGATCACATACAGTATTTGGAAGGGCTGGCTCCTGACAAGATGAGTGGGTTCTGTAGAGGTCTAAGAGACACCTCAGGCTCAGCAAGTTTAAAGTGGAGCTTTCGACGAATACCTCCACCCCCCAAAACCGCACAGCAAACACGTCTCCTCCTCACAGATCAGCAGGTGGCACAACCTTCACCCAGTTGCTCCCAAGTCGGGAGGCGGTCTTGTCCTTTTCTTTCTACGACTCTCGGAAACTTCAAACCTGTATGAAAGTATACAGAATAAGGTGATGAACTCCCTTGTACCATCACCCAGTTTCAGCAGTGATCAGCTCATGGGTAATTTGTTTCATTTCTCCTCTCCCTACTTCCTTCCCTTCAGTATTATTTTGAAACAAAATGTCCTGTCCTTTCATCTGTAAACATGTATTTCAGCGTGTAGTTGCATAAGATAACGTCTCTTTAAAAAAACAAAACAGAACCACAATGCTGGCATCACTCCTAAAAGGCAGTAATTCCTAACTATCATGTCGGAATATCGGCACCAACTCCTCTCTCAGATCTCACACCCGTTCCGTCCGCACGTCCTTACCGGCCCGCTTTCCGTGGAGTCACTGTTATCGCCCCTGCCCTCCCCACCCTGCAGTCCCGTCTCCTTGATCGTGTCTCACTAGCCCCTTACTTCTTCCCTGTGCCGCCAAAGCTCCTTCATTCACAGCCGTGAGGAGGATCTATTTAAGAGTCTGAGACAGACTAAATATGTCCATTTCCTGTTCTGAACTCCAGATGAGTTCACGTATCCCTGAATGAAAGTGATTGGCCTCTGCTGTTCCCTCTGCAGCTTCATCTGCCGCTCTCCCCACCCTCCTCTCTGACTTTCTCCCTGTGACGGCTCAGCTGCTCTTCCTGCTGTGGCTGAGATCCAGCACTTTGGTGTCACGCCTGGGCTTCCCTCCCCTCGGCCTGGAATACTCTTCCCTCAGGTCCCGTCCTCCGTCTCTCACTTCATTCAGGTTTCTCTCTGCGTCACCACCTCACAGAGGCCTTCTCTGACCATGTCTCTCTTAGTCACTTTTTTAAAATGCCTGTTTTGTTCTATTAAACACATAATGGACTCTCCACAAACATAGTTAATAAATTAATGAAAGACCTCCTTAAGACACAAGACAGTTCAGCATGTTTGAGTACATTAAAAAATTGATAGAAGTAAAGATTCTATAAAGACAAGTGGCCAACTAAGAAAAACGAATTTAATAATATTAGTAACAAAGGTTTGTTGTAATATTAATAACAATAGGGATTTATATACAGAATGTATAAAGAGCGGTCACCAACCAGTTGTAAAAAGGCTAACATGTCAGTAGGAAAATGGGTAAAGAATACAGACAACTCAGGAAGAAAATATTTGAGTGGCCAGTGAGCCTATTAAATTTTACTCAGCCTTACTGGGCATCTGAAAATACAGTGGAAGCCACAGTGAGATACTGGTGCACATATCTCACATCGGCACAGTACTGGGTGTCTAAATCGGCATAACTACTTTGGATAGTTCTTTGGCAGCATCTGGTTAACTAAGCGGAAGACGCAGATCCCCCGTGACCCCAGTATTCAGTTCCTGGGTGTGTATATATGTGGGTAATTACGGTGTTCTTATACAACCTGTGGTTGTTGAAACAAATGATTTAGGGTTACATGTACTAATGCAGATAAAATAGTGTTGAGTGAGTAAAAAACAAATTGCAGAAGCATTCACGGAGTATAATACTCTTTTACTTAAAGCTTACAACTCTGTACATACTGCTTTGAAATAATATACCAGAAATACCTGAACATTAATGATAACCAGATAACTAGCAGTCATCTTGGTGGTGGGGAAGGGCATGGGGCCAGGGAGCGGTACACAGGGAGCTTCATCTCTCTGCAGCAAATTTAGTGGGTAAAAGGATGTTTGTTTCTATTATTATTATTTTTTAACATTTTAAGATTTTATTTATTTATTTATTTATTTATTTATTTGAGAGTGAGCGAGAGAGAAACAGCATGAGAGGGGAGAGGGTCAGAGGGAGAAGCAGGCTCCCTGCTAAGCCGGGAGCCCGATGTGGGACAGGACCCTGGGATCATGACCATGAGCAGAAGGCAGTCGCTTAACCAACTGAGCCACCCAGGCGCCCTGTTTCTATTATTTTCTATACTTTGTGTATGTTTATATATATGTCAGTTTTTAATCTTTCCAGTAAAATTGCTCATTTTATGTTCAGGAATATATTTCCTCTTGGTATAGCTAACAAGACTCTAAAGCAAGAATACATATACTTTTAATTATCAAAGTATATTAGTATTAAGGTTATAGTCAGTATTTTCCAAAGTGAAATTCTTCAGATTGTTTGATACTAAAAGTATGAGGAAAGCAGGTAACTCCTCTGCTAAATGGAGCAAACTGTGGCTCAGGCACAGATGCTACTGAAAAGCCTAGTTAACAGGCTTGACCTCTCAGGGAATCATGGAGACTGAGAGCAGAGCAGGTCCTCAGGAGTCTCAGCCGCAGGCTAGAAACTCCTGTTCTTGGAGCGTAAGTGTATTTTCCGTTGCTTACCTCCAAGATGTTCTGTCTCCTCTGGACACAGAAACAGCAATACAGTCGAAAGAGCTGCTTTCCACGGTTTCTGGTAGTTGAGTGATCGTCACATGCTCTTCGGGACCCTTCCACTAATCAGAAGGCATCTCCTCTGTGGTGCAGGTGGTTCCGCTGTCTCAGCGAAGCGGAGTTCTTGAATGGTGCACAGGAACTGTCCCCATCGGTGAGTTCCTCGTGAACAACGAGAACGGTGCTCATAAGCGATACAGGCCGAGGGACTTCAGCGCCTTTCACTGCCAGAAGAAAATGATGGTGAGTGACACTCACAAGTACAAATTAGTGCAAGACTATGTACCAGCTTGCCGCAGCTGACCGCTCTGAAATGTTAGAGCACACAGTCATGTTTCAGTGTCATCGAGTGGTGATCCTGAGTGAAAGCAAGCACGCCCGCCAGCATAGAAGTGTGTGTGAGTGAAACAGGAAGGTCTGTAAACTCTATAAAGTGCCGACCCTTGTCTGATGAGAGACTTAACATTCGGTGGAATGCTAATTTGCTTCCAGTTTGGGGTAAGCTAATTCTTAACAGACAAAACACTAATTAAACCAAAAAATAGATAACAAAATAATTTTTATATAAAACTGATAGACCTTTTAAGACATTGGCCACATCACACTGGCCTTGTGGCCTGACGTTCATCCAGCCGCAACATGGACTGGACGTACCTTTTCCCCTGGGCACTGCGCTCACACTTCACAAATGTTAGGACTCCTCATCGTCGTACTTACCCCATTTTAAAATGAGAGGACATTCAGAAATTTCACTTGCCCAGGTCAATGAGCTAATGGTGGAGCAAGGAGTTGAATCTTGTCTGTCCAACCCTGAATCTGTTACCTTTCCTTATAATTTTTTAACTGGGTGGCAAAGTGCCGCAGGTGTTGTGATGGAAAGCTTTCCCAGGTACCGTGCAGGCCCAGGGGTAGATGTGGTGCGTTCTACCTGCGCTGGGCAGGCCTGGAGCCAGATCCAGAAAGGCTTCGTAGGGCAGTGGCCTTTGAGCCGAGATGACTCACTGAATTGGTTTTCCAAGTAGAAGGCGCATGCAAGCAAAGGGAAGGAGGCCCGGACAGGCAGTTGGAGACAGCAGAGGCTTAGTTTTTGAGGAGATCAGTGAGACTGAAGCAGTAGTTGTTAGTCAGAAAATGGAGGGTTGCTTCATGAAATGCTCAGAACTGGGTACTTTATCCTGTAGGCAGTAGAGAACCCTCGAGAAGGACAGTAATACCAGATTTGCATTTTAGAGAAAGATCTCACAGCACTGTGGGCTGCATTTTTGAGAAGCTGACTAGAGGCGTGACACAGGGGCCCTGAATTAAGACGAATAGCAGCAGGAATGGAAAGTAAGGGGTACATATCAGAAATATTAAGGAGGCAGAACTGATAGGATTTGATTACTGATTAGAAGTGGGGTTGGGGAAAAAGTAATCAGTGACACCCAGTGTTTGGGTGATGGGGTGGATGGAGGGGCTCCTTACTGTGTAGAAGATGAGAGAAGTGGCTGAGGTTTGCTGAGGAGAAGGTGAAGAAGTCGTTCGGGTTTGGAAGTGATCCAGGTGAAGATGCTGATGGGCAGTCTGAGAAGCAGGCCAGGCGGAACTTCATAAAGACCCTGGGCCAGAGATTGAGATGTGGGGTCGTCAGCACATGGTGAGAGTGCAGCCCATGGAGGTAGATCAGCTCTGCCCCAGGAGAGGATTACCTAGTGAGAAGATATTGGGAGGACAGATCTGAGACATGTCAGCGTCTTCGCCATCCATTCTTGCTTTTCTGTTTCCTGTTGGGCCCCTGGTGCTCTCTGCCCTGATCCTCAGACAGTCCGGAGCCGTTTCTGGCTGTTTTGTGTTTACTTCCACATAGATAACAGAATCATTCCAATTTGAATTGAATTAAAACAACAGTCACTGTTGGTGTGTCTCCTTCCCCTAAGATTCACATGTGAAGCCTAAAGGGATTATACCTTGTCACTGTTTTCCTGACCAGACTGTTAGCTTCGGGGGGTAGATAATACCTTGTTTATCTCTTCATTGCCTCTGCATCCGTCATACTGTTTTCTACCTAGAAACTCTCAGTAGACATTAAAGTAGTTGAACACAATATTGAGAAAATTTTATATTTGATCTTTTTAAAGGATGTACAAAAGAAGTCGTTTGAAGAGAAATATAAAACGTTCATGGATGTCTGCCAAAAATTTCAACCGGTTTTCCGTTACTTCTGCATGGAAAAATTCTTGGACCCAGCCGTTTGGTTTGAGAAACGACTGGCTTATACTCGCAGCGTGGCCACTTCCTCTATCGGTAATCATCCTGTCCGTTGTAGCCCGTGGGCACTGGCTGCTTTCTCAGCTGCAGGGGGTGATGGTGCTGAGGGAGCTTGTCAGCCAGACCATCCTCGTCACTCCGTCATTGTGCGTCTCGTTCGCCTCTCGGCTCGTAACTCATTCTTCTGAGCTTTTGCAGGAAAGAATTCTCCTACTCCAAGGAGAGAGAAGACCGGCTCGTCTTTGTTCAGTAGTGAATATGGCGTATTTTCAATCTTCCCTCAATATGTTATTTTCTTCTTTTTTTTTTTTTAAGATTTTATTTATTTATTTGATGGAGAGAGAGATAGCGAGAGCAGAAACACAAGCAGGGGGAGTGGGAGAGGGAGAAGCAGGCTTCCCGCCGAGCAGGGAGCCCGACGTGGGGCTCGATCCCAGGACCCTGGGACCATGACCTGAGCCGAAGGCAGACGCTTAACGACTGAGCCACCCAGGCGCCCCTCAATATGTTATTTTCTGAGATCGCCTTTGGGAAATAATAAAACCCATGATAACTATATTTAACTTAACCTCCTTTAATTTAATTTGTTGTTCTTTTGCACAAAATCTCTGTTATCACTCAGTGACTGAATCTATTTAATAGAATTTTATGTTTGGATTAGAAAGCATGATATATATTCAAATACGCAGGGCACACTACATATTTTGACCTTGTTTTTTTAATTGGTAAGAGACTGGAATAGCTAGACAGGGCTATTAGCCAAATCCTAGAGTATGAAAAACTAATGTTGAATAGCAGAGATCTTCTAATCTATTGATTTTTTAACTAAGAAAGGCCATCCCTCCATCACTTAGGTAGCATACCCCGAGAGGCAAGGAGTGTATATTCTGAACAAGTTCTCGGTCATTAAAAAGTCCTCATCCTTTCTTGTCTGAAGAAAGTCTACAGTGAGTGAACAAGAAGTTCAAGTCCTCATCCTTTCTTGTCTAAACTATTATGTCTTCTTGTCTACAGTGAGAATCACTAATCTGAGTAAACTAATTTAGTTTATAAATAAGAAAGGAGACCCAGTTCATGACAGTGCTAGCCAGGTGCACGGGCGTCCTGTTTCTTCTGTAACACCACATGCTGTTTTCATTAGGTCAGAAGTGTTTGGGCGTGCCATCATCTATCTTGAAAACAGAAATGTAGTTTTTCCTGGACATATATCTGATGAAATGAGTTAGTGCTTAATTTATGTTAAATTTAAAAGTATACTCAGTAAAATATTTGAGGGCATATAATGCCTTGCTAAATAATGGGTCTCAACTTTAACCACACTAATTTTCAAAGTATGAATATTTTTAAATGTATGCTTATTAGTAAAGGGAAAGCTTTTTTTTAGCTCACCATGTAGAATTTGTAAAATGCAGTGTTGATGAAACAGCTCGCAAGATCTGACTTAAATTCAAAGTGGCAAGTTATGTGCATATTTTCCTTAAAGCCGGCTAAATAGCCTACACTACTTAAAAATGTTGTCAGTGGTATTAGTAGAAATTATGGGTCAGTGTGTTCTAGAAATAGATGATCCCAGGGATTTCAGGTTGGTTTGTTGTTTTTTTCCCCAGTTGGTTACATACTTGGACTTGGTGATCGACATGTACAGAATATCTTGATAAATGAGCAGTCTGCAGAACTTGTACATATAGATTTGGGTAAGTAATAAAAGATTAGAAATGCATCTTTATTCTGTTTATTAAATACTTGGTCATAAGAAGTGATATTTGCCTCCAGGATGTTACAAGTGTGAGGGAGACAGATCAAAGTAGTAAGTGTTGTTTTAAAAAAAAGCATAAACACATGCTAGAGGGAATAGCTAACTCTGTTGAGATAATGAGTGAAACTTACTACAACAGGGGACATTTAAGCCAGATCTTAAAGAAAGGAAAGATAATCCAGACAGAAGAGAGAGCAAATACAAAACGGGGACTAATGAAGATGTAACCTGTAGGAATGGTGAGATGTCCGATATGGCCGGAGTGAAGTTTGCGTGTAGTTGAGTAGCTGGAGAGGTAGCTTGGTACTAGACTGTAAAAAGCCAGGCTAAGCGTTTCAGCTTTAACCTGTGAAACAAGGGGGGAGTAAATGAAGATGTATTTAAGTAGGACATGATCACATTTAATTATTGGAGAAATAATTTGGGGAGCAATACTGGCAGTGGAAAGACACGTTAGGGGCTAGTATAATAGTTCAGACAAGAAAGGACGAGGACTTGAACTAAAGTTGTAGAGGTCAGGAGCTGGGCTGTGGGGGACGTTTTCATCGTAACCTGCAGCCGGGATGCTAGACATGGCAAGGGCAGGAGAAGGGATGGCAGGATAACTGACGTTTCTAGTGAGGGAACACAGCAGGTTTTGTGAAGAATGAGAAAGCAGTGAGTTCACTTTTGCATCTTGTCTTTAGGTATTAATGGGACTTCCAGGTATAATGGGCAGTTTAATATACAGGAAGGCAAAGAGGTTGAGCATAATGATAGAGCTGTACAGCCTTCCGCTAATAGATGTCAGCTGAGGTCAGTGGACTGGAGGAGGTTCTGATCTTCTATATCCTCCTTGATAAAGAAGACTGAAGACAGAATCCTAAGGAATGCCAGTTTTGAAAAGCCTGAGTCAGAAAAAACATTGAGGAATAACCAACAAGTCATGGGAACGAGGAGGCAGGGGTATCTTGGAAGGCAGGGGCGGGAAGTTTTTCATGAAGGAAGAAGTGCTCAGTAGTGTCTGCTACGGCAGGTCAGATAAGGTCAACACTGAAAACAGGCCTTTGAACAGTTAATCGCTGTTCAAGGTCTAGGAAGTTAATCTGAATAGGATGGAAGAAGTGAGACTGTGGAAAGGTAAGGACTTGCAGACCAAGAATGAGCGCTGCCCACGAGAGGTTTAGAAGGATGGGAGAGGCATTGGCTCTAGAGATGAGAGAGACATGCTCCAGCCCTTTTTGTTTGTTTTGAGGGTTTTTTTGTTCATTTGCTTTTTAAAGATGAGAGCGGCGTGCACATGTTCTATATGGATAAGCTAGAGGAGACAGACAGAGATCCTGAAATAGCGAGGGGAAGTCCTCAAGCATCTGGGGTACAGTTAGCTTTACGCGGGAGGCACATTAGCTTTTCCACTGAGAGGAGGAAGGTCTTGAGCTAGAGGAGAAAGAATTGGAGGGAAGTAACATTTGCTATTCTGTTTTAACTGAGAAAGCAAAAGCCTGCTTGCTTGCTGAGCAGCGGAGGGATGGTAATTGGCCTTGTAAGAACAGTACAACGCAAACCGGGCTCCACGGAGGTGAGACCAAGAGCCGGGTGGAGACGGGGAGCGAAGGCGACGTGCCGAGCAGTCCACGGGGCGCTCGCCTACCGTGAGGACCTGCACTTGCAGTGGGGCCAGTGGTGTCTTCCCGTACCTCCTCCCAGCCTCCCTGAGTGAGTCGCAGCTGTGCTTAGAGAAGTGTGGAGCGGCCGGGGGCCAACGAGACATGAGGCAGCAGTGAGAGTGAGCAGCCTTGCACTCCGCACCCTGAGTGGAGTAGGGAAGGAAGAAAGGCTGACAGACTAGAAATCTCAGTGAGTTTGAAGACTCTTTAATAAGGGGGTAGAAACAGAGCTTTAAGATTTCTAAGAAGGTGTAGTCTCAGGAAATTATCAGTTCTGTATTATAATCCATATAAGTCGTTGCTGAGTTAAGATGGAGTTTCATTAGAATAGAGAAGATCACGTATATTACATGGTTTTCCCCAGAATGAATTCAGTTATACGAAGTTACAAAAGAGTAGTGATTGCTGGAGGCACAGAGTGAGTGGGAGGGCAGTAGGCTGGGAGGGATGTGGGTGGCTGTAAATGGGGCAGCTTGAAGGATTCTTGTGGTGATGGAAATATTCTGGACCTTGATTGGATCAGTGTCCTGGCTGGGAAACTACTGTGTAGTTTTGCAAGATTGGGGGAAAATGAATAAAAGGTATATGGGGAATTTTGTATTTTGCATATTGTATCTTATGAATGCATATCAATCTATAGTTATCTCAGAATAAAAAGTTTCATTTAATAAGAAGTTTTAGTATATAACTAGTATGCGTGTATACTTAAATACATATAAATTAAGATTATATGCATACTTTGCATTTTAAATCCTACCCATCACTATTTCCTTTTAAAAAATCACCCTTTAATCTAGAACTTCTCTAATTATGTCTGGAAGTTGTTATGCTTTTTAAATTTGAGGTGCATCTCCTAGACCGTGGCAGAGCAGAAACAGAATAAACCACCGTGAGTGGTACTATGTGTTACTATGCAGTATTTATTGATGACAGATGATCTGGGGCCTTGCACAGCTCACACGCCCCAAGGGAGGACAGTCAGTTTGCTGTGGAACCTCCTAACCTTGCTGTACTGTTTCCTTTAGGAGTTGCTTTTGAACAGGGTAAGATCCTCCCTACTCCTGAAACGGTTCCTTTCAGACTCACCAGAGATATTGTGGATGGGATGGGCATTACTGGTGTTGAAGGTGTCTTCAGAAGGTAAGGGTTTACAGCAGATGGTTTTTTATGTCAAAATTATTTGGATTATTGATTTCTGTAGACTCTAGGATTCACTGCTAAATCATGTTCCAGTGCTGAAAACCCCGGAGTAAAGACTGTAATAGTTTCCCCTTCCTTCAGACCACCTGGGACCTCACCCTATATAACATACATAGCTGTCCTTCCTAGCACCTTCTGGAAGCAGCTTGCCTCTACCGTTAATGCCTCTGTCCTCGGGAACTCCGTTTACTGCTCAGAACTCCTTCGGGCGCTCAGTGTTGGGCAGATAAGCTCTGCTGAAGGAGCGTATGATGGACTGGTTCCGGCTGAAAGCACTTCCCAGGTCCCTGTAGCTCCCCAGCATTGGTCCATGTGCTCAGCTTTTACTAGAGTAGAATCCAGTCAGAGTGAACTAATAATTAACACAATAATCACTGACTGAAAGCAATGTTTCATAGTACTACTGTGTTTTATTCTTACAAAGGCTTAGCTTACATTCATATAGATATATTCCTTTTTTTTTTATTTTTTAAAGATTTATTTATTTGACAGAGAAAGACACAGCGAGAGAGGGAATACAAGTAGGGGGAGAGGGAGAAGCAGGCTCTCCCCTGAGCAGGGAGCCCGATGCGGGGCTCGATCCCAGGACCCTGGGATCATGACCTGAGCCGAAGGCAGACACTTAACGACTGAGCCACCCAGGCGCCCCTAGATATATTCTTTTCAAAAACAATTTACCAAAAATGCAGTCTGCCCTAGTACTGTGCTCTTTGAGATGTTAATCTGGGAATTATTAATAAGAATAGTCTCGGCACAGTATACATGAATATAGAGCGATGAGATGTTGGACACGGTGTGTAACAAGATCCATATTTGTAACATGTTTGTAGATGCTGTGAGAAAACCATGGAGGTCATGAGAAGCTCTCAGGAAACCCTGCTAACCATTGTGGAGGTAAAGTGTATTATAAGGAAATCTTTATTTCTCTGCCGTTAGACTGTGTATCTTGTTAGGACGTCACTGATTTGAGGATCAGTGCTTCATGTTAATGTGGTGGGATGGGCAGCGGGAGGGACGGGGGTGCGCACATCAGTAAACAGTGGTTTAGAAACGCCTCCAGTCCTCCCAGGTTTCTGGGCATGTTACGGCTTCCTAAGTCATCTCTAGTGTTTAAATCATAAATCAGCACTTCGACATCTTTGCTCTCTCCTGTGGCATGACTTGCTTTCAGAATGGTTTGCATTGGGGTTTTGAGAGAAATCGTAAATTATATCCCTTTGCCCAGGTTCAGAACATGTAATCACTGCTTCATGTTGATCAGGCGGAAAGAGGAGAAAATAATGCAGATTTCCAGGCCTTAATGACATTAGCTCTACCCCAGAGAGAATTATGTACCTAAAGCAGTGTTTCACCACCCTGGTCAAGGGTGTGTGGGCAACAGATGAGTTGTGTCTGCTCCACAAGGAAACGTGGGAGACAGAGCACAGGGGACTCCCTTACCCACAACCGTCAGCATTTATTCCTTTAACCTGGTGGTGCTCAACTGGCTGGACTTGACTATCACCAGTACAGCTTTTAAAAAATACTGATGCTGACCGTGTTCAAACCATACTTCAGGGGTGGGGCAGGAACATTTGTTTTTTTTACAGATTTTTATTTATTTGACAGCGAGAGAGGGAACACAAGCAGCGGGAGTGGGAGAGGGAGAAGCAGGCTTCCCGCGGAGCAGGGAGCCCGATGTGGGGCTCGATCCCAGGACCCTGGGACCATGACCCGAGCCGAAGGCAGACGCTTAACGACTGACCCACCTGGGTGCCCCTTACTTATTTGAGAGAGAGAGAGAGACAGCGAGAGAGGGAACACAAGCAGGGGGAGTGGGAGAGGGAGAAGCAGGCTTCCCGCCGAGCAGGGAGCCCCGATGCGGGGCTCGATCCCAGGACCCTGGGATCACGACCTGAGCCGAAGGCAGACGCTTAACGACTGAGCCACCCAGGCGCCCCGGAACATTTGTTTTTTTTAAAAGCTATTGATATCTACTGGGTGGAGGCCGTAAACATCCTGTAGTGCACAGGACAGCCCCCACAACAAAGAAGTTTTCAGCCCAAAAATGTTTGTTAGTAGTGCCTGGATTGAGAAACCCTGCTGTAGCTTAATCGGTCTGTATTCCTTTATTGTTTTCATTCAGCCACTGCTGTTTTGATGGTAAGACTAAAGTCGTTTTTTGAAGTAGTCTGGTTCTTCCTTGATTTCAAAATTTACAAATATGACACCTAACGGAAGGCTTAGGGTTTGAAATAATTTGTGTTGTTTTTCTACTGAAACCCAAGACGACCATTATAGACTCTTTGTAATAATAGAGACCTCCATTCCTTTTCATTATTTGATTAATAAAATGTACTTCCCTGTGGGTTCAAGCTGAAGTAACGATCAACTTCATATAGACTGCGATATGCAGAAGACGTCATAGACAAACCTAATGGTAACCACAAATCAAAAACCAGTAATAGACATGCAAAGAATAATCCAAGTATATCATTAAAGAAAACTAACAACCATGAAAGAGAGACAGAAGAGGATCAAAGAAAAACTACAAAAACCACCATAAAACAAGTAACAAAATGGCAATAAATACATGTCTATCAATAATTACTTTGAATGTAAATGGACTAAATGCTCCAATCAAAGACACAGTATGACAGAATGGATAAAAAAAACAAGACCCATCTATATGCTGCCTACAAGAGACTCATCCCAGACCTAAAGACACCTGAAGATTGCAAGTGAGGGGATGGAGAACCATCTGTCATTCTAATGGATGTCAAAAGAAAGGTGGAGTAGCAATACTTACATTGGACAAAACAGACTTTAAAACAAAGACTGTAAAAACAGACAAAGAAGTATACGATATAATAATAAAGGGGACAATCCAGCTAGAAGATATAACAATTATAAACATTTATGCATGCAACACTGGAGTAGCCAAATACATAAAGTAGTTAATAACAAACATGAACTCATCAGTAGTAATACAGTAATAGTAGGGCACTTTAACACCCCTCTTCTATTGATGGACCAGCCATTCAAACAGATCCAACAAGGAAACAGTGGCTTTGAATGACCAACTGGACCAGATGGACTTAACATATATTCAGAACATTTCACCCTAAAATAGCAGAATCCACATTCTTTTCAAGTGCACATGGAACATTCTCCAGAACAGATCACATATTAGGCCACAAAACAAGTCTCAACAAATTAAAAAAGGTCAAAGTCATACCACGCATCTTTTCTGACCACAGTGCTAAGAAACTATAAGTCAACCACAAGAAAAAATCTGGAAAGACCACAAATACATGGAGGATAAATAACATGCTACTAAACAATGAGTGGGTCAACCAAGAAATCAGAAAGTACATGGAAACAAATGAAAACACAATGGTCCAAAATCTTGTGATGCAGCAAAAGCAGTTCTAAGAGGGAAGTTTATATCAATACAGGCCTACCTCAAGAAGCAAGAAAAATCCCAAATAAACAGCCTAAACTTACACTTAAAAGAGCTAGAAAAAATACAAAGAAAAATCATGCCAGTAGAAGGAAAGAGATAATAAAAATTAGAGCAGAAATATATGAAATAGAAACTAAAAAAAAAAATAGAAAAGATAAATGAAACCAGGAGCTGGTTCCTTAAAAAGATCAACAAAATTGATAAATCTCTAGCCAGACTCATAAAAAAAGAAGGGATTCAAAATCACAAATGAAAGAGGAAAAATAACAGCCAATGCTACAGAAATACAATTACAAGAGAATATTATGAAAAACTATGCCAACAAATTAGACAACCTGGAAGAAATACAGAAATTCCTAGAAGCACCTACCAAAACTGAAGCAGGAAGATGTAAAAAAATTTGGACTGATTACCAGCAAGAAATTGTTGGGAGTTTTTGATTACTGATTCAAACAAAACTCCAGGACCAGATGGCTTCACAAGGGAATTCTACCAAACATGTAAAGAAGAATTAATACCTATTCTCGAACTATTCCAAAAAAATAGAAAAGAAAGGAAAACTTCCAGATTTATTGTATGAAGCCAGTATCGAGAACAAACTATAGGCCAATATCTCTGAAGATACATGGATGCATAAACCTTCAACAGAATACTAGCACACTGATTCCAACACTATATTAAAAAAGTCATTCACCATGTGGCCAAGTGGGATTTATTCCCGGTATGCAAGAGTGGTTTGCTATTTGCAAATCAAACAACATGATACATTATTACATTGATAAGAGAAAGGATAAAAACCATGTTATAATTTCAATAGGTGCAGAAAAAGCATCTGACAAAGTACAACATCCATTCATGATAAAATGCCTCAACAAAGTAGGTTTAGAGGGAACAAACTGAACATAATAAAGGCCTTATATGAAAAAACCCACAGCAAACATCATCCTCCGTAGGGAGAAACAGAGCCTTCCCTCTAAGGTCAGGAACGAGACAAGGATGTCCACTCTCACCACTTTTATTCAACATAGTACTGGAAGTCCTAGCCACAGCAATCAGACAACAAAAAGAAATAAAAGGCATCCAACTTGGTAAGGAAGCAGTAAATTTTCACTGTTTGCAGATGACATGATACCAAAAATAGAAAACCCAAAAGATTCCACCAAAAAGCTAGTAGACCTGATAAATGAATTCAGTAAAGTCGCAGGACACAAAATCAATGTGTAGAAATCCGTTTTAGATTAACAGAATATTCCACCGTGACAGAGTTGTAACACTTTCTGCTGCTGCCCTTTTTTGTGTTTCCTCAGTACTTCTGTAGGCTGGGCTGTAAACTGCCTTTAAGCATTCCATGTTTCATTCCAGGACGTGTCCTGCATCAGCAGTACCAAAATCTGCTCCGGGCAACCCCCAGGGTCACTAAAAACTGTGGGGGCACTGACTTCGAATATATGCGGTTTGTCCAAAAGTTCCAGGGTTCCTGTGTGACTTCACGTTGGGCAGTGACATGGCTTTAGAGAGATCCAGACCAGGCTCACCCACAAAAAGGACCCTGGGTTTGGAGGAGCTTTCAATAAAGCAGACTCTTTGTTTTCTCTAGTGGAATTTAGAACTAATTGAGAGAAAAAGAAAAAGACTTAGGAACAGAAATCAGAATGTTAGCTTTATTACTGATAAAATGCTTGGATAAGATGGTATAAGGCGTGAGGCCCACACAGGCTTGCTGGTGCTTCCTGCTCCCACTGCCGATCCCACCTGAGGGAGGGATGGGGCGCAGAGCGGATGCCTTTGCTCAGGATCCTAGTGGTGAAGAGGAGAGAGAGAAGAAAGAAAGGGAGGGAGGGACTAGTCCTTATCTTTTTGAAATAGATTAGTTTCACCGAGTCAGAAACAGAGGTCAAGGGATGTCACCACCCCACCCAGGGAGGAAGAACGGATTCAGAATGGGCTAGGAAGCCCAGAGCACTATGCTGACACAGTTTCCTCCACAAGGAAACAGGAAGTGCCTCCATAGGTCGTCCCCGTCCCCCCAGTCACCTACCATTTGACTGGCCTCTTATTTTTTATCACACTGGTTCCTCTGTCTCTAAATACGTCATCAGAAGGCACATTGTTCTAACACATATGTTCTGCCTAGGTTCTCCTCTACGACCCCCTGTTTGACTGGACCATGAATCCTCTGAAAGCTCTGTATTTACAGCAGAGGCCGGAGGATGACGCTGAGCTGCACTCCACTCCTGGTGGAGAGGACCCGGAATGCAAACGCAATCTCAGGTGAGCTGCCTGTTACGAACAAGGGCCCTACTGTCCAACTGCTCAGATTTTCCTGTTCCCAAGGCCCTTGAACTGTCCCACCACACTACAACCTGTGTGTTTGTCCTCAGTGACACGGACCAGAGTTTCAACAAAGTAGCGGAACGAGTCTTGATGAGACTACAAGAGAAGCTGAAAGGAGTGGAGGAAGGAACAGTGCTCAGCGTGGGGGGGCAGGTGAATCTGCTCATCCAGCAAGCCATGGACCCCAAAAATCTCAGCCGACTTTTCCCAGGATGGAAAGCTTGGGTGTGATCCAGCATATGAATTTCCCTTCAGCTCAACCTTTAGAAATTATACTGTGGCCTTCATTTTTAACCCATCCAACAGATTTTGAATAGGTATTAATATTTAACTAAGTGAACTATTTACTGTTTTTAAAAAAGTGTTTAATACTTGATTCAGTCACCTAAAGAGGCCTTGACAGTCTCAAGGAAAATCTCCTCTATCAAATGTTAGAAATAAGTGTCATTCATGCTGTACTTGTAGGCTAGACATTTGTTTTTTCTTTTCAAATACATGTATTATTCTCCGTAAAACCCCTGACAGATGCTTTAGCTGAAAGTGGAAGCAGCTGGAGAGCAGAGAGCATCACTGACAGTGTTTGCTTGAGTATGAATTAGAAGAAAGAAACTGCTGGATTGAGTATGAATTAGAAGAAAGAAACTGCTTTTAATTAAAACTTATTTCCCAGATATTAGATATGAATGATAAGTTATTTGATACTAATTTATAAAAGGAAGAAAAAAACTTTAAAATTGTAACCATCTATATATCGTGGTAAAGCCACATTAAAAATAAGCAATATTGAAAGCAAGTTAGTACTTAAGAAATATGTCTGGGGCGCCTGGGTGGCTCAGTTGGTTGGGCGACTGCCTTCGGCTCAGGTCATGATCCCAGGGTCCTGGGATCGAGCCCCGCATTGGGCTCCCTGCTTGGTGGGAAGCCTGCTTCTCCCTCTCCCACTCCCCCTGCTTGTGTTCCCTCTCTCGCTGTCTCTCTCTCTCTCTCAAATAAGTAAGGGGCACCCAGGTGGGTCAGTCGTTAAGCGTCTGCCTTCGGCTCGGGTCATGGTCCCAGGGTCCTGGGATCGAGCCCTGCATCGGGCTCCCTGCTCCGCGGGAAGCCTGCTTCTCCCTCTCCCACTCCCCCTGCTTGTGTTCCTGCTCTCACTGTCTCTGTCAAATAAATAAATAAAATCTTTTAAAAAAAAAAAAAAAGAAAGAAAGAAAGATGTCTGGATTTTCAGTAGGAAGATCACCCAGTGTTACTGAATAATGAAGTTACTTTATGGAGAACAAATTTCTAAGACACAGTTAGGATGGTTTCTATTTTTAAAAATGTATATTGGGCCTTCTCATTCTATTCTGTATCTTTTAAACCCTTCTGTGCTTTATCTCTCTCTGATGACTTTATATCTCTTCTAGTTTATGAATTCTCTTGTCAGCTATATATAATCTCCTTTTTAGACTGTTTACCATGTTTCTTTTTTCAAAATTTATTTTTCATTTCGGGGCGCCTGGGTGGCTCAGTTGGCTAAGTGTCTGCCTTTGGCTCAGGTCGTGATCCCAGGGTCCTGGGACTGAGTCCTGCATCGGGCTCCCTGCTCAGCAGGGAGCCTGCTTCTCCCTCTACCTCTACCCCTGCTTGTGGTTTCTCTCTTAAGAAATAAAATCTTTTAAAAAAATTATTTTTCTCTCTTGTAGCTCTACATTACATCAAATTCCTATTGTTTGTATCTGTTGAATCTTGTATTTGGTGGAATGTTTATCCGTGTATTTTGTAATTTTGGAGGGTGAGCTTCAGCAAGGCTTTCTCCGTGGGAATTGTGAGTGACCTGGGTTAAGAATAATTCATTCCAGATAAGATTTCTGGAGAACTCTTCTTAAAACTACTATTTTACATTTCAAATCACAAACTTACCTTGGTATATCTGCCTAAATGAAGACTTAGTATGTACAGGAAGTTTTATTACTGTAGTGAATCAAGGGATTGTAATAAGAAAGCCTTAAAATCTTTGTGGATGGAATAAGAAATTAGCCAGATGACAGTGCAGGTATATGAATTTGTCCTGCTAGTTGATGTATGCAGTTATATAACATCATTAATCTACTCGTCAGCCTGGAGGTATGCCCTAAGTTTCCTGTCCTGTTTCAAATATTCTTAATAATGGTTTTGAAGTTTGCCAAATTTGCAGATAACAAATCTAGGAGGAATAGCTAATTCACAGGTGATGGAATTAAAGATTTTGACAGGAACACAGTCTAGAAATAAATAGGTTTTTAAAATATTAATTATACAATTTGTTGTATGCTGAGTGCCTGATATACATTCTCTGCAGCATATCGTGGTAGATTAGTGATGTTATTCCAGTTTACAGCTGGAGGAAGTGAAGTTTGGAGAAATAAGTAACTTGTCCAAGACCAGAATATAGTAAATTGAAGATGGACAAAGAATCTAGGCTTCACTAGTCAGTTCAGTGCAAACCAAGTAAAGCATCTACTAGAAAGGCTAATAAATCGTAGGCAGAACAGTGTTGTCTGGATTAAGGGAGGATCATCACTGGTCATACCACCTCAAGGTGTCTCCTTCCTAGTATACATTTAAAATATATGCACTTAGAAATGCTAAAAATTTAAATATGGTATAAAGGAAATCAAAGCAAAGAGGAAAAACTCTGGATTTCTTATTTGCTGTAGGCAATTCTTTAAAAATTCTTAAAAAAAGTAGAAAGTATACTGACTTGAAATATAGAAATATGTGCCATTTCAAGTATTTTGTTTGCACTTTAATGAAATTATGTATTTTCTGTAGATTTATTTTAGTACCACTGAATGCATTTCTTTACTACACTGTTCCCTGTTTTTGAATAAACAATTGTAAAAGAAAATATATGCTAAGACTCATTTATTTTATTCAGATGCGTGAGTGTTCTGTGTGCCTGGCCCAGGCTAGTTCCGAGGGAGACAGCGGTGAGTGAGGCAGGAACAGTCGACCCTTAGAGCCTGTGGTCTGGGGCAGACCCAGACCCACCACTTCCAGTCCAGTGTCCACTGGGAAGCCTGCTACACAGAACCAGCCTGGTGGGCTGTATCTCAGTCTAAACAGTCAGTCTGCTTGTCTCTCTTAATTACCCCATCACAAAAAGGCAAATAAATGGTCCTTGTTTGGGCCCAGAGAGTGATCTAGTTGACATTTCTAAAGTCTAAAAGATAATATCCTGGAATATGACAAATACAAAGGTCCTACTATCCTAAATGTGAAGTTAGCATTCCATAATATTTATCATTTTTTAAATAAATAAATTCAGTCCTTCAGATTTTCGGGCTCTTGTTTCTGAAAAAATGAATTTTGCATAAATACCACAGAGTCAGATCTTTACAAAGTTTGAATCTAAATGAGGAGGGTGAAAATCTTACATACTTATATACTGAAAATTATTCCCTAAAAAAATTCTTTAACTTGCCCATAAAGTACAGCATGCGTAATGTTTCTAATGTCCAGCAATATGTAAAAATGTGTACTTTGTACACTTAGGCACAGTCTATGATTCTAAAGCAGTGCTTCTCAACCAGGGGTGATTTTGCTTCCTGACTCCCCACCCTCACAGGAGACATTTCATAATGTCTAAAGACAGTTTTTGTTGTCACTGGCATGGTGAGAGTGTGAAACACTGACACACAGTATTGAAGGTCAGTATTTCCAAATCGGGACAGAAACACGTAGGAGAGAAATGGTCATTATTTTACTTGGCTCTTGCCATGTTGTAAGTGTGTGTTCACTGCTGGTCTACAAATAACGTGTGGGTCACTATTTTTTAACCGTGGTAAAATATGCATAACTTGACCATCCTCACTATTTTTAAGTGTACAGTTCAGTAGTGCTAAGTGTACGTGCAGCTTGTCTCCAGCGCTCTTCACCCGGCACAACTGAAATTGTATAACCATTCCAAAACTCCCCATTCTCCCCTCCAGGGCTCTTGGCAACCACCATTCTATTTTCTGTCCCTAGCTACCTCCTATAAGTAAAATCATATAATATTTATGTTTTTGTGGCTGGCTTATTTCGTGAACACAATGACCTTAAGGTTCATTCATGTATGTCAGAATATATACCACCATTTTGTGTATCCATTTATCCATCAGTGGACACTTGGGTTGCTTCCCCCTTTTGGCTGTAACGAATAATGCCATGAATATGGCTGTACAAACATCTCTTAATATGCCAAAAGTATATAAAGTATATAAGTGTATTACCAGACTGCTGGATCATCTGGTAATTATATTTCTTATTTTTGGAGGAACACCATACTATTTCCCATAGCAGCTACACCATTTTATGTTCTTACCACCAGTGCACAAGAATTCCAAATTATCCACATCCTCAGTGCCTGTTATTTTCTGGGGTGTTTTGTTTTTATAGTAGCCACCCTAATGGGGTATGGCTGAGTCATTCTTGAAAGTAATAAAAGTACTGTATACTTTATATAAATCCTATGAGTGCTATTGCAAGAACTAACAAGTTCAATGCAGGAATACAGGCACAAACCCTAACTCCCACCCCTGACCCCTAGCCCTAACCCTAACGCCAGCAGAAGTCAGGGCTTCTTTATCTAGAGAGGACTCTACTACAAATTACCAGGCACATACCCTAACACCTAACTCTAATCCTTAAATTTAACCCTAACCCTAACCCTCTGGAGAAGTCTCAACTGCAAAATACCAGGCACACACTCTAACCCTAACCCTAGATCTGAAGAAAGTGGCTTCCTGAACACACAATAAGAAAAGCTGAGAAGCAGCCTAGTTGTCCTGGAGAAGACCCCAGACATTTTAAGTATTGGTAGTATTTCTGAAAATGGTTGGGAAAGTAGAGTTAAAAACAGAAGGACCAATTGAATATGTATTTGAAGAGTATTTAGATCCCCAAATCCCCTCCTTGCCTTAGCTCAGTGGATGGCTATTATGTCTATTCTCACCCCAGCACAAGTCTGGGGTTTTATTCTCTGGAGAGGTCTCTGAACTGCAGGACGCCAGGTACACACCCTAAGCCCTCACCCCTAACCCTAACACTAACCCTAACCCTTAGGAGAGGTCTCTAAACTGCAAAATACCAGGCACATACCCTAACACTAACCATATAGCTGAGAAAGAAAAGTTTTAGAAGCAAAATATGTCCTCCAACTGATAATTTTGAAACCAGATTCTGAGTAGTGTTGTTAGCTTTGCTAGTAAATTTTAATGTTAGTTTATTTGAAAACTACCTCAAAGTGTTCCCTGATGGTATATACAGTGTTTGAATATTCACTGTAGACTTATGTCTTTGTAAATATTGCTAAACTTAGTATTTTCAAAAAGATTATTTATTTTAGACAGAGTGAGCAAGCATGAGCAGAGGGAGGGGCGGATGGAGAAGGAGAGAGAATCTTAAGCAGACTCCATGCTGAATGTGGAGCCTGATGTGGGGCTCAATCTCTCAACCCTGATATCATGAACTGAGCTGAAATCAAGAGTCGGATGTTTAACTGGGCCACCTAGCCACCCCTAAACTTAGTATTTTCTAAACTTTTTTTTTCGGTTTGCATGATAATGAGAGTTGGAAATATTTTAAGAGAAAAATGGGTAATCAGTCAACTGGTTACAAATTTGTTTAAAGCCATTGTAGTGTAAACCCAACATGGAAAGTGGATTTCATAGGGCTCCCAAACATATTCATGGCATGAGAAGAATTAAACACAATGAAAACAATCCTGTTGAATCAAGGCCTTCTACTCAAAGAACACCAGTGCTACTCAAATATTTCCTGATATTTTAGTAAGAGCCCATTTTATGAGGCCTGCATTATCCTTATATCAAAAATTATGAGTTACAAGAAAACTGAAGACCAGTACCATGATGCAATGTAAATCAATTTCATCAATATAAAAAAAAGTACATTGTGACCAAATGACATTATTGAGAAATACCAGGGTGGTTTAATATGTGAAAATCAATGTGAATAAACTAACAAAAACTATATGATCATGTCAATAGATGCAGAAAAGGCAAATGACAAAATTCAACACTTAGGATAAAAATTCATCAAACTAGGAATAAAAGGAACATTTTCAACTTGATGAAGGACATCCATGAAAAACTCACAGTTTACATCATACTTAATGGTGAAAGACTAAATGTTTTCTCCCTAAGATGAGGAACAAGGCAAGGATGTCACTCTTACCAGTTCTGTTCAACAATGTACTGGAGTTTGTACCCACCAATAGAGCAAAGAGAAAGAAAGAAAAGACAGTTTGATAGGAAGTACAGTTATCTTCCATTTGCAGATGACATGATCATCTACATCGAAAAATTCTCAAGATTCTATATGTTAGGTCTAGAAGTAGATCACATGATAAAGGTCAATATACAAAACATCAACAATATTTTTGTGTACCAGTGTCAGAGTGTCCAGACTAGGCCAAAGATGGAATCACTTATTCTACATCCCACATCAGCAAACTAAAACAGCTCAGTTTCTATGCTCAGCTCTCCCAGAAAAGGAATGCCCAGACCAAACAATTAGCACTTGCCTGCTCAGCATAAGTTACTTAACCAGTCTCCCAGTCTTCCCTTTTCTCCATATATGAAAAGTAATACTCTTTTAACCAGTTAAATGCCCAATATAACTTCCTTGTTCCTGTTCACCTTGGTCTATGAAACTTCTTCCTTTGTAAAAAGCTCTTTTCTATTTTCTAGACTGGATGCTTCCCAATTCATCAGTCACTAAATGAAAGCCAATTATATCAGGAAATAAAATATCTGTAAAATTTTCCTTTATTACCAGCAATGCCTAATTTGAAATTAAAAAACAATAATTAAAATTTAAAAATATCATCAAAAACATGAAATAGCTGGGCATAATTTTAATAAAATATGTGAAGTGCCTGTATGCTGAAATTTACAAAACACTAATGAGAAAGCAAAGGCCTAAATATATACAGAGACATGTACTATGTTCATGGATTGGGAGATTCAATATTGTTAATAAGATAGCAATTCTCCCCAAATTGATACATGCAATGAATCAATGCAATCCAATCAAAATACAAGCTTTCCCCCCACCCCTTTTGGAACTTCAAATCTATGTAGAAATGCAAAGGAACTAGAATAAGCCAAAACAATTTTGAAAAGGATAAAACAAGGTTGAAAGACTTAAAGCCATAGAAACAAATATAAGGTGGTAATGCCATAAAAATTAGACACAGATTAATGGAGGAGGATAAGGAATCCAGGAACAGACCCTCATATGAGACTAACTGATTTTCAGCAAAGGCTCCAAGGTAATAGTATTTGGAAAAAAAAATTAAAAAGTGCATATCCATATGCAAACCCTCTCTCGCCCCCCCCCCAAACAAATCTCAAATCTTCTCTCCCACTATATACAATAACTAACTTGAACTAGATATATCTGAATGTGAGAGGTACAATTATAAAATTTGTATAAGAACTCCTTTGTCACCTTGGTTTAAGAAAAGATTTCATAGAGAAGACACTAAAGCATTGGCCATAAAAAAAAAAAAGGGAATCTGGACTTTATTAAAATGAAAACTTTTTTTCTCCTTAAAAGACATTAAGAAAATGAAAACACCAGCCACACCTGCCAAATCAGTATCAGATAAAGGATTTGTTTTTAGAACATATTTTTTAAAACCTTTTAACACAATAAGGAAATAAACTAACTTGAAATTGGCAAAAGATTTTAAAATATACCTCACCAAAAAAGACATCCAAATGGGAAATAAGCACATTAAAGAACCTCATATCCTAAGTCATTTAGGAAATGCAAACTAAAATCACAATGAGATGCCATTCAGTATACATCCATTAGAATACTTAAATTAAAACATCTGACGGGCACCTGGGTGGCTCAGTTGGTTAAGCGGCTGCCTTCAGCTCAGGTCATGATCCTGGAGTCCCTGGATCAAGTCCCGCATCGGGCTCCCTGCTCAGCAGGGAGCCTGCTTCTCCCTCTAACCCTTGCCCCTCTCATGTACTCTCTCTCTCTCTCTCTCATTCTCGCTCTCTCAAATAAATAAATAAAACCTTTAAAAACAAAACAAAACAAAAACAAAAAAAAACATCTGACAACACCAAGTGACAAAATGTAAGTGGAACAACTCAAACTTGTTCATTGCTTGTGGAAATACAAATTGGTACAGCCACTTTAAAAAACAGATTCTTGAGTTCAACAGGAGGAAAGGTGGCAGAGTAGGAGGATCTGGACTCACTTCATCCCATAGACACACCAAGGTAACAACTACACATATCGCAACTAATTCTGAAAATGACCTGAGGACTGGCAGAACGGGTTTACCACAGCTAATCCTGGACAGAAGGCCACACCGAAAAAGGGAGGAGTGGTGGAGACAAGGTTGGGAACCGCCCTCCAACTCCACACCCCCACCCCCAAGCAACTAACCAAAAACAGGAGAGACATCACAAGCAAGGAGAAGCGAGAGGATGAGACCCAACACTGGGCACCCCTGGCAATGGGAACCTGAATGAGAATGGTGAGTCCCTAGGCTTGAAAACCTGTGGGGCTTAACTCTGATAAGTTTAAAAATCAGTGGATCTTAACTTCAGAAGCTTTAAATACCAGCAGGCTCCACTGTGGGACAGTGTGAAGGCAATAGGACACAGTCCTTACTCTTAAAGAGCCAGCATTCTAAATAACTGCCCAAGACACAGCACAGAAGAAGCAGTTTGAAAACTGCCTGGGGCATACATGAAGGAGAACATGTGCTGAAGGGGCAGGGTTCTGTAAATTTCTCCAGGAACAAAAGTGCTTGCAGGTGTCATTTTTCTCTCCTCCCCCAGCCTAGACAGCCAGAAGCTTGCAGGAGCCAATGCTAACACTCTCTATCTACCTGGCTTACAAAGTATGCCCTGCTTCTGTGCTCCCCCCTACAGATGCACCCCACCCTACCTGTCTACCCAAAGCAGCTTTGGCTCCACCACATCCTGTAGGCAGCCCTGGCCAGGAGCACACCACTCCAAAGTGACTCCTGCCCTGGAAAGTAAAGGAGATAACCACACATACCAGTGTGTTCCCAGTTACTGCAGCCAGGCTCCTTAGCTGGCTGTTCAGGGAGCAAGCCCTGACCTCCAGTGCACCTACAGCTGTGGCAGAGAGGCTAACTGCAGACATCTGGGCTGACTGCTGGCTCCACACAGCAGTGAGCCTGTGGTGGTCACAGATAGGCCTCCCAACAGCACTGGGAGCAAATGCTGCCAGTGTACCCACAGCAGGCAAAGTGGGTCATTGCAGCAGGCTGGGCTAGAGGCAATTGTGCTTCAGCCATAATGGGAAGGTGCATGCAGCCCACACAGGGGACACCCCTGAAGCACCTAATTCTGGTGACTATAGGGGATTGTACTATAGGGCCCACAAGACCTCTTTTACACAAGGCCACTACTTCCAAGACCAGGGGACTTCTTGACATAGAAACAAAAACAAAGAGTCAGACAAAATGAGGAGAGAGAGGAATATGTCCCAAATGAAAAAACAAGACACAGTCACAGTAAAGCAGCTAAATGAAACAGAGATAAGCAATATACCTGATAAAGAATTCAAAGTACTGGTCATACAGATATTCGCTGACTTGAGAAAAGAGTGAATGAACTCAGAACTTCAACCAAGAGACAGTAAATATAAAAAAGAACCAGTCAGAGCTGAAGAATTCTTTAACTGAAATGAAAGATACACTAGAGGGAATCAATAGTAGTTTAGAGGATGTAGAAGAACAGATCAGCAATCTGGAAGACAAGGTAAAGGAAAGAAACAAAGCTGAAGAGCAAAAGAAAAAAGAATAATAAAAAACAAGAATAGGTTAGGGGAATTCTGGACATCATCAGGCATAACATTCACATTATAGGGACCCCAGAAGGAGAAATGAGAGAAGGCGGCAAAAAGTTATTTGAAGAAATAATAGCTGAAAACTTTCCTAATCTGGGGAAGGAAACAGACATCCAGGTCCAGGAGGCACAGACAGCCCCTAAAATAATGAACCCAAGGAGGTCCACACCAAGACACATAATAATTAAAATGGCAAAAAGTAATGATAAGGAGAGAATCTTAAAAGCAGCAAGAAAAAAAGAGAACAGTTGTATACAAGAGAAACCCAAAAAGGCTTACTGCTGACTATTCAGCCGAAACTATGCAGGCCAGAAGAAAGTGACATGATATATTTGAAGTGCTGAAAGGAAAAAAACCTACAACCAGGAATACCCTATCCAGCAAGGTTATCATTCAGAACTGAAGGAGAGATGAAGAGTTTCCCCCAAAAAAACCAAAAGTAAAAATAAGTTCATCACACTAACCACCGTTATAAGAAATGTTAATGGGAATTCTATAAGAGAAAAGCAAAGAAAATTATGAAAGGAAAAATGAAATGAAAAGGAAAAATGTTCTGGGTCAAAAGCAAATATACAGTAATGATAGTAGATTAATTACTCATAAAGCCAGTAGGGAGGCTGAAACACAAAAATAGTAAAATCATTTATAGCTACAAAAATTAGTTAAGGGATACAGAAAATAAAAACATGTAAACTATGACATCATAGACATAAAACATGGAGGAAGGAATAAAAATTTAGTGCTTTAACAGTGGGTTCGAATCTAAGTGACCATCAAGTTAATATAGACTGCTATGCAATAAGATGTTATACAAAGCCAATGGTAACCACAAGTCAAAAAACTATAATAGATACACAAAAAATAAAGTTATCAAAGCATACACCAAAGAACCATCAAACCACAAGGGGAGAGAGCAAAAGAACAAGAAACAGAGAACTATAAAAATAACCATAAAATAATCAACAAAATGGCACTAAGTATATATTTATCAATAATTTCTTTAAATGTAGGGGCGCCTGGGTGGCTCAGTTGGTTAAGCGTCTGCCTTCAGCTCAGGTCATGACCCCAGGGTCCTGGGAGCAAGCCTTGCATTGGGCTCCCTGCCCAGCAGGGAGTCTGCTTCTCCCTCTGCCCCTCCCCCTGCTTGCACTCCCTCTCCCTCTCTCTCTCAATAAATAAAATCTTGAAAAAAATAATTACTTTAAATGTAAATGGGCTAAATGCTCCAATCAAAAGACAGAGAGTGACAGAATGGATAAAAAACAAGGCGGTCCCCACCCCTGCCCCAAAATAAGACCTATCTATATGCTGCCTATAAGACATCACTTCAAACCTAAAGACACATATAGATTGAAAGTAAACGCATGGAAAAAGATATTACATGCAAATAGAAGTGGAACAAAAACTGGGGTAGCAATACTTTACACCAGAGAAGATAAATTTTAAAACAAAGACTATAACAAGAGACAAAGAAGGGCATTACATAATGATGAAGGGATCAATCCAACACAATTATGTAACAACTGTAAATATCTACGTACCCAACACAGAAGCACCTAAATAGATGAAGCAAATAATAATAGACAAAAAGAGAGAAACAGACAGTAATACTAGGGATACTTAAACACCCCACTAAATCAAGGAATAGATCATCCAGACAGAAAATCGACAAACAGTGGCTTTAAGTAACACATTAGACTGGATGGACCTAACAGATGTGTACAGAACATTCCATCCAAACACAACATGATACACATTCTTTTCAAGTGCTCTTGGAACATTCTCTAAGATAGATCACATGTTAGGCCACAAAACAAGTCTCAATAAATTTAAGAATATGAAATCATATCAAGCATCTTTTCTGACCACAATAGAATGAAACTAGCAATCAATTACAAGAAAAAAATTGGACATGGAGGCTAAACAACATGCTATTAAACAACCAATGGGTTAACAAAGAAATCAGGAGGAAATAAAAAAATATATGGACACAAATTAAAATGAAAACACAATGGTCCAAAACCTTTGAGACAGAGCAAAAACAGTTCTAAGAGGGAAGTTTATAATGATACAGGCATAACTCAAGAAACAAGAAAAATATCAAACAACCTAACCTTACACCTAAAGGAACTAAAAAAAAAGAACAAACTAAGCCCAAAGCTAGTAGAAGGAAAACAAAAATAAGTAAATCTTTAAAAAATAAATAAAAGAACAATAGAAAGGATCAATGAAACTAAGAGCTGGCTCTGTGAAAAGATAAAATTAACAAACCTCAGTGAGAACTCAAATAAAATGAGAAAGGAAGGAGGAGAAATAATAACTGACACCACATCAAGAGAATATCATGGAAAATTATATGCCAACAAACTGGACAACCTAGAAGAAATGATTAAATTCTTAGAAACACACAACCTTTTATTCAAATCAGGAAGAAATAGAAAATCTGAACAAATCAATTACCAGTAATGAAACTGAATCAGTAATCAACAAACTCCCAACCAACAGGAGTCCTGGATCAAAATGACTTTATAGGTGAATTCTACCAAACATTTAAAGAAGAGTTAGTACCTATTCTTCTCAAACTACTCCAGAAAAAGGAAGAGAGAGGAAAACTTCCAAATTCATTCTAGGAGGCCAGCATTACCCTGATACCAAAACCAGACAAAGACACTACAAAAAAGAGAACTATAGGCCAGTATCTCTGATGAACATGGATGCAAAAATCCTCAACAGAATATTAGCAAACTGAATCCAACAATACATTAAAAGATTCATTCACCACATTATTCTAGGGATACAAGAGTAGCTCAACATTCACAAATCAATCAGTGTGATACATAACTTCAGTAAGAAAAGGAAGGACAGACACCACATTATCCTCTCAAAAGATGCAGGTAAAGCATTTGGCAAAATACAACCTCTTTCATGATAAAAACTCTCAATGACGTAGGTGTAGTGGGAACATATCTTATAAATTTCATATATGAAAACCCCACAGCTAACATCATACTCAATGGTGAAAAACTGAGAGCTTTTCTTCTAGGATCAGGAATAAGACAAGAATGTCCACTCTCACCACTTGCATTCAACATGGTACTGGAAAGTCCCCACTGCAGTAACCAGACAAGAAAAAGAAATAAAAGGCATCAAGGGGCACCTGGGTGGCTCAGACTGTTAAGCGTCTGCCTTTGGCTCAGGTCATGATCCCAGGGTCCTGGGATCGATCCCTGCATTGGGCTTCCTGCTCAGCGGGGAGTCTGCTTCTTCCTCTCCCTCTGCCTCTCCCCCTGCTTGTGCTCTCTCTCTCCCTACAAAATAAATAAAATCTTTAAAACAAACCAAAAAAGGCATCAAAACTGTAAGGAAGAAGTAAAACTGTCACTATTTGCAGATGACATGATACTATATAGAGAGAGAACCTGAAAGACTCCACCAAAAAACTATAACTCATAAATGAATTCAGTAAACTTACAGGATACAAAATTAACATACATAAATTTGTTGTGTTTCTATGTACTAATAACGAAGAACCAGAAAGAGAAATTAAGAAATCAATCTCATTCACAATTACACTAAATATAATAAAATACCTAGGAATAAACTTTTTTTTTTTTTTAAAGATTTTATTTATTTATTTGAGACAGAGAGAATGAGAGACAGAGAGCATGAGAGGGAGGAGGGTCAGAGGGAGAAGCAGACTCCCTGCCGAGCAGAGAGCCCGATGCGGGACTCGATCCCAGGACTCCAGGATCATGACCTGAGCCGAAGGCAGTCGCTTAACCAACTGAGCCACCTAAGCGCCCCATAAACTTTTTTTTTTTTTTTAAGATTTTATTTATTTATTTGACAGAGAGAGACACAGCAAGAGCGGGAACACAAGCAGGGGGAGTGGGAGAGGGAGAAGCAGGCTCCCTGCAGAGCAGGGAGCCCAATGTGGGGCTCGATCATGACCTGAGCTGAAGGCAGACGCTTAACGACTGAGCCACCCAGGTGCCCCAAAATACCTAGGAATAAACTTAACCAAGGAGGTGAAAACTGAAAACTGTAAGGCACTGAGGAAAGAAACTGACAACACCACAAACAAATAGAAAGATATGCCATGCTCACAGACTGTAAGAATTAATATTGTTAAAATGTCCATACTTCTCAGAGCAATCTACAGATTTAATGCAATCCCTATCAAAATACCAATAGCATTTTACAAAAAACTAGGACATATAATCCTAAAATTTGTATGGAACCACAAAAGACCCTGAATAGGCAAAGTAATCCTGAGAAAGAACTAAGCTGATGTATTACAATCCCAGACTCCAAAATATACTACAAAGCTGTAGTAACCAGAACAGTATGGTAATAGCGCAAAAATAAACACACAGATAGCCCAGAAATAAACCCATGGTTATATGGTCAATTAATTTATGACAAAAGAACTAAGAATAAATAACAGGGAAAAGATAGTCTCTTCAATAAGTGGTGTTGGAGAAACTGGACATCTACATGCAAAAGAATGAAATAACTGTGTTTCTACACCATACACAAAAATAAGCTCAAAATGGATTACAGACCTTTATGTGAGACATGAAACTGTAATATTCCTAGAAGAAAACATAGGTAGTAATCTCTTAGACATCAGCATTAGCAATGTATTTATGGATATGTCTTATCAGTCAAGAATAAAAGCAAGAATAAACTACTGGGACTACAGCAAAATAAAAAGCACACCAAAGGAACCTATCAACAAAACAAAAAGGCAAATCTACTGAATGGAAGAATATAGCAAATGATATGATAAAGGATTAATATCCAAAATATATGAAGAACTTATACAACTCAACACCAAAAAAACCCAAATAATCTGATTTTAAAATGGACACAAGACCTGAAAGACATTTTTCCAAAGCAGACATACAGATGGCTAACAAACATGTAAAAAGATGTTCAACATCACTAATCATCAGTGAAATGTAAATCAAAACCACAATGAGATACCACCTTACACCCGTCAGAATGGCTAGGATCGAAAAGGTAAGAAATAATGTGTTGACATGGATGTGGGGAAAAGGGAACCCTCATGCATTCTTAGTGGGAGTTTCAACTGGTACAGACACTTTGGAAAACACTATGGAGGTTCCTCAAAAAATTAAAAATAGAATTATCATATGATCCAGTAATTCCACTACTATTTACTCAAAGAAAACAAAAACATTAATTTGAAAAGATATATGCACCCCTATTTTTTTTTAAGATTTGAGTTATTTATTTGAGGGAGAGTGCATGCAAACGAGAGAGCACAAGCAGGGGGAGCAGCAGAGGCAGAGGGAGAAGCAGACTCAATGTGGGGCTCGATCTCAGGACCCTGAGATAATGACCTGAGCTGAAGGCAGCCACTTAACCGATTGAGCCACCCAGGTGCCTACACCCCTATGTTTATTGCAGCATTATTTATAATAACAAAGTGTGATAAACACACACACACACACAACACACACACACTAATATTACCTGGACATAAAAAAGAATGAAATCTAGCTTTCTGTCACAACATGGATGGACGTTGAGAGTATTATGCTAAGTGAAATAAATCAAAGACAAACACCATATAATTTCACTTATATGTGGAATCTCAAAACCGTAAAACAAACAAAAAATAAAACAGTTTAAATACAGAGAACAAACTGGTGGTTGCCAGAGGAGAGGTGAATGGGGGGTTGGTCAAAACAGATGAAGGGGATTAAGGGGCAAAAACGTCCAGTTATAAAATAAATAAGTCAAGGGTATGAAAACTACAGCATAGGAAATATAGTTAATAATGTCATAAAATAATGTTGTATGGTGACTATAGTTATCATGGTGAGCAATGGGCACAGAATTGTCAAATCAGTATCTTGTGTTCCTGGAACCAATATAACATTGTATGTCAATTATATTTCAATAATATATAATTTAAAAATATATTTATATTTTATATTTTATTTTATATAAATACAAAAAAGAAAAAAACAGGTTCTTATAAAATATAGTTTGCCTCTGCTATTCCCTTCTCAGGTATTTCCCAAGAGAAATGAAAACATATGTACCCACAAAGACTCATACATGAATATGTACATATCACCTTCATTCATAATGATCCCAAACTGGAAACAACCAAATGTCCATCAATTGGTGAATGGATAAATAGTGGGATAGCCATACAATGGAATATTAGTCATTAAAAAAGGAATGTACTGATATAAGTGACAAGAAGGATGAATCTCAAAAGCATTATGCTAAATGAAAGAAGCTAAACCAAAAAAGACTACATATCCTTTTTTAAAAATCTTTTTTATTTTTCAGTTTTAGAGTCATATTCTATCCCTTCATAGTAGTTAATCTTATTTTTGGTATATATATATAAGTTGTTCTCTCTTGAAAATTTTGGGATACAGTTTCTTCTAACAGACCAAAATATACCCTAAATCTCTAATGTATGGCTTTGTTCTAGTCTCCTGCCTGATCACATTCTCTCCCCCTTTTTTTTTTTTAAATCCTCTTCTTTCTTTTTCCAACCAACTTCTTATATTATCAATTCCTTTTATAAAGTCTTTTATAATTCTCATCTTTACAGTCATAGTCCATCCCTTTCATCGTATTTACCCTTATTTTTGTACATATGTAAGTTTTTCTTTCTTTAAAATTTTGGGAGGCACTCTCTTCTAACAGACCAAAATACGCCCAAAATCTAGGGTGTGGCACTGACCTATGCACCAGCCTGATCATATTTGATCATATTCTGTTTTTTTCTTTTTTATCTATCTTTTTTTTTTCTTTTTTCTTTCTTTCCCTTTCTTTTCCCCCGGTTTCAGGTCTCTTCTGATTTGTTTAGTGTATATTTTTGGGGGGTCATTGTTACCCTGTTAGCATTTTGTTCTCTCATTCATCTGTTCTCTCATTCATCTGTTCTCCTCTGGACAAAATGACAAGACAGAAAAAAATCACCTCAAAAAAAAAGAACAAGAGGTAGGGACCTAATCAATACGGACATTAGTAAGATGTCGGAACTGGAGTTCAGAATGATGATTTTAAAGATACTAGCTGGGCTTGAAAAAAGCATGGAAGATATTGGAGAAACTCTTTCTGGAGAAATAATAGCATCATTCCATTTATATAACATTTTAGCAAAGGCAGAACTGTAGTGATTGAAAGGAGATCAGTGGTTTCCCGGGGCTTAGTTGAGGTGACTGGATTGACTGCAAAAATGCACAATTTGGGGGTGATAGAAATACTCTGTCTTGAATGTTATATTTACATGAATGTACACATTTGTCTAAACTCAAACTGAACACTCAAAATGGGAAATTATATCTCAATAAATCTGATTTTTTTTCTTAAATATACAGCAGATCCTCTGAACACTGTTTTTTGGGTTTTTTTTAAATACTTGAGGGTACAAGCCTCTAGTCAATTGGAATTATAGACTGATTTTTAAAGATACAATGTAGTAAGTGGGATGATGAGTAGTAGCAAAGGATGTTTCTGGGAACATAGAGTAATTCAGAAATGGGAGACCTGACAGGTACCTCCACTCCTCTACTCCTCCCCTGTGGAAGCTGAAAGACAGATTTTTGCTTTTCTAGCTTCTTTAGCTAAGAGTGCCCCCGTGACCCAGTTTCATTTCAAGGATGCCTAAGGTGATGAGGGCTGGGGCTTCTGGTAGAGCTTTGGCTTTCCTGATAAAAGGAGAACTTGTCACATTGCCCTTTCCCCTTTTTTAAATGGAAAAAGAGATCTGCCTGACATGAAAGCACAAATGAAGAATGCTTCAAGTAAAGAAGAAAATTAATCTGAAGATTTTTTTGCACCTAAATGTATTTATTTAAGTGGGATTATTAGAATACAAGGAGTAATTTCTACATTTTTCATGACCATTGGATTCAGTCTGATGTCCTATTTCTCTTTAGGCTTCCTTACTTAATTGAGCTACATAGATTCTGTGCCAACAATATGCAAGTCGTTCCGGTCAGAATAAACTATCTCTTGACTATAACCAACAGAATCAGTGCTTGACGGGCTATAGCTCAGAAAAGCAGAGTACTTCATTTTTATATTCCATAAGTGGAATCAGGTGTTAGTCTAGTAGAATTTGGTGTTTTATAAATATTTCCATCTAAATTATCTTCTGGTGTTCCCATTTTCTCCTCTGATATATCTGCATAGTCATATCTTTTTGTCCGTGGTTGCTCAAGTGTATAACCTAGAGAGAAATGACAATGTTTAGGAGGATGTCAGATATGATGGGGTGTAGACTCATTCAATATGCCTCTAACTACCAGGCGAGGTCTCTTCCACATTCCTTCTTACCACTCTTAGAGAAGATACCTTTATATCCTACTTAGCCATAAATGTCTCAAATTTCCCAGCTCATCTACTTTTCACACCATCATTGTCTATCTCTACAACAGGCTCTGCGGGACCTGGGTCTGAGGTTTGATCTACCACTAAGTAGCTGTATAATTTGGGGCAGGTTACCTAACCTCTCTATGTCCTCATCTGTAAAATGGGGATAATAATGGCACATGCTTCGCTCCAAATTTCTACGAGAATTAACTGTGAGGGTGCATGTAAAGAACCTAACGTTTAGTCCATTTGGCATTTAGCTGGTGCTCCATAATGAAGTATTGGCCAACAGTTCTTTATACATAAAGGAAGAGAAGCCTTTTCTTTCCCTAGAGCTAAAAGTTCTGTATCGTCTCTGGATTTGATTTCCTCGTGCTTCTTGGAGAAAGGGCACACAGTCTCTCCTCTTCTCCCATGCCAACAGCCTCGGGGTGGTCACCTTCCACTGACTGCACTGACAGGGCAAATCTCCCCGACTTAAAATGATTTTCACTTGGTCTCATGCACTTTCCAACTGCCATGCTATAACTTTCCTTCTTTTCACAGTAATCTCTTTTAACTCAGTATTTACATTCTCTGCTTCAATTTTTGTACTTGTCATTCCTTTATATTCTTTTATCTGCCGCTGAGAACCTACTATGGGCTACAAGTTGGGGATTCCTATCAAACAGACAAATCCCTGCTGTCAAGTGAAGGCAGTTACCTAAAACTGTTCTCTAGAAGGCCATCAGCTCCATTAAACCCCTCAAGTGGAGACCACAGAGCATTTTTAAGGAACAGGCCGGAGGCTGGTGATGCAGGGTTGGGGGGGAGGGGGAGAGTGGGACACGATAAGGGTGGAAGGGGAGCCAGAACCAGAAGGCCATGGCGGAGTTACGACTGTACTCCAAGTGCAGTGCGAAACTATGAGAAACAGCAGAGGTACTCATCGTTCGGAGTGTGGTTTCTAAGGCTAGCCGGCCTCCCTTCAAATCCTAGCCATCACAGGAACTGACTGTGTGACCTTGAGCAAGTGACTTGGTATCTGTTTGCTTATCTGTAAAATGAACCTTGTCTCATTGAGCTGTTCTGAAAATTAAATGAGTTAATTTTATCAAGCACTTTAGGACACCACTTCCACATAGTAATTGCTAAAGAAGAGTCTGTTAAATAAATGTTTTAAATGTACTGATTTAAATCTGTAAAAGAGCACTATCTATTGTGTGGGCAGTGCCCTGGATGACTGTCAGTTTGGAGGCTGTTGGAGAAGCCTGCAGCGGGATGATGGACACGTGGACTGTGGGGATGGCCGTGAACTGGGAATAAGTAGACAGGTTAAGACGAATGACAGCTAACATTTACAGAGTACATATTATGTGCTAGGCACTATTCTAAGCTCTTCACACGTATTATCTCTTATAACCTCAAAACAACTGATGAGCTAGGTACTACTGTTATTCTCATTTTACAGATGAGGAAACTAAGCCAGTAATTTCCCCAGTATCACACAGCCAGTAAACGGCAGAACCAAAAATCAGAACGAGGCCATCTGAATCGACATTCCACAATTGTAACCTCCTGCCTCTCAATGATGATCACAGGACAGAACCCATACACTCAGATTATACAATACCCATAATTAGGCTTGAGCTATGTTAGAATTACTGATATTTCTAGGACATGAGAATATGCTTCCTTAAGAGGCTATCACTTTCAGCTTCTCAGTACTGTGGACCACTGGCGGGACAAGTGGCAGACAACCTAAAAAATATTTCTAACGTTAAAAAAAAATTTTGGGGGGGGGGCGCCTGGGTGGCTCAGTCGTTAAGCGTCTGCCTTTGGCTCAGGTCATGATCTCAGGGTCCTGGGATTGAGCCCTGCATCGGGCTCCCTGCTCGGCAGGAGGCCTGCTTCTCCCTCTCCATTCCCCTGCTTGTGTTCCCTCTCTCGCTGTATCTCTCTCTGTCAAATAAATAAAAATCTTTAAAAAAAAAAAATTTTTTTTTTTTAAAGTAGGCTCCATGCCCAATGTGGGGCTTGAACTCAAGACCCCGAGATCAAGAGTTGCACACTCTAACAATGCCAGCCAGGTGCCCCTATTTCTAACATTTTGAGGCATTTATTTTGCCATGTGAAGTTTGCTCATTAAAAAGAATTACCGAAACCATGAGAGAAGCAACTTTCCAAAAGGAGGGTTCATTTTTTAAGCCATTTTATCCAACCTAAATAAAACAGAAAATTTTCTTCTATTCCCAAATAACAAGCTTACATGTAAAGGTAAAAATGACTTAGCAAATTCATCCATGTCTATATACTGTGCAGGGTGCTGAAATGTTAGGTGCTTAGAAATGTGTACGTGTGTGCAATGTGTCATTCTGTTCACAAGAATTCCCCATAAAAGTATTGCTAAAAATCACCTACTTTTGAAGTTATCTGAAGAGTTGCTTGTAGCAATTTCCTTCCAGTTGGCAATATACCTAAGCACATTATATGGGCATTCATTAAATTAAATCAATGTATTAGTAATAAATTGATCCATTAGTACATGTTAGACTACTTCTAAAATTCCACTTTCTCTATGAAATCTTGGATTGATGGTGCCAAATGCTCAGGTCCAAATGTTTAATTCTCATGACTTGTCCATCTCTAGCTAGCTCCCATGTACCTAAGGCAAGCCCTAGAACAAGGAGTTGAAGGAGAAATAAAAATGGTACATCTACCATCTACCATAATCATGCCCTCTGATTTCCCTCCAGCACACCTCTTCTCATTCTATGCTGTTCCACTCCTGCAACTTCATGTCCTCAGTTGAGTGCACATTAAGATCTCAGTTAACTTCTAAATTAAAAGTACCAACAGAAAATTCTCTGGAAGGGAAAAAGTCAGGGGAAAACAACAACAAAAAACTTCCTCCTTCATTCTGCGTTGTCAGACTTAGGGTCTCTGTCATGTCAATGGAAATTTAAAGTGTGTGCTTTATGATATTATTAGAGTAACGGTGCCATCTTTGCCATGTCTGGTAAATATAAGAAATTACATTAAAGTCAAGCACAATTTTCGGGCTGCCACCTCTATTCCCTAAACAGAGACTGAATTAGGGAGACAAAGGCAGCCCAAGAAGAGGTAGAATAGGGAAGAGGAAGGCACGATGAGCTACAAAGATGAGTAGAGCTTTAAGGAGGCAGGTTTCCTGTGACTTATCCTATTTCATCCCTTTTCCCAAGCCTCCTTGAAATCAGGTAAGGAGTTGGTTGCATCCCCAAAAAAATCAAGTAAGGAGGTGGTCCCAAAAGGTGCTGACAAGGGACCTGGCCGAGAAAAAAATGAGAATTCTGAATCATGTAATTCAGAAAAACGCTATGATTTTGCAAGTATTTATTTATTCCTTTTGAATTGTTTTTACCTTTGTTGACTGTGTGTTTCTGGTTTGTTTGGGGTTTTTGTTGTTGTTATAGGAAGGTATGTATTATCCAACAGTATTTAATTATAACAAAGTATTATGGTTAAGTTGGCTCCTTCCTGTCACAACTACCTATTCTTGCTCCAAGAACTTTATTCTACAGCCTTAAATAGGATGCGGGTGGTCACAGCCACATAAAAAAGATGCAGGAAAACAGCAGGCAGTGTAAACCCCCTCCAGGATCTCTTAGTAGACAATTCAATCTGGCTTCACCTTAAATTTGGGCAAATTCTGTCTTCAGTGGTCACTGTCCTCGGAGGAACACTATGAAGTGTTGGATGTCAATTATCCTGCTTCCTTGGATTTATATACTGAAAGGTTTTCATTACACTTTCAAGAAACCAAGATAAAGGACCTCCAATCAATTGTATGCCATGACCTGACAGCTTGGGGCATAAACATACACCATATTTAAGGCTGATCACTAACCCCGCTCTACCTGAGATTAGGACATGAATTTATTTAGATGCATAAATTTTTTTTTCTCATAATGTACATACGAGCTGTGAGCAATAAGAAATCTAAGTTTTACAAAGAGAAGCAACAATCTAATGAGAGTATTGCCATGCTGATCTTTCTAAGATATTTTTAGAATTTTTTACAGAATACAGTGTATGTGGAATCTATAGCGAATCCCTCAAAAGTATAAATTTAACATCTTAACAGCCCAGGAAAAGTCCCTGGCCAGAGAAGCTATGTAACTACATGTCTTAGATACCAAAGGAGCAGCTTCAGACATAGAAACTACCCATAACACACATAGGCAAAGAGCTCTCACCAACAGGATTCATAGAATATCAGAAGACTAAGATAATCCAGCAACTAACCACTCAACAGGTTATGTCAAAATTCACTTGCAGTTTGAAAAATATGAAGACTCTGGAAGAGGAACATCCATCTTGATAGAGAATATGACCCTGAAACCCAGCAGGATAAATGCCAGCAACAGTCACAGTAGCCATCACGTGGGTGACTCAGTCATGGCAATGCAAGCACTGTTTTACATTCTAAGTGCCTGTAGCAGCGTATCCCTGGATACCGCAGAAGGGCAACAGTCCTCATCTGTATCCCTGAGTCCTAGAGTTAAGTTGGCTCTATCTACTCTTCAAAGTAATAACAACATCGTTCTCAGTTGATATTGTTGCAATCAGAAGATGCCCATGATTGTTTCCAGTGGAGCGTCCATCTGTCACACAAGGGGCTAGCACACAAGCTTTTTGGGAAGAAACTGGTTTGTATCACTGAACATCAATGTTCAACACATTTATGTCATTCTAATGGTCTGACTACTGAAAAGTGTCCACAGATTTCCACTATCAATTTTCCTGAAGGGAAAAATGTCAGACGCTGAAATTTTTAACAAACAAGGTGTCATCAAGACAGCTGCAAATATCTAGATGACTACGAAGATCTAACAGAGAGTAGACTGTGGAGTCCATAAATACACTGCGAAAATGGTGCTTATACCTAACGCCTGCCATTAGTAGGGGAAGATGTTTGCAAATTTGGTCTTGCCTGAGATAATCAGTAGCTTGAGTTCAGTAATGTTACTGAAATATTCCAAATAATCATGCTGGATTCCTTTGAAAATCTGTTGTCTATGACTCAATAGAAAAAGTTAGAATATAAGAATACCACTAAGGAAAAACAATCAAACCACAAGGGAAGAAAGCAAGAGAACAAGAACAGAAAAGAATTACAAAAACAACCAGAAAAAGAAATTAACAAAATGGCAATAAGTGCATACCTATCATTAATTACTTTAAATGTAAATTGACTAAATACTCCAATCAAAAGATAAAGGGTGACAGAATGGATTAAAAAACAAGACCCATCTATATGCTACCTCTAAGAGATCACTTCAAAATAAAGACACACACAGACTGCTGGTGAAGGTGTTGAATAATGCAAATGGAAGTGGAGAAAAAGCCGGAGTAGCAATATTTATATCAGACAAGACAGACTTTAAAACAAAGACAGTAGCCAGAGACAAAGAATGGCATTACATAACGATGAAGGGATCAACCAACAAGAGAATATAACAATTGTAAATATCTCTGCACCCAACACAGAAGCATCTAGCAAATGTTAACAGATATTAAGGGAGAAATAGACAGTTATACAATAATACTAGCGGATTTTAACACTGCCTCTATGTCAATGGATAGATTACCCAGACAGAAAATCAATAAGAAAACAGTGGCTTTGAACAACATATTAGACCAGATGAACCTAACAGATGTATACAGAAAATTCCATCCAAACACAGCAGAATACATATTTGAGTACACATGGAATATTCTTTAAGACAGATCACATGTTAGGCCAAAAAACCAGGCCAGAAAATAAATCTCAATAAATTTAAGAAGACTGAAATCATATCAAGCATCTTTTCTGACCATATCTGTATGAAACTAGATATCAATTACCAAAAAAAACCCCACCAAAACCGAAAAAAATCACAAACACATGAAAGCTAAACTAAACAACCCATGGGTCAACAAAGAAATCACAGAAGAAATAAAAAATACATGGAGATAAATTAAAATGAAAGGATAACAGTCCAAAATCAATGGGATACAGCAAAAGCAGTTCTAAAAGGGAAAGTTTGTAATTATACATGCCTAACTCAAGAAACAAGAAAAATCTCAAACAACCAACCCAAACTTATACCTACGGAACTAAAAAAAAAAAGAAAAAACTAAGCCCAAAGCTAGTAGAAGAAAAAAAAAAAAGGAATAGAGAGGAAATAAATTACATAAAGACTAAAAGAACAATAGAAAGTATCCATGAAACCAAGAGGTGGCTCTTTGAAAAGATCAACAAAATTGATAAACCAGAGAATAAAATCAGAAATGAAGTTGGAGAAATTACAACTGACACCACAGAAATACAAAAGATTATGAGAATATTATATAAAATTATATGCCAAAAAATTGGAACAACTGAGAAGAAATGAATAAAGTCCTAGAAACATATGATCTTCTAAAACTGAATGACAAAGAAATAGAAAAAACTGAACAGGTCAATCACTCTTAATGAAATTGAATCAGTAATCAAAAAACCCCCAACAAAAGTCCAGGATCAAAAAAAAAAAAAAAAAAAAAAAAAGTCCAGGATCAGATGGCTTCACATGTGAATTCTACCAAACATTTAAACCATAAGATATCTAGGAATAAACCTAACCAAAGAAGTAAAGGATCTGTACTCTGAAAACTATAGAACACTTGTGAAAGAAATTGAGGAAGACACAAAGAAATGGAAAAACATTCCACGCTCATGGACTGGAAGAACAAACGTTGTTAAAATGTCTATGCTACGCAAAGCAATCTACACATTCAGTGCAATTCCTGTCAAAATACCATCAACATTTTTCATAGAGCTGGAACAAACAATCCTAAAATTTGTATGGAAACAGAAAAGACCCTGAATAGCCAGAGGAATGTTGAAAAAGAAAACCAAAACTGGTGGCATCACAATTCCGGACTTCAAGCTCTATTACAAAGCTGTCATCATCAAGACAGTATGGTACTGGCACAAAAACAGACACACAGATCAATGAAACAGAACAGAGAACCCAGAAATGGACCCTCAACTCTACGGTCAACTTATCTTCAACAAAGCAGGAAAGAATATCCAGTGGAAAAAAAGACATTCTCTTCAACAAATGGTGTTGGGAAAATTGGACAGCCACATGTAGAAGAATGAAACTGGACCACTTTCTTACACCATACACAAAAATAGACTCAAAATGGATGAAAGACCTAAATATGAGACAGGAATCCATCAAAACTGTAGAGGAGAACACAGGCAGCAACCTCTTTGAACTCGGCCACAGCAACTTCTTGTTAGACATGTCTCTAAAGATAAGAGAAACAAAAGCAAAAATGAACTATTGGGACTTCATCAAGATAAAAAGCTTTGCACCCAAAGGTAACAGTCAACAAAACTAAAAGGTAACCTATGGAATGGAAGAAGATATTTGCAAATGACATAACAGGTAAAGGGCTAGTATCCAAGATCTATAAAGAACTTATCAAACTCCACACCCAAAAAAACAAAAAAATCCAGTCAAGAAATGGGCAGAAGACATGAATAGACATTTCTCCAAAGAAGACATCCAAATGACCAATAGACACATGAAGAAACGCTCCACATCACTCAGCATTATCAGGGAAATACAAATCAAAACCACAATGAGATACCATCTCACACCAGTCAGAATGGCTAAAGTTAACAACTCAGGAAACAAAAGATGTTGGCAAGGATGTGCAGAAAGGGGAAGGAACCCTCTTATTACACTGTTGGTGGGAAAGCAAACTGGTACAGCCACTCTATATGGTGGTTCCTCATAAAGGTACAAATAGAGCTACCCTACAACCCAGCAATTGCACTACTTGGTATTTATCTAAAGGACACAAACATAGTGATTTGAAGGGGCATATGAACCCCAATGTTTATAGCAGCAAGATCCACAGTAGCCAAAATATGGAAAGAGCCCAGATGTCCACCGACAGATGAATGGATAAAGATGATATGGTGTGTGTACACACACACACACACACACACACACTCACACTCACACTGGAATATTACTCAGCCTTCAAAAAGAATGAAATCTTGCCATTTGCAATGATGTGGATGGAACTAGAGGGTATTATGCTAAGCAAAGTCAGTCAGTCAGAGAAAGACAAATACCATATGATTACACTCATATGTGGAATTTAAGAAAACAGATGAACATAGGGTAAGGGAAAGAAAAATAAAATAAGACGAACACAGAGAAGGAGACAAACCATAAGAGACTCTTAACCATAGGGAACAAACTGAGGGTTGTTGGAGGGGAGGTGGGTCGGGGGATGGGGTAGTTGGATGATAGGCATTAAGGAGGGCACTTGAAGTAATGAGCAGTGTGTTATATGCAACTGACAAATCACTAAATTGTACCTCTAAAGCTAATAATACAGTATATGTTAATTAAATTGACTTTAAATTAAACATTTAAAAAAATAAAGAAGATTTAATACTGATTCTTTTCAAACTGTTCCAAAAAGCAGAAGAGAAAAGAAATCTTCCAAATTCATTCCATGAGTACACATTAGCCTGATGCCAAAACCACTCAGACACCACAGAAAAACAAAACAAAAGAAACTATGGGCCAATTTACCTGATGACATAGATGCAAAATCCTCAACAAAATATTAACAAACCGAAGTCAATAATACATTAAAAGAATCATCCACCACAATCCAGTGGGATTTAGTCCAGGGATGCAAGTGTGGCTCAATATTTGCAAATCAATCAGCGTGATACATCACGTTAACAATAAGAAGGAGAAAAACCATATGATCCTCTTAATAGATGGTAAAAATGCATTTGACAAAATACAATATTGTTCATGATAAAACTCTAAACAAAGTAGGTTTAGAGGGAACATACCTCAATATAATAAAGGCTATATATGAAAAACACATAGCTAACAATGGTGAAAAACTGAGAGCTTGCTTTTCTTATAAAATCAGGAACAAGATTAAGAATGTCCACTCTCACCACTTTTATTCAACATAGCACTGCAAGTCCTAGCCACAGCAATCAGACAAGAAATAAAAAGCATATAAATTGGTTAGGAAGAAGTCAAACTGTCACTATTTGCAGTTGACATGATACTATATAGAGAGAACCTGAAAGACTCCACCAAAAAACTACTAGAACTCATAAATGGGGTGCCTGGGTGGCTTAGTCCGTTAGGCATCCGACTATTTTTTTTTTTAAGATTTATCTATTTGAGAGAGAGAGAGTACTCACGTGAGTATGAGCACTAGCATGAGCACGAGTGGGGGGAGGGGCAGAGGGAGAAGCAGGCTCCCTGCAGGGAGTCTGACACAGGGCTCTATCCCAGGACCCCAGGATCATGACCTGAGCTGAAGGCAAATGTTTAACCACTGGGCCACTCAGGTGCCCCTTGGCATCTGACTCTTGATCTCGGGGGTCATGAGCTTGAGCTCCATGTTGGGCTCCATGCTCAGGAGCCTACAAAAAAAAGAAAAAAAAAAGAATTCATAAATGAATTTAGTAAAGTTGCAGAATCCAAAATTAACATACAGAAATCTGCTGCATTTCTATGTACTAATGACAAAGTAGCAGAAGGAAATTAAGAAAACAATCCCATGTTCAATTGCACCAAAGAGAATAAAATATCTATGTATAAACCTAACCAATGAGGTGAAAGACCCATACTCGGAAAACTGTAAGATACTGATGAAAGAAACTGAACACAACACAAATGGAAATATATACTGTGCTCGCACATTGGTTGTTAAATGTTAAAATGTTCATACTACCCAAAGCAATCTACAGATTTCATGTAATCCCTATCAAAATACCAACAGCATTTTTCACAGAACTAGAACAATCCTAAAATTAGAATGGAACCACAAAAGACCCCAAACAGCCAAAGTAATCTTGAGAAAGAAGAACAAAGCTGGAGGCATCACAATCCCAGAATTCAAAATACACTACAAAGTTATAGTAATTAAAACAGTATGGTAGTGGCATGAAAACAGAGTCATGGGTCAATGGAATAAAGTACAGAGCCAGAAATAAATCCATACTTATATGGTTCTTTAATCTATGACAAAGGAGGCAAGAATATATAATAAAGACATTTTATTCAATAAATGGTGCTGGGAAAACTGGATAGCTACATACAAAAGAATGAAACTAAACCACTTTCTCAGACCACACACAAAAATAAACTCAAAATGATTATAGACCTAAATGTGAGACCTAAAACTATAAATCTCCTAGAAAAAAAATGTAGGCAGTCATTTCTTGATATTGGTCTTGGTAACATTTTTCTAGCTATGTCTCCTCAGGCAAAGAAAACAAAACCAAAAATAAACTATTGGGACTATACCAAAATAAAAAGCTTTTACATAGCAAAGTAAACTATGAACAAAATGAAAAGGCAACCTACTGAATGGGAGATATTTACAGATGAAATATCCAATGAGGGGTTAATATCCAAACTACATGAAGAACTTATACAACTCAACACACACATACACACACACACATCCGGTTACAAATAGGCAGAAGATATGAATACACATTTCTCCTAAGACATGCAGGTGGCCAACAGACACATGAAAAGATGTTCAACATCACTCATCATCAGGGAAATGCAAATCAAAACCACAATGAGATATCACCTTACACTTGTCAGAATAACTAAAATAAAAAAGACAAGGACTAGTAAGTGTTGGTGAGGATGTGGAGAAAAGGAAACCCTCCTGCACCGTTGATGGGAATGCAAACTGGTGCAGCCACTGTGGAAAACAGTACGGAGGGTCTTCAAAAATTGAAAATAGAAATACCATATGATCCAGTAATTCCACTACTGGGTATTTAACCAGAAGAAACAAATACACTAATTCGAAAGGATATGTATGTTTATTGCAGCATTATTTACAGTGGCCATGACATGGAAGCAACCCAAGTGTCCATCAACTGATGAATGGATAAAAAAGATGTGGTAGATACACACACACACACACACACACACAGTGGAATATTACTCAGCCATAAAAAATGATCTCAACATTTGTGAAAATATGGATGGAGCTAGAGGGTATAATGCTAGGTGAAATAAGTCAGACAGAGAAAGACAAATACCAAAGAATTTCACGACCCTATGAACTAGATTTTGTTTCTAAGAAACAAAACAAATGAACAAAAAAGAATCAGACCCTAAATGTAGAGAACTGATGTTGGTCAAAGGGGAGGTGGGTGGCAGGATGGGTGAAACAGATAAAGGGGATTAAGAGATACACAAACCTCCTACAGCCAAACTATGGAAAGAGCCTAGATGTCTATTAATAGACGAAAGAAGATGTGGTATATATACACAATGGAATATTATGCAGCCATCAAAAAAAAAATGAAATCTTGCCATTTGCAACCATGTGGATGGAATTAGAGGGTATTATGCTAAGCGAAATAAGTCAATCAGGGAAAGACAATTATCATATGATCTCACTGATATGAGGAATTTGAGAAAGAAGACAGAGGATCATAGGGGAAGAGAGGGGAAAATGAAACAAGACGAAACCAGAGAGGGAGACAAACCATAAGAGACTCTTAATCTCAGGAAACAACCTGAGGGTTGCTGGAGTGGGGGGTGGGGTGGGAGGATGGGGTAAGTGGGTGATGGACACTGGGGAGGGTATGTGCTGTGGTGAGTGCTCTGAATTGTGTAAGACTGATGAATCACAGACCTGTACCCCTGACACAAATCATACATTATATGTTAATAAAAAAAGAGAGAGATGCAAACTTCCAGTTATAAAATAAGTCACAGAGATGAGAAGTACAGCATCGGGAATACAGTTGATAATATGTGTGGTAAAGTTGTACGGTGACAGATGGTGACTATATTTATCATGGTGAACACTGAGCTACACACAGAACTGTCCAATCACTGTTTATAGACCTACAACTCATGTAACACTGTATGTTAATCATACTTCAATTAAAAAAAAAATACCTAAGTCTAATTCTCTTTTTCTACTTTTATACCATCGTTTTTATATTCTTCCCTCATATCTTTTTTTCTCAACAAACAATACTCATTTGCTTTTTGTTTTTCTTTTTTAAAGATTTTGTGGGCCCAAGATTCGAGGCAGAGGTGGGAACATCAGAAACATACATGAGGCCTGCCCTTGCTCCCCAGTAAAAGCAGAATGCATTTACTCATCAAAGTTCAGTGCATTTGTCCAGTTCAGCACTTCATCCACTTCCCACTCCATCACAGAATCTATTCCACCGCCTTCGACAGCTCTCATTAGCCCCTTGGTGGCTGTGTGAATTAAATCTAGAGTTCTATGATTTGTTGACTTAGCCTCTAGGTTTCCTGCATAGTACCTAAACAGGGGAAAGGAAGGGAGACATCATCTTGTGAAACAAGGTCATTACTAGTAGATACAGTTAATACATATATTGTTGCTGTGAAACCACTCACATATTAAACCAGGTTTTCACCTGATTTATCTCAAATACATCCAAACCACGTTCTATGTGATGGGATCTTTTGGGGAAAAAAAAGAAACAAGGCAACTTAATCAACCATGCTAACTGGTGAAGCCTCATTTCAAAACCACCCCTTGGTACACTGCCCTGCTATGATACAATGAAAAACCAAGTAATTAAATCACCAAATCATAGAATTACAGAGTCAAAGGATCTTGGAGACCAGATGATTAGCCCTCTTGTCTTACAGGAGAGAGATTAAGTCCTGGAAGACAAGGTCATGTGACTAACAGCAGGTAAAGAGGGGAAAGCAGAGGGAACAGGAAAGAGAGGGAGAGGCAAAGGGAAGAGAGATGGTAATATCCTTTTTTGTGTCAGGTACTTTTCATACATTATCTTGTTTAATTCTCTCTAAAAAGACACAGCCATTTGTGACACCTGTTTTTATTCCTATTTTACGGGTGAGGAAATGGAGAGCTGGTGAAGTTAAATTGTTCAAGATCATGTAAGTAGTAAGCAGATGTCAGAGCCCATCTTCGAATCAGACTCCAAGTCCAGACTTCTTCGGCTGCACTGTTCTGTCTCATGTTAGTCTGAGCACATAAATGAACGCATCCCCCAAACGTGAGCTAAGTGTGTACAGGCAAGTTAGCAGTCCTTCCAAGAATATTAGAAAATGGTGTTTTTTCTTTGGTTTTTCATTTTAAGATCTACAATCGTATTCCATTTTCAAAGTTAACCTACTCTGAAACTGTTTTCATTTCTTTTTTTTTTTTTTTTAAAGATTTTATTTATTTATTTGACAGAGAGAGACACAGCGAGAGAGGGAACACAGGCAGGGGGTGTGGGAGAGGGAGAAGCAGGCTTCCTGCCGAGCAGGGAGCCCGATGCGGGGCTCGATCCCAGGACCCTGGGATCATGACCTGAGCCGAAGGCAGACGCTTAACGACTGAGCCACCCAGGCGCCCCCTGTTTTCATTTCTTAATTCAACACAGAGTAGGAAGCAGCATGGTGGTCGTGTAGGGCTAGATAGGACTCTGATATCCAACTATCTGGCCTTGAGTCTTGCTTCTGTGATTTATTTACTAGCTCTATGACCTTTGCCAAATAACCTAGTCTTCCTGGGCTTCAGATTACCTTAAAATGGTAGTCATAATACTCCTCAGCATTCTTGAGAGGTTTAGAAGTGTAAGTCTTTATAAAGCATTCAGAACTATGACTGGCACATAGGAAGCATTCAATAAAAGAAGGCACACAAATTCCTGGATGGTAAGAGGTAGGACAGTGACAAGATATGTCTCTGCCTTCATGAAGTTTTTGCTTTTTCAAACTTTAAATAGATAATGATCCATGAGAGCTACCTTCATAGAAGCAGGAACATGCCTCTTGATTTATATTGGTTAGTAAGAGCACAAATTATAAGAAAGTATGATTTCACAATTTTTCTATAGTTCTTCATTCACTTACTCATGTAATAAATACTTATCGAGTGTCCACCATTTGCAAAGCATTGTGTACAGAGATGGGATTCCTTTGTGGAACTTGCAAATCTTCCACTCTATATTCCCTGAACATAATAGGCACTCAAAAAAATTAGTACTGAATGAATGAATGATGGTACCCAATGGCCCAGGTTTATTAATTAATGCTGATGCCACAACAAAAATGCATTTAGAAATCAGAAAATTCTGGAAGGCTAGAGGTGAACACATTTTTTATGAGTTCTTCCATGTTTTACCTTCCTAAATATACACTTGTGACTAGATTTGGAAACTGGATGATATTTCTTTTTCCTTTGGCAACAGTGATTTACAACAGTTCAGTTATCTATTTTTTACTCTCATCAGGGATATATAGAAAGAGGATTCATTTTTTTTTTTTTAAGATTTTATTTCTCTATTTGAGAGAGCAAGAATGAGAGAGAGAGAGAGTACATGAGAGGGGGGAGGGTTAGAGAGAGAAGCAGACTCCTCGCCGAGCAGGGAGCCCGATGCAGGACTCGATCCTGGGACTCCAGGATCATGACCTGAGCCGAAGGCAGTCGCTTAACCAACTGAGCCACCCAGGCGCCCGAAAGAGGATTCATTTTAAAGAGAATAATACTTATTCCAATAATTTAATTCTGTTTTAAACTCTTTAAATATTAGTCACTATTTATAGTTAAGTGGGCTGTAACAGTAATCAAACAACAATAGGTCAGCAAGGACAGAATTTCAAATACAACAGTAACCAGAAATACAGATCACTTCATAATAATCATAACATGTTTCATAAAAAATGAGCAGTATTTAAAACAAAAACAATATAAAATTTGGCGTTAGAGGTAATGCTGCAATATATCCATTTTAAAATGATCTCATATTCTAAGACAGAAAATTTAAAGAGAAAAAAAAATTATAAAAATTTTTCTGAAACCAACAGGGAGAGAAGTTAAAATGCAAAAGACCTAGTAAGAATCAAAGTTTAAACTGGAAAAGAAGTCAAGAAAAGCTAAGATCTCTAGGGCAGCACAGGAAGGGAATGTAAAAACCACATTTTTTTTTTTTAATTAAGAGAGAGGTAAAAAAAAGATCAAGATTTTGTTGATTTTGTTTACTGCTGATTCTCAGCAGAAGTAGGTAGAGGATGCCATCATCAGTGAACAAAGCACACGAAGTAACACTTCTCGTTCATCCCCTGCAACCTTACAGAAAGGAAACAACAACATCCAGCTATAAGGACTCCCTCCCTCCCTCACTCACTCAACTCATTCAACAAACAACATGTCTTCATTAAGCATCTACTATGTCTACAGCCCTGTGCTGACAAATAGATCAGAGTCCCTGTTCTTTAGGAGCTCCCAGTGTAGTGGAGGTGGCAGACAAATATGCAGAGATTTGCACAAGTGTGACAACTGAGTATATAACACATCTGTGAGGGCACCTCCGAAAACAGTGCCCGTGCCTCGCTATGTCAGGGTCAGGGCAGGCTTCCGAAGCTGTTTGAGCCAAGCATCACAAGGTGAAGGCCTTGCTGCCATGGAATTGAGCCAGAAAAGAGCAACCTGGGGAGAGGGACTATCATGTGGGATGGAGGTAATGGTGAGCCCCCAACATGCTTCGGGTAAGGAGGTGATTTAATTCGTGTTTTCAAGACATGGCATCAGTGTTTGCACAGAGATGGCAAAGGATGAGAGACAAAGAGACCAAGTGGAAGGACTCTGCCTGTGAAGTGGAGATGAGAATACTGAGAAGCTCCAGTCGGGGAGGGACAGACATGCCAGACTTGGGAGAGTCTCTGGAAGCAGAATTGATAGGACTTTATGACAGATGACCCACAGGAGCTTATGACAGGTAAGAAGTCAAAGAGAACCCCTACATTTCTGACTTGGATGACTGGGTAAATGATGGTGTCATAACCTGAGGCCAAGAGGAATATGGAAAAGAAACCATTTTTATGATGAGCAATATAAGAAATTCAGTGTTAGACCAATTGAGTTTGAGATAGAAATGTCCATGTAATTAGAAATAGAGAGCTCAGTTATGGATGAGGATTGAGAGTAAACAGAGGAAAGAAAAGAAAAAAGAAATAAAACAGATTATTATTCATGTGCATTGGCTTATTTCCAGGTGTCTCGCCCTCCGGTCTCTGCCCACCGCGGTGCCGTGTCTCAGCGTCAGCAAATCACACGAGCGTTCTGTCAGTTCTAGCTGTTTCTGGGGACAGCACACACGGGGAGCGTACTGCGTTGTTCTCAGCCTATTACCACTTCCTTTACTGTACATGCATCCCCAGTTAGAGGCAACGTTGTATGGAATAAAATGATGATGGATAAGGCTTCTGTAATAAATGGTATTGCTGACAGAAGTAATGCAAGCAGAGAAATAAAACACACACCCAAAATATTTGTCTATCACTGCGAACACAAAGAGATGCCACCTCTATCTGGGAAGGGTCCAACATAATCAGCCTGCCACCAGGCAGCCAGCACACTGTTGGAGGCAAAGTAATGGTTTCTGCTGTCCAGTTATCTGTGACTACAGAGACGGAACAACCTCAGTGAGGAAAAGACCAAGTTTATGAATCTATATGTAGCCTCCATCCCTATACCCATGACCACTTTGTACATGGCTCCATTGAGCAACAACTGAAGAGGCCAGGTGAAAAAATGGACATTGACAGGATGGATCACCTCGTCCATCTGAATACTTAGAGCTTTCTGCCTCCTAGGGAGGACATTCACAAGGACACAAATATATGCTATGCCCATTCTGAGTATACCTGTCCCCAGACCTAATCCCAATTGCCCCCATTTAATTCCATCCAAGTACCTAATCAGCTGAGAAGCTTTCAGTTACTGCCCATAGACAGTAAGGTTTCTGTCTCAAACTGCTTCTCCTTTCTATATGAAGCAGAAAACCACTTGTGCTCACTGGGAGGATAGCCTTTGACCATTCTCTGGGCCTACTGAGGGGTTGTAATCTAGTCACTGTCCATATTTGGATGTTGCCAGAATCCTGTGCAGATGCCTGGTGAATTAGACCTAATATACTCTCCCTCTGTTAGCTTGTCACAGGGGCTCCCCATGAAGCCAAAGGCATGGAGATGAAGCAGAGCCAATGTACGATTGAAGGAATCTGAGCCACCTGCTCATACAGCTTACCATAGCCCTCTGGACCTTCTCAGACCCATTCTCTTTTGTACTGAGATGATGCTGTATACTCTCAGTTTTATGGTTCATTGGATTAGATAAAAGTCAGGTCAGTTCATAACCACAGAGCACTTGGAATCCTACTGCCAAGCACCCAGTCTCTCCCAGGGCCCAGCAGCAGAACCAGAACTGATTTTCAAATGTAAAATAGCTGTTGGCAGAAGAGGGCATTACCTTACTCCTAAAACCTCTGTGCTGAGATCCTCTAATTGTAAGAAGCTTCACTCAGCATTTCACTGTCTGTCCAATACTGTTGGGACTGCTTGGCCCTAAATGCCAAGTGGGAGCACCTTGACCACACTGTGGACCTGCTACCATGTTCATTCTTACCCCATGTCCCACTGGAGCCCAGTAGCCTCGTTAGGTTACCTTGAAAACTGGTTGGAGCAGCGCACCCCAACGTGGCATGTTTTACTTCCTAAGTCCAGAGAAGCCCTTGAAGTGCTGTGTGCCTTCGAGACAGACATGCCAAGGTATCGAGACTTCTCTCTCACTTTAGAAAGGATATCCCCAAATGTCCATAAGCTTTAGCTATGTGGCAAACCTTGAACATTTTGCAAAATTTCTCTCTCTCCTTCTCGTGTGCATTTGTCCTAGGAAGTCAACCAGGGAGTTCTCTTCTGCTCACTGCGTCTGACTAGTATAAGGTCACCAATGTAAGGACATGCATGATGGTCTGTGGGAACTGAGATGTACAAGCCCCTAGGGAAAACAACAGGAGAGCAGACACAGCTCTGAGAGTAAGATGGAAAGGCACATCCTCTTCTTCCCATGTAAATGCAAACTGCCTCTCTTTTTGCTTACGGGTTGGGATGGAAAGAACACGCGTCAGGTCAACAGCAACGTAACAGGGGCCAGGGGCTGTGCCGACCTGCTGCATTAGAGGAAGCACTTCTGGAAGTTTAGCTGCTATCTGTGTCACCACCTGACCTCTACCATTACTCCTGGTGAATTAAAGGTACCAATCCCACCACTGCTTTCACCACTGTCATGTCCAGTCTATAAAAACAGCCACCACGGAGTTCATCAAGAACTCTGCGGCTCCTCTCATTTATTAATGACTTGATGAAAACTGTATCTTCTAGGCCTCCTGGGGTTACAGCCTGTGGGTAGCTGAGTAGACTGCATGTAAGAGGAACAAATATATGCATTCCCCTGACACTTCAGAAATCCTTTTTTCTACAGTATACCAGAGAAGTTCAGGCATTTTGCAATAGGAGAGCTTTGGTTGAGTTGAGGCTTTGATTAGCCAACCAGATAGACTATTTAACATCATTTCTGGGTACTCAAGCCAACACATTAAATTCATAATCCTAGATGAACGTGGCCATTATCAGTAAATTTAACCCGTTTTCTGATCTTGCAACCTGAAAATTCACTCTCACACAGGTTTCCAAGACTCCTATTCATGAGATTGGTAAATTCTTTTAAGTCTTTTGATTTATAAGCAATCTCCTCCTGGAGTAGATCTCGTACCTCTGTGTCCCGGCTGCTCTGAAACAGAACTCCCGCTGGTGGCTGGAGGCGATACGCGATGTTTGTGGGAGAACGCTAAGGAGAATCAGCATGAGCACGTGCAGCAGCTGTGCCAGATGCAGTCACTGAAAAGCTTTTATGCAGAGAAGGCCTGGCCCACAAAACAGGGAGGAAGAACTTCCTCCACCAACAGGGGAGTTTGAAGTTCAAGGTTCTCAGCCTTGTCTATACCTGCCCATATGTCTCCATCCTAGGTCTCTGGAGTCCACTTCTTCCCCACTCATGCCCTTAACCTTAGTGCATAAGGCCTGAGAGCATTAAGCATTTGATTGCACTGTAGGCGCTGTAACCCTATGACCCTTACAACTGGTTCCTGGGTTGCCCCCAACTCACCCTGCAAGTACAAGAGATGAAGAACTACTTTATCAAGATCTTCTGAATGTCTGCACATGTTCTCACAAAAATCAAGCTCACAGATTAACAGAATACATTGGTGACTGTCAAAGGCAGTGGGTTGGGGGGTAGACAAAATGGGTGGAGGGGGGTCACAAAAGTTTTTACAACTTTACTGAGGTATATAGTAAACACACATATTTTAACAGAACAACTTGAAGAGTTTTGGTATAAGTATACACCTGTGAATCCATCACTACAGTAAAAAATGAACATATCCATCACCCCCAAAGTTCCTTGGGGGACTTCGTCATCCTTTACTCCCTTCATCCCCCCACCCTCATCTCCAGACAACTACTAATCTGCTTTGTGTATCTCCAGAGTTGTTCATATTTTCTAGCATTTTATGTAAATGGAATCATACAGTATGAACTCTTTTTTTTTATTATGTTATGTTAATCACCATACATTACATCATTAGTTTTTGACATAGTGCTCCATGATTCATTGCAGTATGAACTCTTTCTTTTTTTTTTTTTTTAAAGATTTTATTTATTTATTTGACAGAGAGAGACACAGTGAGAGAGGGAACACAAGCAGGGGGAGTGGGAGAGGCAGAAGCAGGCTTCCCGTCGAGCAGGGAGCCCAATGCGGGGCTCAGTCTCAGGACCCTGGGATCATGACCTGAGCCAAAGGCAGACGCTTAACGACTGAGCCACCCAGGCGCCCCAGTATGAACTCTTTCTTGACTGGTTTCATTCAGCGTTGTTATTTTGACATTCATCCTTGTTGCTATGTGTATCAGTAGTTCATTCCTTCATATTGCTGAGTAGTATTTCTTTGTATAAATAATCACAATTTGTTTATCCAGTGACATTTGGGTTGTTTCTGGGTTTTGGCTATTACAAATAAAGCTGCTATGAACACTCATATATACAATCATTCTGTGGACATAGGTTCTTATTCTCTTGAGTACATATCTAGGAGTGGAATGTCTGGGATGAATAGTGGGTGTATATTAATTAGTAAGAAAACTGTCAAACTGGTTCCCAAAGTAGATGTAGCAGTTTGCATTCACTCTGTATCTGTGCCAACAATTAGGCAGACTGAACCATTCTATATATATAGTGGTAACTCATTAAAGTTTTAGTTTGCACTTCCCTGATGACTAACGATGACAGTCATTACTTTATTTGTGCTCATTTGCTATCCATGTATCTTCAAGGATAGAGTGTTCAAATCTTATGCTCATCTAAAATGAGGTTGTCTTACCATTAAGTTTTGAGGGTTTTTAATATTCTAGATACAAGACTTTAATTATATATATTTTTTGCTAATGTTTTCTTCCTGTCTGTGGCTTGTCTTTTTTTCCTCAGGATTTTATTTAAATTCCAGTTAGTTAAATACATGTAGCTTGTCTTTTTATTTTTTTAAACAATGTCTTTCAGAGAGCAAAAGCTTTTAACTTTGATGAAGTGCAATTTGACACCTTTTTCATGTATCATGCTCCTGTGTCCTATTTAAGAAATTTTTGCCAGAACCCAAGGTCACTAAGATTGTCTCCTTTGCTTACTTGTAGGTATTTATGGTTTTAGCATTTATATTTAGATCTGTGATCTCTTTTGAGATATAAAACTTTACATATATGGTGTGAGAGATAAGGGTAAACGTTCATTTTTCTGCATTTGAATATCCAATTTGTTAAAAAGAATATCATTTTCCAATTATATTGCCTTGGCACCTGTGTTAAAATTCATCAGTATACATGTGTATCTATTTTTTTTTTAAAGATTTTATTTATTTATTTGAGAGAGAATGAGACAGAGAGCATGAGAGGGGGGAGGGTCAGAGGGAGAAGCAGACTCCCCGCCGAGCAGGGAGCCCGATGCGGGACTCGATCCCGGGACTCCAGGATCATGACCTGAGCCGAAGGCAGTCGCTTAACCAACTGAGCCACCCAGGCGCCCATGTGTATCTATTTTACTCAACTCTTGATTCTGTTCCATTAACCTATGTCTGTCTTTATCCTAATAACACAAAGTCTTGAGTATAGTAGCATTATAGTAAGTCTTGGAATCAAATAATGTTAAGTTCTCCAAATTTTGTGTTTCCAAAATTGTTTTGGCTAATCTAGTTCCTATGCATTTCCATAAAAATTTTCAAATTAACTTGTCAATTTCCCCAAAAATCCTACTCTAACTTTTGTGACTGAACTGAATGTACAGATCAATTTGGAGACAATGGACATCTTAACAATATGGAGCCTTCTGATCTAAGACCACCTTATATCTCATCATTTATTCAAGTCTTTTTTAAGTTCCCTTAGCAATGTTTTGCAGTTTTTAGTGGATAGGTCATACAGAATTTTTTCTTCAGTTTATGCTTAGGTATTTCATTTTTTCTGATGTTACTGTAAACGTATTTTTAAAAATTTCCCATTGTTTCTTGCTGAAATAATGGCAGTACGGTTGGTTTCTGTATCTCACAATCTTGATAAACTCACTTAGTAGTTCCAGTAAGTTTGTAAATTCCTTAGGATTGTGTACCTAGTCAATCACGTCAACTGTGAATAAAGACTCTTTGAAATCTTCCTTTCCAATCTCAGTGTCTCCCTCCTCCCTCTTTCTTGCCTTATTGCACTCACTAGGACCTCTCCAGTAAAGAAGTGGTAAGAGCACATCCTTGCCGTGTTCCTGATCTTAGGAAGAAAGCGTTCAGTCTTTCACCTTTAAGTTTCTGCATCTATTGAGATGGTTATATCCAACGTTCTTTCTAAGTCTGTGAGTATGGTAAATTGCATTGATTGATTTCCAAATGTTAAGCCAACCCTGTACTCCTTGGATAAACTCCATTTGTTTATGATGTTATTTACTAACCTGTATATATGTTCCTCAGAGATACTGGTTGTTATTTTCTTGTAATATCTTTTTTTAATAAGCCCCGAGTGATTTTTATATTGGGTAATACTTTATAGATATTGTTGGGACATATTCCCTCCTATTTCTGGAAATATTGTGTAGAATTTGTATTGTCTTTCTTAAATGCTAACTAGAATTCACTAGGAAATCCACCTGAGACTGGAGTTTTCTTTGTGGGATTTTTATAAACTCAACTTATAATTTAATAATTTAATAACTCAAATTTAATTGAATTTAAAAATTCAATTTAATAGATAGACCTATTTATGTTATTTTTATTTGTTTTTTAGTGAGTTTTGGTTTATGCCTTACAATGAATTGTTTTTTCACCTAATTTTTCCAATTTGTGGGCATTAAATGATTCATAATATATCATCTTAAGGCCTGTAGGATTGGTAGTAATATGTTGCTTTTTATTTCTGACATTTCTGAATTGCATGCATTCTCTTTAAAATTTTATTTAGAGGTTTATAAATTGTATTGCTCTTTTCAAAAGCAACAAGTTTTTATTTCATTCATTTTCTCTGATGGTTTTCTATTTGCAATATTACTGATTTCTACTGTTATCATTTCCTTCCTTTTACTTGCTTTGGGTTTAATTTGCTCTTCTTTTATTGATTCTATGTTGGAAGCTTAGATCACTGATTTGAGATCTTTCTTTTTAAATATCAGTATTTATGCTATAAATTTCTCTGTAAGTACTGCTTTAGCTGCATCCTCAATTTTTTATGTTGTATTTTCATTTTCATTAAATCAAAGATATTGTCAAATTTCCTTTGTGACTTCTTCTTTGACTCATGGGTTATACAGAGGTATGCTATTTAATACCCAAATATTTGGAAGTTTTCCAGAAATTTTTCTGTTATTAATTCTATTCTATTTTTAAATACTTTTTAATTCCATTGTGATCAGAGAAGTTTCTTTGTATGATTTTAATTCTTTCAAATTTGTGGATGTTTGTTTTATGACCCAGAATATAATGTATCTTGGTGGATGTTTCACATGCACTTGAAAAGAATGTGTTTTCTTTTGTTGGGTGCAGTGCTCTATAAATGCCAATTATGTCAAGCTGGTTGATAATTTTGCTCAAGTCTCAGCTCTATCTTTACTAATTTACTGCCCACTTGTTCTATCAATTACTAATAAAAGGGTTTTGAAATCTCTGATTATAATTCTGGTTTTATCTACTTCTCCTTTCAGTACTACTAATTTTATTTTCATGTATTTCAAAGCTTTGTTACTAGGTAAATAAGTATTTAGGATTGTTATGTCCTTATGTATGGCCTTCTTATCCAGTCTGTCAATCTCTGCCTTTATTTGGGGTGTTCAGACTACTTAACATTTAATATTATTATTGATATGATTGATTTTAGTCTTTATCATGCTATCCACTTTCTATTCTCTCTGTTCTTTGTTTCCTTTCCTCTTTTTTCACCCTTCTTTTGATGTTTCTTTATGATGCTATTTTATACCCATCATTACATTATTATATATACATCTTTGTTCTTGTTCTTGTTGATTTTATGGTTGTTTTATGGTTTTTAATAATCACAGTCTACCTTTAAGCATATCATACCACTTTATATGTAGAGTAAGGACCTTCTAGCGGTATACTTGCATTTCACCTCTCCCAATCTTTGTGGTATCATCATCATACATTTTACTTTCGTACTGTTTTGAGTTTATAAATGTCACAATACACTGTCAGTGTTTCTGCTTTAAATAGTAAATTAACTTAAAAATTTTTTTTGAATTTTATTCAGTAATTGCATACATATTGATATTATTTTGTTATTTTGGAACAATTTATTTGTAACGTCAGAAAAATAAGCAATTATATTTTATTTGAAATGAAGATTTTCAATATAAGAGAAAAGGAATATAATTGTGGAATCAAAAATGTAGGTAGAACTGGATTGGCAATATCAATATTAACTCATTCCTTTACAGTTTTAATACCTATCTTTTCAAAATTGTAATAAAAAACATGTAACTTAAAATTTATCATCTTACCTATTTTTAAGTGTATAGTTCAACAGTTAGTTAGCTACCCTTTAAAGAGATTTAGTAAGAATAAAAGTCCTTTATATTTACTTACATAATTACCACTTTTGGAGTTCTTCACTCCTTATATAGATCCAGATTTCTACCTAGAAGCATTTTTCTTCTGCCAGAAAAATTTCTTGCAGTGCTGGTCTTCCATGAAAAGAGAACTCAGCTTTTATTTGTCTGCAAAGTTATTCTTTTGCCTTCCTTTTCAAAAGATATTTTTGATGGGTCTGTTGCTACTTATTAATTTTTCTTCTCGTATGAGATCTATTTTCCTGTTTCTTTGCATGCCTGGTTATTGATTGTTATATGGTAGACATTGTGAATTTTATATAATTTGGGATACTGGATTTTTTTGTATTACTTTAAATATTTGGGGGGAATTTGTTCTGCATATGGAGTGAAGTAAACTTGTAAACAATTTGATGTTTTGGCTTGCTTTTAACATTTGTTAGACAGGTCCAGAATGTCTTTTAGTGTAATCCATACAGGTCAGAGTCTTAGGGCAGAAAGAAGGGTTGAGAAGGGTACAGAGTGGATCTGGAGGGCCAAATAAAAGTTATCTGATATATAAGAGTAAATGCTTATTTTCATATCTGATATTCCAATAGACTGTAATTTCCTTGGGGTCAAAGACAAAATGTCTTTCCCCATTTATATCCTAGAGATTAATAGTATCTCACGCATAGCAGGCATTTGTTAAATGTTTGCTTTCTATATATTTTTAAAAACATAACTGTAATCTTACATTTTTCTTTTTAAAATAACATGTAGTTATTTTAATAGTGATAGCATTTTTTAAAAAGAACTTAAAATAGTATATATTTAGTAAGTCTATTTCATCAACTTACATTTTCCTCATCCATTCTATCTTTCTAATTTTTCTTTTCTTTTCCATATCTTGCCTTCTCTTCAGTTTAGAGAAATGGAATTTGATTTCTTTTTCTTCTCCCACCTCTACATTTTCAGTAGACACCCAAAACTATTGAGAAATGAAAAATGAATATACAAAATGTTGAAATACTGATTGTGAGGTTATCTGGCTACAGACAAGAATTTCTGTAAGTTCAGTGGGAATATGCCAAGGTAGAAATAGAGGAGCGAATACACCCCTTTTAAGGTATTTCTGATTATGTCATGGGTGAGTGGCACATTGAGCTTTTGGAGGCACATGTCACAGAAAGACTAACAAAGTGCTAGTATACTGAGGTACTTAAGAACTATTTGTTGAATGGATAAATGAATAGACATACTCCAGTACTGTTTTTGTTTTTCATAAGAACAGACCTTACCTACTCTTAGTGCTGTTGACTTTTGAAGACTCTAAATCTCAAGAAGTACAGGTACCCTTCAAGAACAAAGTCTCATCATTACATCCCCAGAGTTTGTGGTTTCCCTGTGTGACATGCTATCCTAACTGGTTTCCTGTTTTCCTACTTTGAATTCATTCCCTCCCTTCACCACATATACATTAAAGAACAAGGAGGAGAGTTTGCTATCCCCCACAACCCTATGTATTTGTCCCTCTTAAAGCATGTATTTACTGCACTATACTGAAATTTTCTTTTTACTTTTGACTCTCTCACAAATTAAAAGGAAAGATACTTGAGGGGAGGGACTATTTTATCTACCATTGTATCCCTAGCATTTAGTTCAATGCCTGACATATGGTTGGTATGCAATAAGATTTGTTGAATGAATGTATGAATTCACACCTTGATTATTTTCATTTTCATACTTAGTATACTTAATATACCAATTCTATAATCTGCCTACCACAGATTGAGGACCTGAATGAAGACATGAGCCCATATAGACATCTAGAGCTATATAGAACCTGATTATATTAACCTATAAAATGTAAGCTTACAAACATCCTTAGGTAGAGATTATCTCCACAAAAAGGACATTAAACATGGATGTCTATGGAAAAGTCCCTAAATCGTATATGTTTTAAGAACTATGTATATTTAAAATAATTCCATTCGATTAATGAAGACATGTTGAAGTTCCAAACACCATGACAATCCAAATGATTTCCCCCCAGTCTCTGCTGTGACAAGCTCTGTAAGAGAAAATGTCATATTTTTCTCAAGAATTCCCACCTCTAGTCCAAGGATTAATCAATATAGAGTCAACAACATTTTCAAATTTGCTTCACTATAAAGATGCTAAACTCCTGAGTACCAGACAGTATCTAAAGATGACCCAGATCAAAGCTCATTACTAAAAGTAGAAGTAGAGGAAAAAAAGGATATATTGCTGATCTTGAAGTATTATTAGTAACCCTTGAGTAGTTAATGTCATCACTTTTTATCAGTTAAATCACCAAGATTTATTATTTTAAAATTAATTTTCAAGAAGACAAATGAGTTTCTAAATATATAAGATTCAAAGTTATTAATATTTCTCTTTTCTTACTGTATCAGAGACAGGCCTCCAGCCATTGTTCTCTACACGACGATACCAGCCACTATGATCCTCTTCCTGAAGATCATCACTTTTAATATGAGATGTATATTTTGCTGGAAGTTTTGTATAATCTCTAGGGCTATTAGCACACAGATCTTCAATATGTCTATGAGTGAAAATTTTATAGTATATATCAGGTGGAAATTTAACCTGTATATGGAGAAGTTCAAAGGACCATTGTAATCTAATTACAAAAAAAGGTTTACATTTTAAAAACTTACATCTTTTAAATTTCACATAAATGTGCTTTAAAACTACCAAATAAGAATTCATCCATACTTACACCACCTAATCTGAATCGTACATGAACGCCAGCAGCAGCATCTAGAAGCTCTGCCTATAAAAAAATGTATTACTCTTCAACACTGTAGATATCAATTCACTACTTCTCACTCTATCATGTTAAAATAGTTGCTGAATATTGATTATTTATGAAATAGGTCAAATAAATAAACCTCAAATAATTATTTTTAAATTAAAAATATTTTAAGATTTAATTTCTTATGGGCATCCAATAAGTAAAACAGTTTTCATGGTAACTGGAAAAATGATACTAAACTATGTTTACATTCTATGCAACATATAAGTATAAAAACCAACTGATATGTTTTTCACAAAACAGAAATTTTATATGTCCTCAAATATATTATTTAATTTATTAAATTTAATAAATTTAATTAATAATACTATTGAGTATTATTTTACAGGTAAATTCAGAGAAAAAATTATGATTGGCTAATTTGAGTTTAACACCAGATGACCTATCCTAACTAGCTTTTATTAAGTCAAAAATACATATTTAAATTTTGTAAGAATTGTCTATAATTGGTCTTCTAAATTTTAGTGCCCTGCACCAAATGCAAAGTAGAGAAAACAATTTTGGGTCCTCAATCAGAAGACAGTTTAATCTTACCTCCTGATAATATTAAGTTAGATGAGAAAATACATGTTATCCTAAGTCATTCAGTCTGTAAGGCCTGAAAGACCACATGGACTTTTGCACAATTTTCTCCTGACTAAAGAGTATATATATACATACATACATATATAGGGTCACAGTTCAAAAATGAAAAAATATGTTTTATAACAGGATCTAAAACATATAAAATTCATAAAATTTATACAGGTGACACTTGAACAACATGGGTTTGAAGTGTGCAGGTCAACTAATATTTTTTTGTAGTACAGTACTGTAAAAGTAATTTCTCCTCCTTATGATTTTCTTAACATGTTACTTTAGCTTACTTTAATGTAAGAATACAGTATGTAATATATATAACATATAAAATATGTGTTAATTGACTACTTATGTTATTAGTAAGGCTTCTGGTCAACAGTACATTATTTGTAGTTGACTTCTTGGAGAGTCACAAGATACACATGGATTTTCGACTGCATGGTGGCGGGGGGGCGGTCAGTGCCCCTATCCCAGTGTTGTTCAAGGGTCAACTGTATGTAATTTTTAAGCAAAATTCATTATATATACACTTTTATTTCCACTAAAGTAGGCAAATCTTAAGGGTATAGCTTCGTGGATATTTTTTTCTTTCCTCTTTTAGTCAGTTAGGGTGAGAGGATGATCAAGTCAATCCAATCAGAAATTGAAGTGGGTCAAGCCTGGATTGCAGTTTTACTAATCTACATCTGGTTTGTCCACTTCTAGTTTTTCTCTATTTCTTAGAGGTGGTCCTGGTAAGTCTCTATCTCCTCAACTATGAAAGCCTATAGGAAATTCAGGTGTACTTTTGGGAAGATTTGAGTTTACTTCTTTATCCTTCTATCATCTACAAACTTAAATGGCGATGAGGGTTGGCTGGGTATTTGAAGCAGTTCCCTTCCTTTTAGCATGACTTTGTCTCCTAAACTCATGGGAATTTTTATTTAGTAGAATAGTGTTATTTAAAGTGGACTTAGATTAGTTGTAAATACTCACTGCAAACTCTAGGGAAATCAAAAAATAGTAAAAAAGAGGTATAATTGATATGCTGAGAGGAAAGAAAATGTAATCATATAAGATGCTCAATTAAAACCAGAGAAGGCAGAAAAAGAATGTAATACAAAAAAAGAAAGAACAAGGGCAAGAAATAGAAAACATTAACAAATATGTTAGATATCAATCACTATATTAAATGTCAATGGTCTAAATATACAAGGTAAAAGGCAGAGACTATAAACATAGATTAAAAAAATAAGATCCAACTGTATGTTGTCTATAAAAAAACATTTTAAATATAAAGACACAGATAGGTTAAAAGCAAAGTAATGGAGAAAGATATAACATATTAACTAACATTAATTATATGAAAACTGAGCAGGTATATTAATTTCAGAAAAAGCTGAATTAAGAGCAAGGAAAATTATCAGGGATAAAGAGGAGGATTACATGATGATAAAGTGGTCAATTCTCTATGAAGATATAACAATCCCTAAAGTATGTATGCCTAACAACAGAGTATCAAAATATGTAAGGTAAAACCTGAAAGCACTACAAGAACTAAGAGAAATCCACTATTATAGTTGGAGAATTGAACACCTCTCTGTCAGTAACATATTCAGCAGACAGAAAAATAATTAAGTCCATTAAGAAACTGAACAACACATGTAATCACCTGGACCTAACTGACATTTCTAGAACACTTCATCCAACAATAGCAAATATACACTCTTCTCAAGCTCATATGGAACATTTACCAACATAGAACATGTTATGGACCATAAAACACACCTTAACAACTGTAAAATAATAGAAATCATACAAAGCATGTTCTCAGACCCCAATGGAATTAAATTAGAAATCAGTAACAGAAGGATAGCTGAAAAGCCCAGAACTTGGCAATTCAACAATACACTTCTTAGTAACAAATGGATCAAATAAGAAGTCTCAAGAAAAATTTAAAAATACTTTGACCTAAGGGAAAATGAAAATACAGCTTATCAAAATTCATGAAATGCACAGACAACAGTGCTTAGAGGAAAATTTATAGCACTGAATAAATATATGAAAACAAGCAAGACCTGAAATCTATAATCTAGACTTCCATCTTAAGAAACTAGGAAAATAAAGCAAAAGTAAGCAGAAGTGGGGCACCTGGGTGGCTCCGTTGGTTAAGCGGCTTCCTTTGGCTCAGGTCATGATCCCAGGGTCCTGGGATCGAGCCCCGCATCGGGCTCCCTGCTCACTAGAGAGGCTGCTTCTCCCTCTCCCTCTGCCTGCCTCTCTGCCTACTTGCACTCTCTCTGTCAAATAAATAAATAAAACCTTTAAAAAAAAAAAAAAGTAAGCATAAGAAAAAAATGATAAAATTTAAAACAGAAATCAATGAAATTGAAACAGGAAACCAACTGAGAAAATAAAAGAAATTAAAAGCTAGTTCTTTGAAAAGATCAATAAAATCAGTAAGCTTCTGACCAGGGAAACTAAGAAGGAAAAAGAGAGAGAGGGAAGACACAAATGACTAATATCAGAAAAGAGGGGCTATCACCACTGATTCCATGGGCACTAAAAGGATAATTAACAAATATTAAGAAAAACCCTATGCCTACAAATTTGATAGCCTATATGAAATGGTTCAAATGCCTGAAAGACACAACCCGACAAAATTCATACAAGCAGATATAGAAAATCTGAATAGACCTATTAAAGAAATGGAATCAATAATTAACCTTTCAAAAAAGAAAGCACCAAGCTTCGATTGGCTCAGTGGTTAACACTACCAAACATTTCAGGAGAAAATCATATCCATTCTCTGCAATCTATTCCAGAAAACAGAAGCAAAGGGAACACTTCCTAACACATTTTATGAGTCCAGCATTATCCTAATACCAAAACCAGACAGAGACACTACAAGAAAGGAAAATTACAGACGATTATCTCTCATGAACATAAATGCAAAAATCCTCAACAAAATATTAGCAAGTCAAATTCAACAATGTATAAAAGGAATTATAGGGCGCCTGGGTGGCTCAGTTGGTTAAGTGACTGCCTTCGGCTCAGGTCATGATCCTGGAGTCCCGGGATCGAGTCCCACATCAGGCTCCCTGCTCGGCGGGGAGTCTGCTTCTCCCTCTGACCCTCCTCCCCCTCATGCTGTCTCTCTTATTCTCTGTCTCTCAAATAAATAAATAAAATCTTTAAAAAAAAAAACCAACAACAACAACAAAAAAAAATAAAAGGAATTATATACCATGACCAAGTGGGATTCATTCCAGGTATGCAAGGCCATTATCAAATTACAACAGGCTAAAGAAGAAAAATCATATGATCATATCAACAATGCAGAAAAAGCATTTGATAAAATTCAATACCAATTCATGATAAAAACTCTGACAAACTAGGAATAGAGGCAAACTTCCTCAATTTGACAAAGGATATCTACAATAAACACACCTATCATATTTATTGGTGAGAAACTGTATGCTTTCCTGCTAAGATAAGGAACAAAGCAAAGATGTCCCTTCACCCTTCCTATTCAACATCATATTGGAAGTCATAGCTAATTCAATAAGAAAAAGAAATAAAAGGTATACAAATTGAAATGGAAAAAAAAAAACACCTGTTTTTGTTCACAGATCACATAATTGCCTATATTAAAAATTCCAATGAATCAATGAAGAAATTCCTGGCACAAGAAAGCAACTATAATAATGTTGGGGGATACTACATTAACATACATAAGTCAATCGCTCTCTTATATACCAGCAACAAACAACTGGAATTTGAAATTCAAAACACAATGCCACTTATATTAACAACAAAAAAGTGAAATATGTAGGGTATAAATCTAACAAAATATATGAAAATCTGTATGAAGGAAACAACACTGTAATAAAAGAAGATCTATTTTTTAAAGATTTTATTTATTTATTTGAGAGAGAGATTAAGAGAATGAGTGGGAGGAGGGGCAGAGGGAGAAACAGACTCCTGCGGAGCAGGAAGCTCACCCCAGAACCCTGAGGTCATGACCTGAGTAGAAGGCAGATGCTTAACTAACTGAGCCACCCAGGTGCCCCATAAAAGAAGACCTAAATGAGAGATATTCAATGTACCTGGATAGAATGATTCAATACTGTCCAGATGCCCACTCTTCTCAATCTATAGATTCAATGCAATCTCACCCAAAATTCTGCCAAGTTATTTTATAGATATGGACAAACTGATTCTAAATTTTATACAAAAATGTAAGAGACCTAGAATAACCAACATAATATTGCCATTTGCATAATTTTGAAGGAGAATAACAAAATTGGTGGACCCATCTTTAAGATTTCCTGTAATAATCAAGTGTGGTATTAGCAAAAGAAAAGACAATAGGTCAGTGGAACAGAGACAGCCTGGAAATAGCCCCACATAAATATAGTCAACTTATCTTTGATAAAAGAGCAAAGGCAATTCAATAGAGTAAGGATAGTCTTAAACAAATGGTGCTGGAAAAACTGGACATCCACAAGCAAATGTTTAATTCCAATTCCAGTTAGTTAACATACAGTGTAATATTAGCTTCAGTTGTAGAATTTAGTGATTTCAACATTTCTTCTTTGATTTCCCGTTTGATCCATTCATGATTTAGTAGCATACTGTTTAAATTCCATGTATTTGTGGGCTTTTCACTTTTTTTCTTGTGGTTGACTTCTAGTTTCATAGCATTGTGATCAGAAAAGGTGTGTGGCATGACTTCAATCTTTCTGTATTTGTTGATGCCTATTTTGTGACCTAATATGTGATCCACTCTGGAGAATGTGAGAAGAATGTGTATTCTGCTGTTTTAGGATGGAATGTTCTGAATATATCTGTTAAGTACATCTGGTCCAGTTAGTCATTCAAAGCTACTGTTTCCCTGTTTATTTTCTGTTTAGATGATTTGTCCATTGATGTACATGGAGTGTTAATGTTCTCTACTATTATCTACTATATTATCAATGAGTTCCTTTATTTGTTTCATATATCAGGTGCTCCCATGTTGGGTGCATAAATATTTATAATTGTTGTATCTTCTTGTTGGATTATCCCTTTTATTATGATATAGTGCCTTTCTTTACCTCTTGTTACAGTCTTTGTTTTAAAGTCTATTTGTCTGATATAAATATTGCTACTCCCTCTTTGACACTCATTAACACAATAGATGTTTCTCCTCCTTTCACTTTCAATCTGCAGGTGTCATTAGGTTTGAAATGAGGTTCTTGTATACAGCATATAGATGGGTCTTGTTTTTTTATCCATTCTGACACCATATGTCTTTTGATTGGAGCATTTAGTCCATTTACACTCAAAGTAATTATTGATAGATATGTATATACTGCTATTTTATTACTTGTTTTGTGGTTGTTTTTGGAAATTTTCTCTGATCCTTTTTTATCTTTCTCTCTCTCACGTTTTGCTGATTTTCTTCAGTGATATATTTGGATTTCTTTCTCTATATTCTTTGCATGTTTATTAGTGGTTTTCAATACATGGTTACCATTAGGTTTGTATATAACTTCTTCAGATAGCAGTCTATATTATATTGGTGGTCACTCAAATTTGAACCCCTTCTTTTCTCCTCTCCTTCCCACATTTTAGGTATGTTATTATATTTTACATCTTTTTTATGTGAGTTCCTTGACTGATTTTTACAGAAATATTCATTTCTACTGCTTTTGTGTTTCCTACCTTTATACCGTCACTTTTGGTCTCTACTTTCCACTCAAAGGATCACTTTAATATTTCTTGCAGGGCTGGTTTAGTGGTCATGAACTCCACTGGTTTTTATTTGTCTGAGAAACTCTTCATCTCTCCTTCTATTCTGAATTACAGCCTTGCTGCATAGAGTATTCTTGCCTACAGATTTTCCCCATTCAGCATTTTGAATATATCATGCCACTCTCTTCTGGCTTGCCAAGTTTCTGTTGAAAAATCTCCTGCTAGCCTTATGGGTTTTCCTTTATTTCCTTTATAAGAAGTTAAGGACTTCTTTTGGCTTGCTGTTTTTTAAGGTTTTTTTTCCTTATCACTATTTTTTTAAAATATTTTATTTATTTATTTGACAGAGAGATAGAGAGCACAAGTAGGCAGAGCTGCAGGCAGAGGGAGAGGGAGAAGCAGTCTCTCTGCTGAGCAGGGAGCCTGATGCGGGGCTCGATCCCAGGACCCGGGATCATGACCTGCCGAAGGCAGCCACTTAACCAACTGAGCCACCCAGATGCCCCTCCTTATCACTATATTTTGCAAATTAAATATGTCTTGGTTTTGGCTTGCTTTTGTTGATTTTGATGGGAGCTCTCTGTGCCTCCTGTATCTGGATGTCTATTTCCTTCTCCATATTAGGGAAGTTTTCAGCTATTATTTCTTCAAATAAATCTTCTTCCCCCTTTCTCTCTTCTTCCTTTGGTACTCCAATAATACAAATGTTATTACGTTTATTGGAGTCATTCAGTTCCCTGAGTCTATTCTCATGTTGCACAATTGCCTTTTCTCTCTTTTGTTCAGCTTCATTGTTTTCCATTACTTTGTCTTCTAGGTCATTAATTCATTCCTCTGCTTCTTCCAGCTTACTGTTCATTGCTTCAAGTGTGTTTCTAATCCTGTGTATTGCACTCTTCATCTCTGATTCTTTTTTAACTCTTTTATCTCTGTGGTAAGGGTCTCATTGATGTCTTATATTATTTTGAGTATCCTTATGATCGTTGCTTTAAATTCTCCATCAAGCATGTTACTTATATCTGTTTTCAGTTAGATCTCTGGTGGTGGCCTTATCTTTTTCCTTCATTTGGGATAAGTTCCTCTGTCTTCACATTTTGCCTAATTCTCTGCCTTCTTCTCTGTGTTAGAAAAGCCAGTTATGTCTCCTGCTCCTGAAAGTAATGGCCTTATGAAGAAGAGGTCATATAGTGTCCAGGGACTGGTACTTCAGGGAATATCTCCAGTGTGTGCTGTGTGCATTCTGCTGATGTGTTCTCTGCTCTATCCTTCAAGCCAGTCATCTACAAAGGCTCTCCTTGCTTGCTGTGGGAAGTGTTTGGTCCTTGGCTTGAATGTGGCGAGTTTTAACTAGGTGTGCTCTGGTCTGCTTCTGAAATGAGACCTATTATTACCTCCACCAGAACTGAGGCCCTGCAAAACTCTCTGGTACAGAGGCATGGTATGAGCAGGAGTTTGTGCTGGTCTTCCTGGGGAGAGGTCCACCACACTGGGACTGAGGCAGGTGTGACTGAGAAGGGCAGTTCCACCAGGGCCGGGAGTGGTGGTGGCATAGGACTTGGTGTATGCAAGTTAGGCAGCCAGTATCAGTGCTGCACTACTTCCCACAGGTGGCTCTGTGTTTATGCTGAGGGGCAGGGTTGGGAAATGGTGCTGGCCAGCTCCTCTGTTCCCAGAGAGGTGTGCCTGTGAATGCTGCCTCTGAGGGACACACTCTGAGAAGAGCAAATAATCACCCCCTGAGTGCCCTAGGTGTTCTTAAGATTGCAGTTTCCAAGCTGTCTGCTCATGGGATGTTTGCCCACTTTCTCTCCAGGAGTAGGGCAGTGTCCTCCAGGCTCTATCCCAGCCAAGCCTGCTGACCTTTAAAACTCCAGATTTTATTAAGCCCTGCTGGTTACAAGAACCCATAAAATTCAGTCCCTCTCATTCTCCAAGCCAATGGCTTTGGGGAAATGTTCTCCTTGTGTGTTTCCTGTGTGCTCCTGTCTCTTGCCCGAGAAGTAACCACAGCTCACTTCATAGTACCCATGATCTATTTCTCCTTTAAACCATGTCTCTGCACTTCCTACCTTCTTTGATGTGGCTTCTGCTCTTCTTTTAGTTGTGGAATTTGTTATGTTGGTCTTCAGGTCAATTTCTGGGGTATTTAGGATGATCTGATAGTTATCTACTTATATTTGTGGGATGAGACAAGCCTAGGGTCCTCCTACTCTATTGCCATCTTCCTGCTCTCTCAAAACTAGACTCTTAAACACAGAGAACCAACTGATAGTTTCAGAGGGGAGATGGGTGAGGGGGATGGGTGAAATAGATGAAGGGGATTAAGAGGTACAACTTTCAGTTTTAAAATAAATAAGTCATGGAGATGAAAACTACAGATAGGGAATATAGTCAATAACACTGTAATGACATAGTATGGTGACTACACTATACTTATCTTGATGAGCACTGAGTAATATATAGAATTGTCAAATCAATATGTTGTACATTTGAAAGTAATATAACAGTGTATGTTAATTATACTTCAATAAATATAATTAAGAGGGAAGAAAGAAAAAGAAAAAGGCAGAAGATAAGGAGAAACTATTATAGATTCTAAGACATTAGAAAGATCATTAGAGAATATTATAAATAATTTTAGTAAATAAACTTGAAAATTTAAGTGAAATGGACAACTTCCTAGAAAAATACAACTTATCAAATCTAGCACAAAAATAAATATAAGATAGGAATAGATCTGTAACTATAAAGGTGATTCTGACAGTTATTCTTAGTGCTCCCTAGTCTACTATTTTCCTGATGGTGGAGGATTTTATGTGTGTAAACTGACAACTTAATTCTAAAATTTACATGGAAATACAAAGCATCCAACAATAGCCTGGAAGTGTCTTCTTGAAGAATTACAAAATGGGAGTACTTCTCTACCATATAATACACTTGTTATAAACCTGTAATAATATAAACCTATAGTAATTATGACAAGGGTAGAAAAATAGACTATGGAAAAGAACAGAAAATGCATAAACAGACCCATACAAAAATGGTTACTTGATTTATGATAAAAGTGGCATGGAGAGCAGTGGAGAAAGGACTATCTTTTTAATAAATAGTGTTTCATCATTTGGATATCTATATGGAAGAATATGAAAGTGACTTCTACCTCACACCATATACAAAATATCAACATAGAAGGTGTACTGCAGATCTAAATATGAAAGGCCAATCAATAAAGGTTATATATAATATAGGAAAATTCTTTCATGACTTCAGGGTTGGTGAAGTTTATAAAAAGCACCAACCATATACAAAAGGGTTGATAATTTAAACTACATTAAAATTAAGAACTCTGTTCACCAAAAGACAGTCTTGTTTCAAAATATTAACCTAGGGATTGGGGAAAGAGGGTGGAAATGTAGATGAAGCAGGACTGGCTGTGAATTGGTAATTGTTGAAGTTAGGGGATGGGTACATGTGGTTTATTACTTTATTCTTTCTACTTCTGTCTATGTTTGATGTTTTTCGTGGTAAAAAAAAAAAAAAAAAAACAGTGGGAAGCCCATCTTAAGAGTGACAAGTCAAATCATATAATGAAAAATGATTTGTGCAGCACAGAGAACGGACAAAGGGCTTGTGTGAAAAATATATAAAGAACTGCTTAAAGCCCAGAAAAATAAGAGACAATACACACATAGAAGACACGAAAAAAAATGTCAAGAGCTCAGCTGATCTGGGAGGATGGTCGTTGAGCTGTCGGGTGTCAGAAGAGCCAATGAAGGAAACAAGCAGAAAGGGAAAGAAAGCTTTTAATCACTTACTGTAATGGTACTAAGTAAGAGTTGGAGCCCCTAACACTGGAGGAGGCAAGGATTCCACCTGGTCATTTCCCCCCTCCCCACCCAGGGCTGCAGCGTTTGAGAGTGAAGTGGAGCAGACACGAGTGTCCTCTCACTGTTAGGGAGTCCCAACTTTCAAAACTCTGAGGCGTGACTGTGTGGGGTAGGGGGTAGCGAGGAGATTGAGGGAGGAGAGTCTGCGAGGACTGACTCAGAGTGGGACAGCACAGGGGCCTGAAGCCTCAGATTGAGAACTAAGAATGAAGGCGCTGGGACCAAAAATTTAAGTATGCCTAAAGGGAGGACTGTCCCTAAAAAGCTGATAATATTAAGCACTGGTAATGATGCAGAACACCAAGAATTCCAAAAGATTGATGATGGTTAACACAAATTGTACAGTAACTTTGGAAAAGAGTCTGAAATTCCATTTCTGGGTGGAGTAGAAATTTGTATACATGTGCACAGGACAGATGAATAAGAATATTCCCAAAAGCAGTCTTTGTAACAGACTCAAACTGGAAAAAACAATACAAATGTCAATCAACTGTAGAACGAATAAACAGCAGTATATTCATAAAATGAAATAACTGTCATTATTTTTTAGAAAATGAATAAAATTCAGCCACACGAATGCAATGCTGAATGGTAAGATACAGAAGTGCACCAGAGGATTCTATTTACATACGGTTCAAAAATAGAGAAGACTGAAAAAAACAAAACAAAACAAAACAAAAAAACAAAGCTTCAATTCAAAATAGTGGTTGCCTCTTGGGAGCAGGGAGTTGGCCGAGATGTGCAGAGCACCGGAAGGCAGGGGTCTGAAGTGTGAGACTCTGATCTGGGTGATGGTTACATGGGGGATTGTTTGTGATGATTCACTGAGCTACACATTTATGTTTTATGAACTTTTCTATGTGTGTGTCACACTTCAAGATAAAGTTTTTTAAAAGAAACACATATAAGCCCATTTATAAAGCAGTCACACATTTTGAAGGGAAAAAACAGATGCTGTATGAATAAATAACATCCTCACCTCTTTAGGATCAATATATTTCACTATCTGACGTGGCTCTCCTTGTCTTCTGATATCAATCAGTCTTTTATAGTGTTGGAATATAGCGACATTCTAAAGGTTCAAGCACATAAGATTCTATGGTCAAAACTGGATTTTCTACCTCTAAGTTAAGCTTTGTGCCTAACCAGGGCAAAATGAGTAAGAACCATAAAATAGACTTTATGCATGTAAACTAGATTTTAGAAATATTATCCACTCAGGGTTTGCTTTGGCAAGCTAGGAAATACTGGTTTTATTCTCACAGAGTTTTACCCTTAACTTTGGAACTACATCATTAGCAACTATAAATAAAATACCCAGAATGTTGGTGGAGTCACTTCTATGTACTCCAGAGTAAACCAGGAAAAAGACAAAACAGCCTACTGGTTAAGAACATTGAGTACGGCATAGCATTATCTGGGTTGAACTGTTAGTGTGACAGTGGACAAGCTGCTTAGCTTCTCCACTCAGTTTCTCATCCAAACAACCGGAATGACACGGATATCTCATACAGCTATGGTGAGGAATTAATGAGTTAATATTTGTAAAGCACTTAAAACAACTTCTGGCACAAGAAAGCACTAAATAATTATTATCTTATTATCATTCCAGAAACCTCGGTCCTGTAGTAATGCCATTGATTTACAAACCCAATCTACTATTCATGTTAGCACAGTATTTAGTCAGATGACTCCAAACAATTCTTCTATCTCAGAAAACTATTTCTTTGGTAACATTCTCCTTTTACCCTATGCCCCCAAAAGCCCTTAGTAACTCTTGGTAAACTTGCCCTGCTGCCCCAGTATGCTTACATCAAATCAAATCAACTCAAACTGAAGTAACCCACAGCACCAATATGACAATCTGAAGCCCCACTGCAGTTGTCTGTGGAAAAGGTGCAGCTCACATCAGCTGACAAAGATGGCACCTGCCATTCCCATCTGCCTGTCTGGCTGGCAGGGAAGGAAAAGAACTTGTATGTTGGTGAACAAAGAAGCTGGGTGGGATGACAGTGAAAGCTGGTCCAACATGTCCTGCAGGCTGTAAAATGCCTTTTTGTTGTTGCTGTTGTTCAAGTGATTTTAATGATTGGAATGCACAATTTTTTAAATACACAAATAAAAAGTTTTAAAACCTGCAGAAAAAAAAAAAAAGCAGTACAACAGATCAATGAAACCAGGAGCTGGTTCTTTGAAAAGATCAATAAAATTGATAAACCTTTAGCCAGACTCATTAAAAAAAAACAAAACAGGGGCGCCTGGGTGGCTCAGTTGGTTAAGCGACTGCCTTCGGCTCAGGTCATGATCCTGGAGTCCCAGGGTCAAGTCCCGCATCAGGCTCCCTGCTCTGCAGGGAGTCTGCTCCTCCCTCTGACCCTCCCCCCTCTCATGTGCTCTCTTTCTCATTCTGTCTCAAATAAATAAATAAAATCTTAAAAAAAAAACAAAAAAAAAAACAAAAAAGAAAGAAAGGGAGAGAGAGAAGACTCAAACAAAATCAGAAACGAGAAAGGAGAAATAACCAACAGCACAGAAATACAAAGGATTATAAGAGAATATTATGAAAAACTATATGTCAACAAATTGGACAACCTAGAAGAAATGGAGAAATTCCTAGAAACATATATCCTCCCAAAACTGAAACATGAAACAAAAAATGTGAAGACTGATAACCACCAAAGAAACTGAATCAGTAATCAAAAAACTCCCAAAAAACAAAAGTCCCAGGGCCAGATGGCTTAACAGGCAAATTCTACCAAATATTTAAAGAAGAGTTAATACCTATTTTTCTTAAACTATTCCAAAAAGATAGAAGAGAAAGAAAACTTCCAAATTCATTCTATGAGGCCAGCATTACCTTGATATCAAAACCAAACAGACATTGCTAAAAAAGAGAACTACAGTCTAATATCTCTGATGAACAGATGCAAATATTCTCAACAAAATATTAGCAAACTGAATCCAAGAATAAATTTAAAAAATGATTCAAAATGATTAAGTGAGATTTATTTCTGGGTTGCAAAGGTGATTCAACATTCACAAATCAATCAGCGTGACATATCACATCTACAAGAGAGAGGATAAAAACCATATGGTTACTTCAGGGGTGCCTTGGTGGCTCAGTTGGTTAAGCATCTCTTGATTTCAGCTCAGGTCATGATCTCAGGGTTGTGAGATCAAGCCCTGTGTTGGGCTCTATGCTGAGTGTGGAGCCTGCATAAGATTCTCTCTCTCCCTCTCCATTTGCCCCTCCCTTTTCTCTTAAAAAAAAAAAAAAGAAAGAAAGAAAAGAAAAGAGGCCTCAGAGAGATCCCTCACCCCTCCCACCACATGAGGACATAGCAAGAAGACAACTGTTCACCTATGAACTAGAAAGCAGGTCCTTCCCAGACACCAAATCTGCTGGTGCCATGATTTTAGACTTTCCAGACTCCAGAACTGTAAGAAATATATTTCTGTTATTTATAATCTACCCAGTCTATTGTAGTGCAGCCCAAATGGATTAAGACAGCTACCAAAGTTTGACCTAAATAATGTCAGAATACATTTTTTCCTCAAGTTCACATGGAACATTTACAAAAATAGACTTCAAGCCAGGCAAGTTTCAACAAATTTCAAGTTATTAAAATCATATAAATAACCGGCTTCAGTGGAATTAAACCAGAAATCAGCAACAGAAAGGTAATTAGAAAACTCCTAAATATTTGGTAATTAAGCAACATACTTTTAAAAAAAAATTTACTTATTTATCTGAGAGAGAGAACACAAGCAAGGGGAGGGGCAGAGGGAGAGAGAGAAGCAGACTCCCAACTAAGCAAGGAGCCCAATGCGGGGCTTGATCCCAGGACCCTGAGATCATGACCTGAGCTGAAGGCAGTCACTTAACCCACTGAGCCACCCAGGCACCTATAAGCAACACCAAGCTGGCTCAGTTGGTAGAGCATGCAACTCTTGATCTTGGGGTTGTGAGTTTGAGCCCCATGTTGGGTGGAAAGATTACTTAAAAATAAAATCTTTAAAATCAATCAATCATGGGTCAAAAAAATCACAATGGAAATTATAAAATATGTTAAATTGAAATGTAATAAATATATGACATATCAAAACCTGTGGGATACATCTAAGGGAATGTTCAGGGAGAATTTAAATGCTTTAAATACATATATTATTAAAAAAGAATAAATGTATAAAATCTAAGATCTAATGTTCCATCTCAAGAAGTGTGAAACAGAACAGCAAACCAAACTCCCTCAAAAGATGAAGGAAAACACAATAAAGATCAGCAGTTAATGAAATGTAGAGTTAAAATAGAGAAAACCCACAAAGCCAAAAACCAGGGTTGTTTTTTTTTTTAAAGATTAAGACAGATGTAGAAAAATAGAAAACAGATATGAGAAATACCATCCCAATCTTACAGACATTAAAAGTACAGTGAGAGGAGATTATAAACAACTTTAGGCAAATAAATTTGACAATTTTAAGAAAATGGACAGATTCCTTGAAAAGTAACATCAAAATGGGCATAAGAAGAAATACAGTTTTGAACAGTCCCGTATTATTAAAGAAATGGGATCCCTAATTAGAAACCTCTCATAAAGAAAACTCCTAGCACACAATGTTTTGCTAGTGTATTCTCCCAAATATTTATAGAAGAAATAGCATTAATCGCACAAATTCTTTCAGATAATATAACAGAAAGAATACTTCCCAATTCCCTTTATGAGGCTAGCATAATCTTGATATCAAGATCTGGGAAGTATATGACAAAAAAGAAAAATTACATTCATGAGCAAATATGCAAAAATCCTAAATTAAAGTTGATAAAGGAAATTTTCAACTTTTAATGCTTGTGGGTCCTATTCCTGGACTCCAGGGGAGGCTATACTTTAACATTTACCAAGGTGAAAATGACTAGGCAAAACTTCAAAGCATGGATTCTATTTCTTCCCTGAGCACACACTGTATATCTGCTTCATTAAAGAAAATAACCAGGAAGGAGCATTCTGAACATAAAAGAAAAAGGAAGAAACTTCCCTGGTTCCTGTAAGACTGAAGTCTACAGCCCTGCATATATTAGAAACTTAAGATAAGGTCTACAACTTTCTAAAATGTTCTTTGTCTAATAATTTGTAACTCTTTATGTATAAAATGTATATAACCTTACACCAAATGTTCTCCCTTACCAAAGCACTCTCTTCTTTGTAAAGACTGTGTATCCAGGGCAGCTGTCCTAACTTGGACTTGAATGAAACTCTCTTTTTTTCCTAGAAATTCTAAAAGGTTTGTTCATTTGTGTCAATAAAGTTTAGCAGATCAAATCCAGGATATATCAAAAAGGGTAATAATACATCAGAGTGAAGTGGAATTTATTCCAGGAATACAAGGTTGGTTTAACGTTTGAATATCAAGCAATGAAATTCACCACATGGGAAGAATGAAGACAGACCATATGATCATACAGTAAATGCAGCAAAAGCATTTGATAAAATTCAACACCCAGAGTTTTCATAACAACAAGAATAAAAAGCAAACTAGGAATAAAGTTAAATTCCCCAAACTGATGATAAGTTTTCACAAAAAAACTACAGGTAACATCTTAGCTGATGGTGGAATATTACATGCCTTCAGCGTTCAACAAAAGGGCAAGAATGCCATAATTACTGCTTCTATTCAATCTTGCACTGGAGGGTCTGATCAGTGCAATAAAGAAATAAAAGGTATAAAGTTTGCAAAGAAAAAATAAAAGTTGTCATTCAAGGATGACATGCTTAAGTGGAAAATCCAAAGGAATCTATAAAAAAGCAATTAGAAATAATAAGTGCACATTAGGCTGGCAAATAAAAATAAACTATATTTCTATAAACTAGAAATGAACTAGAAAATAAAATTTAAAAATAATACCACTTACAGCAGCATCAAGAAATGCCAAGTACCCAGAAGTTAAATGAAAGATGTTTAAGACTTCTACACTGCAAACTACAAAACATTATGGAGAAAAAAATTTAAAGATCTAATAAATAAAGATATGCACCATGTTCATGAAAACTCAGTGTAGAAAAATATCAGTTTTCTCCCAAATTGATCTACTGATTCAATACCAATTATATAATCTCCACAATAATTTTTGCAAAAATTAATGAATTGATTCTACTATTTACATGGAAATGCAAAAGCCCTAGAATAGCTATGACAATCATGAAGAACATCAAAATTGGAGGACTGTAGTGCCTGATAGAGCTACAGTTACTGAGACAGTGTGGTATTGATTCAAATAAAGACAAATAGACCCATGCAACTGAACAGAGACGATAGAAAAGACACTCCCGCAATTTACTATGGGAAGAATGGTATTTTCAGTAAAAGGTACTTAATCATTTGGTTATCCATAAAGACAAAAATGAACTTTGTCCATACCTCTCATCATCACAAACATTAATTTGAGATGGATACTAGATCTCAATCTACAACTAAAGCAATTAAGCCTCTAGAAAAAATATAAGGAAAATATCTTCTGGCTTCAGGTTACATAAACATTTCCCCCAGATTTATTTCAATATATTTGACAAGTAATACTGTCCTGGGTGAGTTGGGTGTCCACCTTGGGATCTCTTTCCCCACTGGAGAAAGGAAAGGCCCAGTGGGCTCCTCAGGGCTGCCTTGTGCCTGGTGATGTGATCAAAGTGAAACCCCTCCTCTTATCCTTCTAATGTGGTCCTTCCTCTTCTCTCTGGTCCTGGGCTCTGGGATTTTCACAAGAGTGCTTTCTATGGATAGTTGTTAGTTGGTCTTCTTGTGAGGGGGACTGAAGTTGAGAATGACCTATGTTGCCATTTTGATATTGTCACCTCTTTAGGTAAACTTTTTTTTTTAAAGATTTATTTACTTATTTGACAGAGAGAAAGACAGCATGCAGAGGGGAGGGCAGAGGGAGAGAGAGCATCTCAAGCAGACTCCACTGTGAGTGCGGAGCCCAACATGAGGCTTGCTCTCACTACTCGGAGATCATGATCTGAGCCGAACTCAGGAGTTGGACACAGCTGACTGAGCCACCCAGGCGCCCCTAGGCAAACATTTCTTATACAGGACACAGAAAACACTAACTATAAAGAACAAGTGATAAATTGGATTTAACGAAAATTAAAGATTTGTCATTATCAAAAAACACCTTTAAGAATGCAATGAGGCCAGTCTGAAGAAAATATCTACAACACACGTATTCAATAAAGGACTTCTGTTCAGGATATATGAGAGACTCCTCAAAGTGAATGTTGACAGTGTAATAGTGGATGTAATGGGATTTGGGGATTTGAAGATTGGGAGGACAGGTAAAAAAGAAAAGGAGGGGTAGGGATATTTATATCCTCATCATACATCATAAGTCACATAATCTTATGTTAGCATGATGGAACAAGGAACAAAGGTTTAAGGGCGCCTGGGTGGCTCAGTCATTAAGCGTTTGCCTTCAGCTCAGGTCATGATCCCAGGGTCCTGGGATCGAGCCCCACATCAGGCTCCCTCCTCGGCGGGAAGCCTGCTCTCCCTCTCCCACTCCTGCTGCTTGTGTTCCCTCTCTCGCTATCTCTGTCTCTGTCAAATAAATAAATGAAATCTTAAAAAAAAAAAAAAGAAACAAAGGTTTAAATATTCTTTAAAGAAGTAAGGTAACAAATAGAGGAACTAAAAAATAATCATATATGATACTGGGAGGGGAGATAGGCAAGGCTGTGTAAGGGATAAGCAAGATAAGCTCTCAATTATCTTTGCAGAAAGTCAACGGGTCACTTATAAAGTTGATAAATAAAAAATAATTATACAAGAATATTATGCAGAAACACAGAAATAACTACTACAAGATCTAAAACAAAAAACAGTTAAAAGTGGTTCCCTTTAGGATATGAGGGTAGAGAAGAGTACGAGAGGGTAAAAGAAGTGCTTTTATTTATAAGGTCTCCTACATTATTTTACTTAATGAAATATATATTATTTTTATTTAAAATATTCAAATGTGAGAAAATGCCTTGATTTACATTAGTTTGACTATGCAGATTAGTCATTTATAAGGCCACGTAATGTGTTAAAATTGGCATCCTTATTTAGAAGTCATCCTCTGAGCCACTTGAAGCAGAATGTTTCTAGACTTAAGATCAAATGTATTCTCTTTGAATCTCAGAACTATTATGGTTCCATGACTTTCATGGTTAGCTTCTCTTCAGTTTCTAACCACTTTTTAAATGCAACTGTGCAGTCATACCTTCTGTTGCAGGGGTACCATTTTATCTTCCGATACAACCTGCTTAGAGACATTCAACATACTGATCTTATCTAAACTGATCACCATTTTTATTTCATTTTTTTAATTTTCTAAATCTTTTTTTTATATCATTGATTTCCCTTAAATATCAGTTGATCCTTGATTGTGCATTAATACTTAAGAATGAAGGTCTATGTCAATTTTTCCAAGGAACTAGTCGGAGTATCCCGAGCTTTTTTGTAAGTCTCCATTTTCCCATCGTTGTCACATATGAATGGGAAGATGGTCTGGGAGCTTTGTAATGTGGGTGGAATAAGATAATCAATAGATTCTCGGTGGGGGGGGGGGAGTATGGTTAGGTAGCCAGCAATCAAGCACGGTGTCTTTCAAATACTAAAATTAAGAGACTTTTACGTGTAGTGCCAAATCCACAATAGAATTAGCTTTTCCCAATAAATAGTTCACTTAATTTTTTACAAAAGAGATAAGCCATCAGGGTTTTCCCCCTAATAGTAAATATCCATCTACAAGCAAATTTTTTGACCAATGGTAAATATCCATTTACCTGTAGCTTTGGGGCTTGAAGTGACAGCACGGACATCTGTCACAGCTACACTGCATACCAGTAACCTTGTATGTAACCAAGTAACCAAGTAGTGCCTACGGTCATTCTCCTGCCAGATCTTTTAAATTGCTAACTCCAAATCGCTTCTTGGCCTTTTGGCTAAGATCAAGTGTAAATTGCTAACTCAGAATTGATATCCTTTCTAGGGTCCCAGTGACAAACCAGCTCTCTCACTGGAGCCCCTCTGATGTGTGTCGAGGCAAGTCTTCTACACAGTTCTATCCTATTTTTGGTTTTCCAAAAATGAGATAAAATTAATCTGCTCATGAACTCCCTTCTCTCTGGTATGGGTTAACTTTCTGTCTACTGTCATTTCAATAGGGTTCTGCAGGGACAAAAAGTGAAAATGTATGCTCAGTCTACCATCTTTTTAAAATACACATACACAGGGCGCCTGGGTGGCTCAGTCAGTGAAGCATCTGCCTTCAGCTCAGATCATGATCCCAGGGTCCTGGGGTTGAGTCCCTCATCGGGCTCCCTACTCAGTGGGGAGCCTGCTTCTCCCTCTGCCTCTCTCTGTCTCTCATGAATAAATAAAATCTTAAAAAAAAAAAAAATGAAATGAAATACACATACACACGCTTGTCTGTTTATCTACAGGGCTTCTCTACTGAAACTCCTTAAGGGCAAGGAGGTACTGTAAAGTGCCTCACGCAGTGCTAGGAATATAAAAGGCATACAAAGTAATGTGTCTGGTTGGATTTGGATGTGGGATAAAGGAAGTTACAAATAACAGAAAAGCTTAAGTCTAGTTAACAAGTAGGCTAATAGAAACCATCAAAGGAATAGATTTTAAAAGCAAATTATTATTTTAGTATTGGAAATCGATAGTTATGGGTTTTATGGATTTGAAAGAGGCAAAAGAAACAAATAATGGAAGCTATTTAGCAAGACTTAATGAGCCAATACAAAGGTATTCTGGTGTGCTAGAAGCAGCCATGCCACGTCACACAAAATTATCAAACACAGACAGTGTTACTGCTATCACAGAGGAAAGAGTAGAGTCATCTTAGCTGTTGGCTCTCACCCAACCAGGTGAATCAACTCGGAATATTCCTTACACCAGTGGGACCAGCCATACCCACACTAAAGCATGATAAATAAGTATATTAATTCAGACACAGTTTATTATTAAACATTGTCTTCAAAAGTAGGTACTCAATAAATATTTAATAATTAATTAAATATTTAATGTATCCCTAACACCCATTCAAAAACCTGATTCCCAAGTCAAGAAATAAAATTTTAGAGGTTAAAGCCAAATAACCCTAGTAGTGATACTTTTGTTGATCATAGCCATTATCGAAGTGACTGGCCCTGACCAGGAGCTCAGTAAGGATTTGTGAGGCTAACAAGATAACTAATTAATGTTAAGTTTTTTAACTTCTAAAAAATGTGTGCTTTTAAAGCAAAGGGTGGTACACAAATCCGTAAATATACTAAAAACTATTGAACTGTACACTTTCAACAGGTGAACCTTATTATATATAAATTATATTGCTATCAAGGTGCAAAAAATAAACTCACAAGGAAACATTTCCAGGCCTTCTGAATGATTCTGGCAGCTTTATCCCTCTCTGTAAGTTCTGACTCCTCTTTCCAAGGCATTTGAAAGTCCTAAAATAAAACAAGGGTATGTTCAAAATTTCTTTATAAACTCCATTATGAAACTCATTAGAATTCAAGAAAAACAGAAGTTGAGTAAAGGAAATAATACTGGTGAGATTTGGTATAAAAATAATTTTAATAAAAATAAAAATTGTTACCTACTATTGATTGCCTTATATGCTCCAATTTGTTTCTTTTTCTAATTTAAACAACAATCTTGCAGAGCAGATTTTGCCAATTTGCTTGTGTTAGAGATGAGACTGCACTTCAAGACCTAAGGTCAAATAGTGATTGACTAAGCCAGTATTAAACCCATGTCAGTTTCTCTTGAAAATCCATGACCTTTCATGTCCCCATTCAATGACTTCAAATAGCGCTTTTTTTTAAAGATTTTTATTTATTTATTTGACAGAGAGAGAGAGAGCGAGTGAGCACAAGTGGGGGAACAGCAAAGGGAGAAGGAAAAGCAGGTTAAGTAGGGAGCCCAACATGGGGCTTGATCCCAGATCATGTCCTGAGGCACAGGCAGATGCTTAATTGACTGAGCCACCCAGGTGCTCCCAAATAAGCTTTTCTTAATCAACATGCACAATGACAGTTTCATCCCAAATTTATCCAGGCTCCTAACCTAGAGTTAGAGATGATTATAGAATTTTTCTTACTTTGTAACTCGTAAATGTGCTGACAAATTAATAAATCATGCATTAAATTGCCAGAAAAAGAGATGAAGCCTGACTACTAAGATGCAAAACAAAATCACTAGTTCTAGCCATAATTTTTATTAATACTGTGAATAAATAAGTAATGGGAGAAGTCAGAAAGTCATAGTTTAGGAGTCCTTTAAAAAGTTGCAGCAGACAGAGAGGATCCTGGGAAGAAAGTGGACTAAGGAAGCACCAGGAATCTGTCTCCCCATCTAGACAACTGCACTGGCCAAATCTAATGTAAATATTTGGAACTTTGGACTCTATTGAAGGCTTGCAACTTCCAGGGGAAGGCTTGGGGGGTAAACTCCTGTTAACTCTGGTCAATTCTGGCTCTTAGCCCAGTCCTAGCTATCCACTCCCTTACCTCAGCCCCAGCAGCAGCAGCTGCGTACACGTTCCTGGAACAACCTGCACACAGCTTGTGGGAGAGGGGTGGAGAAAAAGGACTCTGTCCTGGAAATACAGGAGATCTGTGTTGGGATTGTTGGTTGCTGCTTCTGATTACAGAGGTGCAGACAAACAGGAGGGCAGTCATTGGTGCTGTACCTCCACCTTCCACCATTGTTGCAAGCCCTTCCCATCTGGCAACTTCCAGGGAACTTAAAGGGTTTTTCCTTCCCTTTACATTGTTCTCCTTTCCCCCTTTGGGGGCCAGGCATTCAAAACTAGGACATTCAAAAATAACTACAAAGAGAGAGAAAATTAGAAAGTGACCAGTCATTTCCAGGTAAAGGCACAGACTCAGAAAACTGAGAAGACCTTAAGTTTACAATTCTGGCTGATCCTTAACTGATCCTTGTAAGCTATGGAAACAGTCTACAGCAATTAAAAAAAAAAAAAGAAAACACACACATACACAAACAACACAGTAAACTCTGAGGAAAGGAAAGAAGCTCATTTCCAGAGTACCTGCATTATTAAATTCAAATTTCCACTTTTCAACAAAAAATTATAAGGCATATAAAGAAACACAAAATAATGGCTCATTCAAGGAAAAAAATAAATCAACAGAAACTGAGACTGAAAAAGACCTGATGGCAGATCTACTAGACAAAGACCTTAAAACACTGTTTTAAAGATGCTCAAAAAACTGAAGGAAGATGTGGAGAAATTGAAGAAATGATGCACAAAATGGAAATATCAATAAAGAAACAAAACCTAAAAAGAGACCAAATAGAAACTCTGAAGCTGAATAGTAGAATAACTGAAAGGATCAATTTATTAGTGGGATTCAAAAGCAGAGTTGAGCAGGCAGAAGAAATAATCAGCATACTTGAAGATAAACCGAAGGAAACTGTCAAGTCTGAGAAAGAAAAAAGATTGAATAAAAGTAAATAGAGCCTAAGAGACCTATGGTACACCAGTAAGCAGACCAACATGCACATTGTGGGAGTGCCAGAAGGAGAAGAGAAAAAGAAGGGGGAAGAGAAGGTATCTCAAGAAATACTGGCTGAAAAATGCCAAATTTGATGAAATACATGAATATCAACATCCCAGAAGCTCAACAGACTCCAAGATCAACTCAAAGATACATCCACACCAAGACACATTATAATTAAACTTTTGAAAGCCAAAGATAAAGAGAAACTCTTGAAAACAACAAGAGAGAAGTGATTCATGACATACAAGGAATTTTTAATATATTAACAGATTTGTCATCAGAAACTTTGGAGGCCAGAAGACAGTGGGTCAATATATTTAAACTGCTTAACAACAACAAAAAAATACAAGCCAAGAATCCTATATCTAGCAAACCTGCTCTTTGAGAGTAAGGGAGAAATTAAGCATTCCCAGATAAACAAAAGCTATAAGAGTTCATTGCTACTAGACCTGTTCTGCAAGAAATGTTCAAGAGAATCCTGCAGGAAAAAATGAAAGGACACTTGACAGTAACTCAAAGTTATATGAAGAAATAGAAATTTCATTAAAAGTAAATAAATGGGCAGTTATAAAAGCTAATATTATTGTAATAATTTGTAACTATTTTTTGGTTTTTACATGATTTAAGAGAACAATATATTTTTTATTTACTTTTTATTTATTTTTTATTTTATTTTATTTTATTTATTTATTTGCGAGAGAGAGAATGAGCGACAGAGAGCACAAGAGGGAGGAGGGTCAGAGGGAGCAGCAGACTCCCTGCCGAGCAGGGAGCCTGATGCGGGACTCAATCCCGGGACTCCAGGATCATGACCTGAGCTGAAGGCAGTCGCTTAACCAACTGAGCCACCCAGGCGCCCAGAACAATATATTTTTTAAAATTATAATTCTAAAAACTAGAATTATGGTAACTTTGGTTTGTAATTCCACATACTGTTTAATTTAAAAGACAAGTATATTTAAAATATTAGATTGTGTTTTGGGGGCACACAATGTATAAAAATGTAATTTTGTAACATCAACAATTAAAAGGAGTTGGGATGGAGCTGTAAAAGAGGAGTTTTGTATGTTAATGGAGTTAAACTGGCATAAATCCACAATGGAGTGCTTTAACTTTAGGATGTTAAATGTAATCCCCATGGTAACCACAAAGGAAACAGCTACAGAGTATACACAAAAGGATATGAGAAATTAATTTAAGTGTTTCACTAAAAAAATCAACTAAACACAAAAGAAGACAGTAATGCAGGAAATGATTTAAAAGTTATAAAGCAGGGATGCCTGGGTGGCTCAGTTGGTTAAGTGTCTGCCTTCAGGTCATGATCCCAGGGTCCTGGGATTGAGTTCTGCATCAGCCTCCCTGCTCAGCGGGGAGCCTGCTGCTCCCCCTGCTAGTGCTCACTCACTCTCTCTCTCTCTGACAAATAAATAAAATCTTTTTTAAAAAAGTTATAAAGCATATAGAAAACAAATAGCAAAGACAGAAGTAAGGCCCTCCTCAGTAATTACTTTAAATGTAAATGGATTAAACTCTCCAATCAAAATACAGAGATTTGCAGCATGGATAAAAACACAGAATCCAGGGGCGCCTGGGTGGCTCAGTTGGTTAGGCGACTGCCTTCGGCTCAGGTCGTGATCCTGGAGTCCCGGGATCGAGTCCCACATCAGGCTCCCTGCTCAGCAGGGAGTCTGCTTCTCCCTCTGACCCTCCTCCCTCTCATGCTCTCTGTCTCTCATTGTCTCTCTCGCAAATAAATAAAATCTTTAAAAAAACAACAAAAAAAACCACCACAGAATCCAACTATATGCTATGTAAAATAGACTCACATTAGATTCAAAGACACAAATAGACTGAAAGTGAAAAGATGGAAAAAGATATTCCATGCAAATAGTAACCAAAAGAAAGGAGTGGTGGCTATCTTAATGTCAGACAAAATAGACTTTAAATCAAAAAAGTTTAAAAAAGACAAAGGACATTATGCATTAACAAAAGATTCAATGAAGTAAGAAAATATAACAAACATTTATGCATCTAATAATAGACCAGCAAAATATATGAAGCAAAAAATGACAGAATTGAGGAATATATATATGCCATAGACATATATAGCTTTACTATAACAGTTGCAGATTTCAATACCCCATTCTCAATAATGGACAGAATAACCAGACAGAAATAAATAAGGAAATAGAGGACTTGAACAACACAATAAATCAATTTGATCTAACAAACACAGAACATTCTACCAAATAATAGCAGCATTCACATTCTTCTCAAGTGCACGAGGGACATTTTCTAGGTCAGACCATATATTTGGCCACAAATTATGTCTCAATGTATTTTGAAAGACAGTTATCATACAAAGTATCTTATCAAAGCACAACAGGATGAAGTTAGAAACCAACAACAGGTAAATTTACACATTTGTGGAAATTAAATAACATACTCCTAAACAATCAATGGATCAAAGAAATTACATGGGAAATTAGGAAAATGAAAACTAAAACACAATGTATCAAAACTTACAGAAAGCAGTGAAAGCAGTGTTAAGAGGGAAACTTAGAACTATATACCCATTAAAAAAAAGAAAGATCTCAAATCAATATCTAACTACAACTTACAGACCTAGTAAAAGAAAACAAACTAAACCCAGAGCTAGAAGAAGATTAGAACAGACATAAAAGAAATAGAGAACATAAAAACAATAGAGTAAATCAATGAAATTAAAGATGATTCTTTGAAAAGATCACCCAAATTGGCAAATCTTTAGTTAGATGGATGGAGAAAAAAATTACTTTTGGTAATTTAGAAAGGAGATGAGGACATTACTACTGATTCTACAGTACTATGAACAATGAGTCATAGTTTATAGTCATGTTTGATAACCTGATGAAACTGACAAATTCCAGGGGTGCCTGGGTGGCTCAGTCGTTAAGCGTCTGCCTTCAGCTCAGGTCATGATCCCAGGGTCCTGGGATCACGCCCCGCATGGGGCTCCCTGTTCCACGAGGAGCCAGCTTCTCCCTCTCCCACTCCCCCTGCTTGTGTTCCCTCTCTCACTGTGTCTGTCAAATAAATAAAATCTTAAAAAAAAAAAGACAAATAATGTATGATTTTACCTATATGAGATACTTACAGAAGTCAAAATCATAGACAGAAAGTAGAATGGTGGTTGCCAGTGGCATGGTGGGGGTACAGGTTGGTTATGGTTTAATGGGTATGGGTTTCAGTTCTACAAGATGAAAAGAGTTATGGAGATTGATGGTGGTGACGGCTGCACAACATTATGAATGTATTTAATACCAATGAACTGGACACTCACAAGTGGTTAAGATGGTTAATATTGCTTTTTGCGTATTTTACCATACATAAAAAATTTGTAGTAAGCTCAATTCTTTCTCATACTGCTTAAGCATTTATTATCCTAAAAAAGGATATCATTCAAAATTGAATGACTGATTAGGTCAATAATGAAACCGTTCCAATATTGCTCCAATGTTATCAGAAAAGTGTACTCAGGAATTTTCTTTCTCTAGGTTATGTAAATTATGTACAACAATTCTATTTGTTGTCGGTATACATAAGGAGAGGAAATACAAGCTATACATAAGCTTTGTAAGTAACGCACTGTTTTTGATAGTTTTTGTACATGGAACCATAGAATGAAGACTACTGAACTGACAGACTGCCCATGTGGTTTAGCTTTAGTTCCTACTGCTACTTAATGTAACCTTAGACAAACAGCCCAACATCTTTAGGCTTCAGTTTCATTAGCTGTAAAATAAAAGCACTGCAATAAATTAACTCCAAAGGCACTTTCAGTGTCAAAATTCTGTGAGGTTACATTATAAAGGACACAATGCTCCAATAGTTAAATAAAAAGAAAAAAAAAAGGGTCCTGCACTGGACACAGGGATAAACATGGGTTTTACTTAATCTCTGTTATTAACACTTCACAGTATAAATACTGTTATCCATTATATTTATAACAGCAATACGGTTCTGAGATGCTTTATCATAGTCCAAACTAAGAGAATAAATTCTGCTCAAAATTTTAAAATCCTGAACTGTTGCTCGTAAAATGTGGAATTTATAAGGATTTATAAATTCCCAATCCCTGAAGTATTTAAATATATAACAGACATTAACTAATACATGCATTGTATTTAGAGAGACAAAGACCAAGAGAAAAATTCTCTACCAGATATGCCATTTATAGGAAAAATTAAAGAAAAAAATATTTTCTTTGTTATTTTCTTTTGATGTTTATTTTTAGGCTTAAAACTAAAGATGTCTTCTTCCTGACTGTATGTACTGTTGAGTTTTAAAAAAATGGATATTTTTAACAATAGGGAGAAAGTGCTCTATGAAAAACAATGTATAATTTTTTTCTTTCTCTTCAAATAGTTTTAATACTATAGGAGGCATGGGGATACAGGTTAAGTCTGTGGGTCTAAAGTGAGAAAAATGGGGGTTTAAATCTTTTTTTTTTTTAAGATTTTATTTATTTGGGAGACAGCGAGAGAGAGAAAGCATAAGAGAGGGGAGGGTCAGAGGGGGAAGCAGACACCCCGCTGAGTGGAGGAGACCAATTCAGGGCTCATGACCTGAGCAGAAGGCAGATGCTTAACCACTGAGCCACCTAGGCGCCCCATGGGGCTTTAAATATTTAAAAAATTCTACCTCATACTTAGCTGTGTGATCTTGGGTAAGTTATTTAACTTATTCCAACTTCAGTTCCTCATCTGTGAAATATGGGGACTCATAATAGTACCTATCTCATAGAATTAGGAGGATTAAATTAGGTAATACAGGTGAAGCAACGAGCACTGTAACTACTCAATGCATTGTATCTTTTATTATAATACAAATTATTTTTAAAAATAGGAACTATCCATGTGCATTTTTCTGGTTTAAAAACTGATGTAACTGAACATTTTAAGCAAATCATTCTCACAATTTACAGATAACTATTAGCACAAATTAAGTAAGGAATACTGTAATGTTTGCTAATTTGTGTCAAAGGATAGTATTTTGAGATACACTCTTCTTAGCCAGCAGGTGGAGAAGAAACGAAGTATAGTTTATCAGTGTATTTCAGGACACTTAAGGAAAAAAAAAAAAGTTTTCTTTGTGAATAGCGTGATAATCAGCTTTAATAATTTTTAAGGATACTGTTCCTATTTCTATCATTAAGAGAAATAAATACAGATGATAACTTTGCCATCTGTGATTTATCATCATTTTTAAAAATCATACAAAAATTTGAACTTTGAAATGTGAGGAAAAAATAGAAAAATAATTATACTGAATTTTGAAACAGTGGTCATCTTGATTCATTATTCATGTTTTCCTGTCCATGTTCTTTTTCACTGGTCAAAATAGAGAATACAGTTATTGGTTATTCACAAACATAGAATTAGGGCAATATTTAAATGGCATTAGAAGAATGTGTAAATATCATTCCTTATTTAATATCTCCTTACTGTTTAAAATCCAAAATTATTCATACTACTGTCTAGATTTAGTTACTTTAAAAGTTATTATATAAACGACACACATACATTCTTATAGTAAAAATTCCAAATACAGAATAGAGTAAAAGTTAAAATCCTCCATCTCCATTTCTTCTAGACCAGTCCTCTCTTCAAAGGTTATCTTTATCCATTAATAGATGTGTGACTCTTCCAGATCTTTTCTTATATATTTAAAATTTAAATGTATATATTTAAATTATACATATATTAAAAAAAAATATATATATATACATGTACACCCATATATGTGTATATACACACCCCCCACACACAGGTTTGTTTTCATCAATATGATGAAACTATACATATTTTCTGCTTTCTTTACATAACAGTATGTGTTGGGAGACTTTTCCATGTTACTGCATATAGGTCTTCCTCACTCTTTATAGTTGCACAGTATTCCTGAATATATCATAATTTATTTACTCTTTAGTACTGAACAGTATTGAATAGTTTCTATTTTTTGCTGTTACAGTTACAAAATGACTACCCTTATACATATATTTGGGTACATGAACAACCATTTTCATCAGATAGGAATAAAAAGGAGGTTTTATTTCAGTATACTCTTTCATACTGTGATTTTGATTTTATGATGTGCATGTAGTTCAAATATACATAACTGCATTTAAAGAAGTGGGGGTGCTCCTGGGTGGCTCAGTTGGTTAAGCATCCGACTCTTGGTTTTGGCTCAGGTCATGATTTCAGGGTTGTGAGATGGAGCCCCGAGCTGGGCTCTACTGCTCAGAGGGGAGTCTGCTTGAGATACTCTCTCCCCCTGCCCCCCCGCCCCTCCTCCTGTTAACAATCTTAAAAAGTACATAAAAGAAAAGGAATGGAGTATGCACATTAAAATTCTGATACTGCCATCCTCTCCTCAAAAACACTGATCAATTTACACGTATAAACATTCTATGAGAGTGCTTCACTTCTAGGCCTTACAAAAATGAAAAACTAAACATAAATCAGACATAAGGACTACTGTGGATCTATTAATAATCTCTCCAGTAATTAAACTGTGATAATCTGTTAACAAGGCTCAGTGACTTAAGGTATAAAGTGACATATGTGGATATGTGCACACATGTGTATAACTATGTATGAATTTGAATGTTAACAGTGGTGATAGAATTAAGGAAGAATTTTAAATGGTTGTTTTGCTTACTTCTACAATGAACATATATTACTTGAATAATAAGAAGAGTTGTTAAAAAATTAGTTTGTCATCAGCAGGACAACTCGTTGCAGGCTTGACCCGAAAGTCGGGAGTGGTAGGACAAAAGGGGTCAGGGTGGATCTTCTGTGGGTGGATCTCTAAGAGCTACTGTGAGTGTGGCTCACAGACCCACGCCAGCCTCTGAATTGCATGTTACCAGATGAAATAAAGAAACCGAGAGTGGTCAGAAAGTCCTGCAGCAATGTGACACTCTGCGGTACACAAACACACCATCAGTGGGATTATAGTTTCTATGGTACATCTTTGTTGTTTGTTTTCCTTTCTCTAGGAAGTCACTTTCACTTTATAAAAGTGATGGCCCACGTACTGGAAACAAATTTTTAAAAGGTTCCTCACCACTGAAAATGGCTCTAATCTTGATTTAGTCTTAGGATCAGGCCCAGGAGTTACATTCAGCTGATTTTGTGCCTAACGTTCTAGAAACTGGCACCTATAGAGCAGTCCCTGAAACCCACGTACATATACCAGACGCCAATTGTAAGGGTCTTAATCTTGCTCGAGTTCTTACTCTGACTTCAGTCTCCTTGTTTGGATGGGGCTTAGTAGGGCGGGTGTTGGGAATGAGAGGCAGATTTTAACATTTCATTAATATCATACAGCAATTAAAAACTGTTTTGAATAAATACTTATTGAAGAGAAGGCTAAAAATTTTACATATTATATTAATTTATTATTGTTTTGAGCACAAAGCTGAATGAAATGGAGGGAGCCATTCACATACCTGAAGAACTCTGTAGGCAGACAGAACAGCAAAAGTGAAGACACAGAAATAGGAGGCTGGAACAAGGCCAGTGTGACCATAGCCAAAGAAGAGAAGAGGTAGGAGATCAAAGTAGAGAGGTAGTGGCACCAGAGATCACATGGGCCTTCCATTTGAAAAGTGAGAATTTTAAGTGTGATGGGTAGCTATTGGATGGTTATACCAGAGCAATAACATGACCTCACTTGTGTTTAAGTATCATTCTGAAGGGGGGCAAAAGGAAACAAAAAAAACTAAGCTTGCTCTGGCTCATCCATGAATAATTATGCAATCATACTATGTATATATTAGTATTAACTCAACCAATATGTGTGTTACAATAGTAATACCCTGTAATTATATACTCTATGATAATATCACCCGTGATGATATGAATTTGGATGTAACATGATTGCTGACTAGCTCCTGTCTCCAAAGTAGACTGACTCTGGATATTTAGTTACTTTGGATTAAATCAATGTTATATTGTATGCAATTAAATTTCTGAATCCTACTTAGTATTATGGCAGGATTTCTCTGTTGTTTTAATTAGGAAGAGGAGAGGAGAGGATGAGTGTGTCTAAGTATGTATGTGTGTTGTGGCACTTTGGTGTAAGAGGTTTGTATTATAGAAAATTATCAGATAATAACTACATCTAAAAGAAATCAAGAACAAATAGAATAACATGTTATTTAAAATATGGAGATAACACTTGATATTTAAAGAAAAGGAGAGGGGGACCTGGCTGGCTCAGGTGGTAGAGCATGCAACTTTTAATCTCAGGATTATGAGTTTGAGCCCTACACTGATTGTGGAGCCTACTTAAAATTAAAAATAAGATAACATAAAATAAAATATGGAGTTAAAAACCTAAAGAAATGCATGTGCAATAAAGAAGATAAAACAGAATGGTGGGATAAAGAACGATCAGGGCTATGTTAGCACAAGTAGTCAGCAAAGGCCTCTCTACTGAGGAGACATTAATTTTCATGATGCAAAGAAGCAACTACAGGAAAATTGTAGAAGAGAGTTCTAGGCACAGGGAATAGAAGATAAAAACGCTCTGAGATAAGGAGCTTGGTGTGTTCAAGTGGCTGAAAGAAGGAAAGCAGTGTTGTTGGAGCTTAGAGAAGAGGCAGAAGTATGGGGAAAAAGGTCAAAGAGGTAGGCAGGAGCCATACTATAATTATATGGGAAACCAACTACAAACTTCTGGTTTGGATGGTGTACCACAGCTGGCTTCTATTAGCTGACTGGAACCAAAATTTAAACTTTCAAGAATTTTATAAGCTAGTTTTTAAACACAGTGATTACTAAAAAATATTTAAGCTTACAAATAAATAAAATAAAGGTAACAAATACTAAAAGTTTATCACCTACTAATTATCTTATTCTTATAGGGGATCATAATGTACCACCTTAAAATATGCCAGTTTGGCATAAGGATTATTTTGAGCTAAAGGCAATCTAGTAAGAACAAATGCACGAAAAGCTCTCTACCCTCCCCATCTGCCTAAAAGTGAGACACAAATTTCCCTTTGTTGTCTCTCTCCTTTACTGTACCAACAGGAGAAAAATAAGCATTATCACCAGAGATAAGAAGTCAGCACTGAGATGGGTCTTTACAAACAAACCTTACTAAAATAACCCTTACCTTTAATAGTTTTCCTAGGTATTTACCATCCCATAATTTACCACCTCTAGAAGTCCAAAATCCTTTCCTTTGTCTTGTCACTTCACAAATTTATCACCCTTTGGTAAAATGGCATATAAAACCCTGAGTCTAACCTCCTCTTTGGGTTTTAAGTTCCTTTTCTTTCTTTTTTTTTTTAAAGATTTTATTAATTTTGAGAGAGAGAGCACAAGCGAGCACAGGGGCAAGGGGTGGTGCCAGAGGTAGAGGGAGAATCTCAAGAAGGTTCCCTGCTGAGCCCAATGTGGGGCTCTATCTCATGACCTTGAGAACATGACCTGAGCTGAAATCAAGAGTCAGACGTTCAGATGAATGAGCCACCCAGGCGCCCCTGGGTTTTTAATTCCTTTTCCGTGAGACCCCCATGTGCATGTAAAATTGAAATATTAACATCAAATACAATTTGTTTACCATTTCTCTGGTTAGTCAGTCTTTTGTCAGTTTAATTTGCGGGTCCCAATTATAAACCTAAGATAGCAGAGAAAAAAGTTTTTTCCTTCCCTACACTACATTTTATTGCTATTTATTTCTTGAGGTTATTTATGTTCACTGCAGTGGCATTGCTGATAACTGTGGCTGGATTCTTTGTTGTGGAGGCTGCCCCGTATATGGCAGGATGTTTAGCAGAATCCCTGGACTCTATCCACTAGATGCCAGTAGCACAGCTGTGATAACCAAAAATGTCCCCAGACATTGCCAAATGTCCCCTGAGGAGCAGGATCACCGTGGTTGAGAACTACTAGCCTTCATGTGCTACCTACTGGTAATGGCATGGTGGAAATAATATATTATGGTGCACTAGGGCACATTTCTTCCCAATACCTGAGGTCACTTTGGTATCTTGAAATTCCCCACGGCCAGGGTGTTTTCATCACAAAAACTGAGGTCTTGATTTACCGTTTTGCTGGTTGTCTAGATTGAAGAAAGTGATGGTGAAAATATTAACGGACACTACATTTATACACGTGTCCTGTATGTTACCATTACATTATGGGTAGCACAAAATCCTGACACAGCATCTTCCAGTATTCAACATTGACCTGATTCAGAAACAGGTCACTCACATCACTGAGGATGATGATATTCCGCATATTTCAAGAAAGAGAATGTGCTCAGTTGTGTCAAATGCACAAGGAGGGTCAAGTAAATTGAGAATAAAGAACTAGATTTGGCCAGATAAAGTCACTGGTAACCTTGTTAAGTACTGTTTACAGCAGAGTAGCAAGGAAGAAAGCCTGACATGGGTTAAGGAGAAGTCAGTCAAGACAGTAAGTACAATAACACCTGCTTAGAAGCAGAGTTACAGACAGCTGGGGGGCAGGAATGGACTCCAGGGGTGTTTTTTTAAATATGAGAAGCACTAAAGCATATTAAGATGTTGTTAGGTATGATCCCATAGTGAGGGAGAAAATAAAGGTGCCAGAGAGGCATTCATTGAAGGGTGGAAGTCTTTTGAGTAGGTTTAAGAGAACACAGTCCGGAGAAGAGAGCGGGTAGGGGCAGTTGGTGGCGTTAGATGAGCAGTGATACCGGTTTCACAGGGTTATTATGAGGCTCTAAATTAACCAACGTGAAAACACTGCTATATTTGTAAGATCCTAAAAATTACCACTGAACCACTGCTCAAGTAATGAAGGAATTTACTACATCCAGGTTCCACTTGCAGATGCAGAAATGGAAGATTTTTTTCTCTATCTCAAACCAATAATTTTTATTTTAATAGATTATGGCTCTGCTGATCTTTTATCTTCATAAGAAAAAGCCCCCAAGATAAGTCTTTGAATTCTCAGTACCACTTACTTTAAAAGCTGGGAAAGAGTGGGCTATTCTGTGTCCAGAAGGGAAAAGGGGATGCATGTTGGGGGGCAGTTTAAAGAGTGAACTGAGGAGTTAGAAAAGATGGCGGAGGAGTAGGGGACCCTATTCCAACTGGTCCCCTGAATTGAGCTGGATAACTACCAGACCACTCTGAACACCCACGAAATCAGCCTGAGATGTAAGAAGATAGATCTGGATCTCTACAAACAGAATATCACAGGTGGTTGGTTTCGAGGTACGAAGTGGGGAGCCGTGATTGCGCAGGCACAAATCAGAAGATAAACAGAAGGGGGAGGGAGCCAGCTGTCGGGATCCTACACCACCAGTGAGCGAAAGCCTCCCGTGCTGGGGACGGGGCACAGACTCACAGACTGATTAGCAGTGGGGAAAGGACTTTAGGGAAGCCCCCCAGGATGGAAACCCGAGGCGGGGCCATGCGTGTGAACTGGGGGTGCCTGGTGGTTTTAGAAGCACAAAGGGCAGAGATGTGCCCCAACCTGGAGCCAAGGACTGGGAGTGCTGCTGTAGGGCGCACAACCCAGGACACTGCAGTTTATAGCAGCACAGACAGAAATGGAGATAGCGTGGCTTGGAGAACTCACTGGAGAACAGACTGCGATCTCTGTTCTGAGGCAGAGGGTTAGAAATGGTCTCTTCTGCTCTGATTCTCGGAAGAGATGCAGAAAGCCGCCAGGTAAAGCCGCCAGAGAACAAAAACCCCCAAAAACCAGTTTTCACTGAGCCCATCCCCCACCCCCAGAAGGGGCAGGGCAACTCTGCCCAAACAGGGTGGCCTGAGTAACAGCGCAACAGGCCCCTCCCCCAGAAGACAGGCTGGGAGTACAAGAGGCTGACAACCCTAAGGTCCCTACAAAACAGGTGCATCTTGCTTGGGTAGTGGTCAATAATTTGGACTCTCTACATTCCTTCAACCACCCCTCAACAGAATGACTAGGAGAAGGAACCCCGAAAATAGGAAAGAATCAAGACACTGTGATTTCTGCCACAGATTTACAAATGGATACAGATATAATCAAGATGTCGGAAATGGACTTCATGGTAACTGTTATGAAGATGATAACTAGAATGGAGAAATCGATTAATGGCAACATAGAGTCTCTAAAGGCAGAAATGAAAGCTAAACTGGCAGAACTTAAAAATGCTATCAATGAGATCCAATCTAATCTAGGTACTCTAACAGCTAGGGTAAATGAAGCAGAAGAACGAATTAGTGATCTAGAAAACAAATTGATAGAAAAGAAGGAAAAAGAGGAGGCCTGGGAAAAACAACTAAAAATCCATGGAAACAGAATTAGAGAAATAAGTGACTCCATGAAACGTTCCAATGTCAGAATTATTGGGATCCCTGAGGGGGTGGGGAGAGAGAGAGGACGAGAAGGTATGTCTGAGCAAATCATAGCTGAGAATTTCCCTAATCTGGGGAATGAAACAAACATTCATGTCCTAGAGGCAGAGAGGACCCCTCCCAAGATCAAGGAAAACAGGCCAACACCCAGCATGTATTAGTAAAACTCTCAAATCTTAGAACCAAGGAAACCATCTTAAGGGCAGTTAGGGGGAAGAGATTCCTTATGAACAGAGGGAGGAACATCAGAATAACGTCAGACCTATCCACAGAGACCTGGCAAGCCAGAAAGGCCTGGCAAGACATATTCAGGGTACCAAACGAGAAGAACATGCAGCCAAGAATACTTTATCCAGCAAGGCTGTCATTTAGAATGGATGGAGAGATGCAGAGCTTCCAGGACCAGCAGAAACTGAAAAATATGTGACCACTAAGCTGGCCCTGCAAGATATATTGGGGGGGGGGTTCCTATAAAAGGAGAAAAACCCCAAGAGTGATATAGAACAGATATTTACAGAGACAATCTATAGAAACAAGGACTTCTCAGGCAACATGATGACAATTAATTCATATCTTTCAATAATCACTCTCAACGTGAACGGCCTAAATGCTCCCATAAAATGGCAGAGGGCTGCAGACTGGATAAAAAGACAGGACCCATCCATATGCTGTCTACACGAGACTCATTTTGAACCTAAAGATACATCCAGACTGAAAATGAAGGGATGGAGATCCATCTTCCATGCCAATGGACCTCAAAAGAAAGTTGGGGTAGCAATTCTTATATCAGACAAATAAGATTTTAAGCTAAAGACTGTAGTTAGAGACACAGAAGGACACTATATCATTCTTAAAGGGTTTATCCAACCAGAAGATCTACAATTGTAAATACCTATGCCCCCAACATGGGAGCATCCAACTACATAAGCCAGCTGTTAACCAATATAAAGTCATGTTAATGATAATACATTAATTGTAGGAGACCTCAATGCTCCACTCTCAGCAATAGACAGATCATCTAGGCAGAAAATCAACAAAGAAACAAGAGCTTTGAATGACACATTGGACCAGATGGACCTCATAGATATATACAGAACACTCCACCCTAAAACAACAGAATACTCATTCTTCTCGAGCACACATGGAACTTTCTCCAGAAGAGATCACATAATTCGTCACAAATCAGATCTCAACCAATACCAAAAGATTGAGATTATTCCCTGCATATTCTCAGAAAACTGGAACTCAATCACAAGAAAAAATTTGGAAGAAATTCAAACACTTGGAAGCTGAAGACCACTCTGCTCAAGAATGTCTGGGGCAATCAGGAAATCCAAGAACTTAAACAATTCATGGAAACCAATGAGAACGAAAACATATCGGTCCAAACCTATGGGAGGTCCGAAGGGGGAAATACACAGCCATCCAAGCCTCACTCAAAAAAATAGAAAAATCCTGAATTCACCAACTAACTTTACACCTTAAAGAACTGGAGAAAAAGCAACAAACGATGCCTAAACCATGCATTAAAAGAGAAATAATTAAGATCAGAACAGAGATCAATGAATTAGAAACCAGAAACACAGTAGATCAGATCAACAAAACTAGAAGCTGGTTCTTTTTCTTACAGAAAAGAAAAGAGAAAGGACCCAAATTAATAAAATTATGAATGAAAGGGGGGAGATCACGACTAACACCAAGGAAATAGAAACAATTATTGGAAATTATTATCAACAACTATATGCCAAAAAATTGAGCAACTGGAAGATATGGATGCCTTCCTGGAAACCTATAAACTCCCAAGACTGAAACAGGAAGAAACTGACAACCTGAATAGGCCAATAACCAGTAACGAGATTGAAGCAGTGATCAAAAACCTCCCAAAAAATAAGAGTCCAGAGCCTGATGGATTCCCTGGGGAATTCTACCAAACATTCAAAGAAGAAATAATACCTATTCTCCTGAAGCTGTTTCAAAAAATAGAAACAGAAGGAAAGCTTCCAGACTCATTCTATAAGGCCAGCATTACCTTAATCCCCAAACCAGGCAAAGATCCCATCAAAAAGGAGAATTTCAGACCGATAGCCCTGATGAATATGGATTCCAAAATCCTTAACAAAACCCTAGCTAATAGGATCCAACAATACATTAAAAAGATCATCCACCATGACCAAGTAGGATTTATCCCCAGGATGCAAGGTGGTTCAGCATTCGCAAATCAATCAATGTGATAGAACACATTAATAAGATGAGAGAGAAGAACCATATGGTCCTCTCAATTGATGCAGAAAAAGCATTTGACAAAATACAACATGCTTTCCTGATTAAAACTCTTCAGAGTATAGGGGTAAAGGGAACATTCCTCAAGTTCATAAAATCCATCTATGAAAAACAAAAAGCAAATATCATCCTCAATGGGGAAAAGCTGAGAGCCTTTCCCTTAAGATCAGGAACACGTCAAGAATGCCCACTCTCACCACTGTTGTTCAACATAGTACTAGAAGTCCTAGCAACAGCAATCAGACAACAAAAAGAAATAAAAGGCATTCAAATTGGCAAAGAAGAAGTCAAACTCTCTCTCTTCACAGACGACATGATACTTTATGTGGCAAACCCAAAAGAGGGGTGGAGCAAGATGGCGGAGGAGTAGGAGACCTAGATTTCGTCTGGTCTCAGGAATTTAGCTGGATAGGGATTAAACCATTCTGAACACCTACAAACTCAACAGGAGATCGAAGAAAATAGCAGCAACTCTCTGAACAGAAAAGTGACCACTTCCTGGAAGGTAGGACGTGCGGGACTCGATCCTAGGACCCTGGGATCATGACCTGAGCCGAAGGCAGAAACTTAACCATCTGAGCCACCCAGGCGCCCTTATCAATCCTTTTTTTAAAAAACATTTTTATTTTTCATTTTTAGAGTCATATTCTATCCCTTCATAGTAGTTACCCATATTTTTGGCATATATATATAAGTTGTTCTCTCTTTAAAATTTTGAGATAGTTTCTTCTAACAGATCAAAATATACCCTAAATCTCTAGTGTATGGTTTTTTCCTACTCCCCTGCCTGATCACATTCTCTCCCTTTTTTTTTTAAATCCTCTTTCTTTTTTCAAACAACTTCTTATCAATTCCTTTTATAAATTTTTTTTATAATTTCCATCTTTACAGTCATATTCCATCCCTTCATCATATCAACCCTTATTTTTGTGCATATATAAGTTTTTCTTTCTTTAAAATTTTGGGAGGCACTTTCTTCTAACAGACCAAAATATACCCAAAATCTAGTGTGTGGCACTGATCTATATACCAGCCTGATCATATTTGATCATATTCTGGGTTTTTTTTTTTTTTGTTCTGTTTTTCTTTGTTTTTATCTTTATCTTTTTCTTTTCTTTTTTCTCTCTTTCCCTTTCTTTTCCCACTGCTTCAGGTCTTTTCTGATTTGTTTCGAGTATATTTTCTGGGGATGTTGTTACCCTGTTAGCATTTTGTTCTCTCATTCATCTATTCTCCTCTGGACAAAATGACAAGACAGAAAAAATCACCTCAACAAAAAGAACAAGAGGTAGTACCGACTGCCAGGGACCTACTCAATACAGACATTAGTACAATGTCAGATCTAGAGTTCAGAATCATCACTTTAAAGATACTAGCTGGGCTTGAAAAAAGCATGGAAGTTATTAGAGAAACCCTTTCTGGAGAAGTAAAAGAACTAAAATCTAACCAAGTAAAAATCAAAAAGGCTATTAATGAGGTGCAATCAAATATGGGGGCATTAACTGCTAGGATAAATGAGGCAGAAGAGAGAATCAGTGATACAGAAGACCAAATGATGGAAAATAAAGAAGCTGAGAAAAAGAGAGATAAACAACTACTGGATCACGAGGGCAGAATTCAAGAGATAAGCGATACCATAAGACGAAACAACATTAGAATAATTGGGATCCCAGAAGAAGAAAGAGAGAGAGGGGCAGAAGGTATAATGGAGCAAATTATAGCAGAGAACTTCCCTAATTTGGGGAAGGAAATAGGCATCAAAATCCAGGAAGCACAGAGAACCCCTCTCAGAATCAATAAAAATAGGTCAACACCCCGACATCTAATAGTAAAACTTACGAGTCTCAGAGACAAAGAGAAAATCCTAAAAGCAGCTCGGGAGAAGAGATATGTAACCTACAATGGTAGAAACATTAGATTGGCAACAGACCTATCCACAGAGACCTGGCAGGCCAAAAGGACTGGCAGGATATCTTCAGAGCACTAAATGAGAAAAATATGCAGCCAAGAATACTCTATACAGCTAGGCTGTCATTGAAAATAGAAGGAGAGATAAAAAGCTTCCAGGACAAATAAAAACTAAAGGAATTTGCAAACACGAAACCAGCCCTACAAGAAATCTTGAAAGGGGCCCTCTAAGCAAAGAGAGAGCCTAAAAGCAACATAGACCAGAAAGGAACACAGACAATATACAGTAACAGTCACCTTACAGGCAATACAATGGCACTAAATTCATATCTTTCAATAGTTACCCTGAATGTAAATGGGCTAAATGCCCCAATCAAAAGACACAGGCTATCAGATTGGATTAAAAAATAAGACCCATTGATATGCTGTCTGCAAGAGACTCATTTTAGACCTAAAGACACCCCCAGATTGAAAGTGAGGGGGTGGAAAACCATTTACCATGCTAATGGACACCAAAAGAAAGCTGGGGTGGCAATCCTTATATCAGACAAATTAGATTTTAAACCAAAGACTGTAATAAGAGATGAGGAAGGACACTATATCCTACTTAAAGGGTCTATCCAACAAGAAGATCTAACAATTTTTTTTTAAAGATTTTATTTATTTATTTGAGAGAGAGAATGAGACAGAGAGAGAGAGAGCATGAGATGGAAGAGGATCAGAGGGAGAAGCAGACTCCCCGCCGAGCAGGGAGCCCGATGCGGGACTCGATCCCGGGACTCCAGGATCATGACCTGAGCCGAAGGCAGTCGCTTAACCAACTGAGCCACCCAGGCGCCCGAAGATCTAACAATTGTAAATATCCACGCCCCTCACATGGGAGCAGCCAATTATATAAGGCAATTAATAACAAAAGTGAAGAAACACATTGACAACAATACAATAATAGTGGGGGACTTTAACACTCCCCTCACTGAAATGGACAGATCGTCTAAGCAAAAGATCAACAAGGAAATAAAGACTTTAAATGACACACTGTACCAAATGGACTTCACAGACAGATTCAGAACATTCCATCCCAAAGCAACGGAATACACATTCTTCTCTAGTGCCCATGGAACATTCTCCAGAATCGATCACATCCTAAGTCATAAATCAGGTCTCAACCAGTACCAAAAGATTGGGATCATTCCCTGCCTATTTTCAGACCACAATGCTTTGAAACTAGAACTCAATCACAAGAGGAAAGACGGAAAGAACTCAAATACATGGAGGCTAAAGAGCATCCTACTAAAGAATGAATGGGTCAACCAGGAAATTAAAGAAGAATTTAAAAAATACATGGAAACCAATGAAAATGAAAACACAACTATTCAAAATCTTTGGGATGCAGCAAAGGCAGTCCTAAGAGGAAAGTATATAGCAATACAAGCCTTTCTCAAGAAACAAGAAAGGTCTCAAGTACACAACCTAATCCTACACCTACAGGAGCTGGAAAAAGAACAGCAAATAAAGCCTAAACCCAGCTGGAGAAGAGAAATAATAAAGATCAGAGCAGAAATCAATGAAATAGAAACTAAAAGAACAGTAGAACAGATCAACAAAACTAGGAGCTGGTTCTCTGAAAGAATTAACAAGATTGATAAGCCCCTGGCCAGACTTACCAAAAAGAAAAGAGAAATGACCCAAATCAACAAAATCATGAATGAAAGAGGAGAGATCACAACCAACACCAAAGAAATACAAACAATTATAAGAACATATTATGAGCAACTCTATGCCAGCAAATTCGATAACCTGGAAGAAATGGATGCATTCCTAGAGATGTATCAACTACCAAAACTGAACCAGGATGAAATAGAAAACCTGAACAGACCTATAACCACTAAGGAAATTGAAGCAGTCATCAAAAATCTCCCAACAAACAAAAGCCCAGGGCCAGATGGCTTCCCAGGGGAATTCTACCAAACATTTAAAGAAGAATTAATACCTATTCTTCTGAAACTGTTCCAAAAAATAGAAATGGAAGGAAAACTTCCAAACTCATTTTATGAGGCCACCATTACCTTGATCCCCAAACCAGACAAAGACACCATCAAAAAGGAGAATTACAGACCAATATCCCTGATGAACATGGATGCAAAAATTCTCACCAAAATACTAGCCAATAGGATCCAACGGTACATTAAAAGGATTATTCACCACGACCAAGTGGGATTTATCCCTGGGCTGCAAGGTTGGTTCAACATCCGCAAATCAATCAACATGATACAATACATTAACGAAAGAAAGAACAAGAATCATATGATCCTCTCAATAGATGCAGAAAAAGCATTTGACAAAGTACAGCATCCTTTCTTGATCAAAACTCTTCAGAGTATAGGGATCGAGGGTACACACCTCAATATCATAAAAGCCATCTATGAAAAACCTACAGCGAATATCATTCTCAATGGGGAAAAACTGAGAGCTTTCCCCCTAAGGTCAGGAACGCGGCAGGGATGTCCACTATCACCACTGCTATTCAACATAGTATTAAAAGTCCTAGCCACAGCAATCAGACAACAAAAAGAAATCAAAGGCATCCAAATCGGCAAAGAAGAATCAAACTCTCACTCTTTGCAGATGATATGATACTTTATGTGGAAATCCCCAAAACTGCTAGAACTCATACAGGGATTCAGTAAAGTGGCAGGATATAAAACCAAAATCAGTGGCATTCCCATACACCACCACCAAGACAGAAGAAAGAGAAATTAAGGAGTCGATCCCATTTACAATTGCACCCAGAACCATAAGATACCTAGGAATAAATCTAACCAAAGAGGCAAAGGATCTGTACTCAGAAAACTATAAAATACTCATGAAAGAAACTGAGGAAGACACAAAGAAATGGAAAAACGTTCCATGCTCATGGACTGGAAGAACAAATATTGTGAAGATGTCAATGCTACCTAGAGCAATCTACACATTTAATGCAATCCCCATCAAAATACCATCCACTTTTTTCAAAGAAATGGAACAAATAATCCTAAAATTTGTATGGAACCAGAAAAGACCCCGCATAGCCAGAGGAATGTTGGAAAAGAAAAGCAAAGCCGGCGGCATCACAATTCCGGACTTCCAGCTCTATTACAAAGCTGTCATCATCAAGACAGTATGGTACTGGCACAAAAACAGACACATAGATCAATGGAACAGAATAGAGAGCCCACAAATGGACCCTCAACTCTATGGTCAACTAATCTTTGACAAAGCAGGGCAGAATGTCCAATGGAAAAAAGACAGTCTCTTCAACAAATGGTGATGGGAAAATTGGATAGCCACATGCAGAAGAATGAAACTGGACCATTTCCTTACACCACACACAAAAATAGACTCCAAATGGTTGAAAGACCTCAATGTGAGACAGGAGTCCATCAAAATCCTAAAGGAGAACACAGGCAGCAACCTCTTCGACCTCAGCCACAGCAACTTCTTCCTAGAAACATCACCAAAGGCAAGGGAAGCAAGGGCAAAAATGAACTATTGGGACTTCATCAAGATAAAAAGCTTTTGCAAAGCAAAGGAAACAGTCAACAAAACCAAAAGACAACTGACAGAATGGGAGAAGATATTTGCAAATGACATATCAAATAAAGGGCTAGTATCCAAAATCTATAAAGAACTCATCAAACTCAACACCCAAAGAACAAAGAATCCAATCAAGAAATGGGTGGAAGACATGAACATTTTTCCAAAGAAGACATCCAAATGGCCAACAGACACATGAAAAAGTGCTCAACATCGCTCGGCATCAGGGAAATCCAAATCAAAACCTCAATGAGATACCACCTCACACCAGTCAGAATGGCTAAAATTAACAAGTCAGGAAACGACAGATGTTGGCGGGGATGCGGAGAAAGGGGAACCCTCCTATACTGTTAGTGGGAATGTAAGCTGGTGCAGTCACTCTGGGAAACAGTATGGAGGTTCCTCAAAAAGTTGAAAATAGAGCTACCATATGATCCAGCAATTGCACTATTGGGTATTTACCCCAAAGATACAAAAGTAGGGATCCGAAAGGGTACATGCACCCCGATGTTTAGAGCAGCAATGTCCACAATAGCCAAACTGTGGAAAGTGCCAAGATGTCCATCGACAGATGAATGGATAAAGAAGGTGTGGTATATATATACAATGGAATATTATGCAGCCATCAAAAGGAATGAGATCTTGCCATTTGCAACGACGTGGATGGAACTGGAGGGTATTATGCTGAGCGAAATAAGTCAAACAGAGAAAGACATGTATCATATGACCTCACTGGTATGAGGAATTCTTAATCTCAGGAAACAAACTGAGGGTTGCTGGAGTGGGGGGTGGGGTGGGAGGGATGGGGTGACTGGGTGATGGACACTGGGGAGGGTGTGTGCTCTGGTGAGCACTGTGAATTGTGTGAGACTGTTGAATCTCAGATCTGTACCTCTGAAACAAATAATGCAATATATGTTAAGAAAAAAAAAAAAAGAAGATAGCAGGAGGGGAAGAATGAAGGGGATGAATTGGAGGGGTAGACGCACCATGAGAGATGATGGACTCTGAAAAACAAACTAAGGGTTCTAGAGGGGAAGGGGTTGGGAGGATGGGTTAGCCTGATGATGGGTATTAAAGAGGGCACATTCTGCATGGAGCACTGGGTGTTATGCACAAACAATGAATCATGGAACACTACATCTAAAACTAATGATGTAATGTATGGGGATTAACATAACATTAAAAAAATTAAAAATATATATATATAAATATAAAACCCAAAAGACTCCAGTCCCAAATTACTAGAACTCATACAGCAACTTAGTAATGTGGCAGGATACAAAATCAATGCACAGAAATCAGTTGCTTTCTTATACACTAACAACGCAACTGTAGAAAGAGAAATTAGAGAAATCATTCCATTTACAATAGCACCAAAAACCATAAGATACCTCGGAATAAACCTAACCAAAGAGGTAAAGGATCTATACTCTAGGAACTACAAAACACTCATGAAAGAAATTGAAGAGACACAAATACATGGAAAAACATTCTATGCTCATGGATGGGAAGAATAAACACTGTTAAAATGTCTAGGCTGCCCAGAGCAATCTATACCTTCAATGCCATCCCGATCAAAATTCTAATGACGTTTTTCAAACTGCTGGAACAAACAATCCTAAAATTTGTATGGAATCAGAAAAGACCCTGAATCGCCAAGGAAATGTTGAAAAAGAAAAACAAAGCTGGGGGCATCACATTGCCAGATTTCAAGCTATTACAAAGTAGTGATCACTGAGACAGCATGGTACTGGTACAAAAACAGACATATAGACCAATGGAACAGAATAGAGAACCCAGATATGGAACCTCAACTCTATGGTCAAATAATCTTAAACAAAGCAGGAAAAAATATGCAATGGAAAAAAGACAGTCTCTTCAATAAATGGTGCTGGGAAAACTGGACAGCTATATACAGAAGAATGAAACTCGACCATTCTCTAACACCCTACACAAAGATAAACTCAAAATGGATGAAAGATCTCAATGTGAGACAGGAATTCATCAAAATCCTGGAGGAGAACATAAACAGTAACCTCTTCAACATTGGCCACAGCAACTTCTTTCAAGATGCATCTCCAGGGCGCCTGGGTGGCTCAGTTGGTTAAGCGACTGCCTTCGGCTCAGGTCATGATCCTGGAGTCCCAGGATCGAGTCCCGCATCGGGCTCCCTGCTCAGCAGGGAGTCTGCTTCTCCCTCTGACCCTCCCCCCTGTCATGCTCTCTCTCTATCTCATTCTCTCTCTCAAATAAATAAATAAATCTTTAAAAAAAAAAAAGATACATCTTCAAAGGCAAGGGAAACAAAAGCAAAAATGAACTTTTGGGACTTCATCAAGATAAAAAGCTTCTGCACAGCAAAGGAAACAGACAACAAAACAAGGAGGCAACCCACAGAATGGGAGAAGATATTTGCAAATGATACTACAGACAAAGGGCTGATATCCAGGATCTATAAAGAACTTCTGAAACTCAAAACCCAAAAAACAAATAATCAAGTCACAAAACGGGCAGAAGACATGAACGGACACTTCTACAAAGAAGACATACAAATGGCTAATAGACACATGAAAAAATGTTCATCATCATTAGCCATCAGGGAAATTCAAATCAAAACCACATTGAGAAACCACCTTGCACCAGTTAGAATGGCAAAAATTGACAAGGCAAGGAACAACAAATGTTGGAGAGGTTGTGGAGAAAGGGGAACCCTCTTACACTGTTGGTGGGAATGCAAGTTGGTACAGCCACTTTGGAAAACAGTGTGGAGGTTCCTCAAAAATTTAAAAACAGAGCTACCCTATGACCCAGCAATTGCACTACTGGGTATTTACCCCAAAGACACAGATGTAATGAAAAGAAGGGCCATATGCACCCCAATGTTCATAGCAGCAATGTCCGCAATAGCCAAACTGTGGAAAGAGCCGAGATGCCCTTCAACAGATGAATGGATAAAGAAGATGTGGTCCATATATACAATGGAATATTACTCAGCCATCAGAAAGGATGAATACCCAACTTTTACATCAACATGGAGGGGACTGGAGGAGTTATGCTAAGTGAAATAAATGAAGCAGACAAAGTCAATTATCATATGGTTTCACTTATTTGTGGAACATAAGGAATAGCATGGAGGACAGTAGGAGAAGGAAGGGAAAAATGAAGGGGGGGAAATCGGAGGGGGAGACGAACCATGAGAGACAGTGGACTCTGAGAAACAAACTGAGGGTTTTAGAGGGGAGGGGGGTGGGAGGATGGGTTAGCCCGGTGATGGGTATTGAGGAGGGCACGTTCCGCATGGAGCACTGGGTGTTATGCACAAACAATGAATCATGGAACACTTCATCTAAAACTAATGATGTAATGTATGGGGATTAACATAATAAAATAAAATAAAATAAATAAAAATAAAAGCTGGGAAAGAGTATTAAAACCAATATGCTGGGATCGGAACCTACACTTCCTCCTTTGTTTTAGTAAATACATCAATGTGTTTTGTGACCTTTTTGATCAGTTTTGTGATTTCACTCTTCCTTTTTTCCTTGTAGTCCTTTCTACCGAGGGCTGAGGAGGGCAAACCACCACTAACATGGTGGTGTTAGGAACGCTTTTCCCTTCTCCAGCTCCAAATAACGCAAGGAAAGGACAGAAAACCGTGTCGTGAGTCGAAGCCGGGTGGGGGGGGGGGGGGGGGGGAACCCCAGGGGAAAAAAGGGGTGAGGTGGGTTAACAAGTTACTTCACCCTCGGCCTCAAGGGGGAGAAACCAGGTCTCTGCGGAGGTGCGCGGAGGGGGGCCCGGGAGGTGGCAGGACGAGCGGGGAGCGCGTCCAGCCACAGCGGGTGGGGTGTGTTGGGGGGTGTCAGTCGTGGGCAGCGCTGGGAACCAGGAGCTGGAGGCCGGGGAAGGGAGGGCTTCGGGGACACCAAACGTTTTTAAGGGGTGGGATGGGGAGCGGACCTCAAGGGCAGGGGGACTTTAGGGCGCTGGAGAAGGGGACAGGCTCAGACCAGGCGCCACAAAGGCGAGCGGAACTGCTGTGGTACTGGCCGAGAGGGAGGGGACACCATTCCCTTCACCTGTCAATCGCCGCGGTCCCGGGCTCTGCCGGACTCCTCGGTTACACGGCAGGCGGAAATGACGCGACTCTACTTCCGTTCTGACGCGCCTCAGGCCCCGCCCCTAGCACCGCCTCCCTTGGCACCGCCCCCTCGGCCCCGCCCTTTCCTCCACCCACACCTCACTGTCTCCAGGGCATCCAAAACGGAAAAAAATGTGATAGCTGAGCCTCAGGTCTCACTGCGATTATTAATGGCTTTGAGGCAAAGGATTTCGAAAGGGAAACGAAAGTGAATTTCTGCGAATTGGGGCTAAACTTATTACAAAGTCCGGTCACTTCCACCAAGGACTTTGAAGATGTGGGAGAAATACACAAAATCTTTCATATTTAAGTAATTTATTCATTTGTAAATAAGAAAACGGATCCTTTTAGTGATTTGGCAGCTAGTGCTCGGGATCAAAGAATAAGTGACAGGTGATTGTAGTCCAATGCTATTTCTACATTTAAGCTCTTCAGCTGGTAAAGCCTAAACCAGTTTTATTTTACTTTTTTAAATTGAGGTATAATTGACATATACCATACATTAGTTTCAGGTGTACAACATGATTTGGTACTTGTTTATATTGCTAAGTGATCACTACAATAAGTGATAGTTAACCTGTCACCATAGGTAGTTACAGCAAAACCAGTATAATGGTGACCTGAACCAGCTAAGACACTGTACTTTGTGTATTTTCACCTGAAATAAGAGAAAATAATGGTGTCAAGCCCAAATTTCTTTCCCCATAATATTAGATTTCTACCTACTAGGGATTGACTGGTAGTGATAGAAGTTTGGGTTCATTTATTCATGAAGACACAATAAAATTAAAATTAGACCAACACAGTTACAGAAATACCAGGGCTATAGGTGGTTACAATCTTTCTTATTTTTTAATTTTTTAATTTTAATTTTTATTTTTTTTAAAGATTTTATTTATTTATTTGAGACAGAGAGAGTGAGAGACAGAGAGCACAAGAGGGAGGAGGGTCAGGGGGAGAAGCAGGCTCCCCGCCGAGCAGGGAGCCCGATGCGGGACTCGATCCAGGGACTCCAGGATCATGACCTGAGCTGAAGGCAGTCGCTTAACCAACTGAGCCACCCAGGCGCCCTCTTTCTTATTTTTTTAAAAGATTTATTTATTTATTTGAGAGAGAGCACCTGTGCAAGCAGGGGGAGGGGCAGAGGGAGAGAGAAAATCTCAAGCAGACTCCCCACTGAGATTGGAGCCCACCCGGGGCTCAATCTCAGGACCCTGAGATCATGACCTGAGCCGAAACCAAGAGTCGCGGCTCAATCCACTGCGCCACCCAGGTCCCCTGGTGGTTACAGTCTTTCTTAAAAACAGAAATTATCTTTTTCAAAATTTTATTTAGAAAATTTACTTCATTTAAAAAGTGTATATAATATGTCCCATGATATAAAATTCTAGACAGAGTAGATTTAAAAACAGCATAATGGAAAATATAAATATCCATTTTCTTATATATATCTTTTGTGCACTTACAGTCTTCCTGGGTTTACATTTTTCTTTATTTTACAATCTGATTCTTACTTGTAGCAAAAACAAATATCATAGACAGGTATATAGCAAAAAGTAAAAATTTCCTTCTCTCCATCTCTTCCTCAGATAGTGGTAAAATCCTTCCAAACTTTCAACCACACAAATATATTTTTGTTTTTTACATTCATGGTTTCACATTATACATGTTGTTCTGTAACTTAGTTTTTTCACTGAATACTGTAATGGAAATCTTTCATGATAGTACATTTAGGGCTGCTTTTTAAAAATAGTTGTATTACATTCCTTTATATATCAATAACTATTTAGCTAGTTCCCTCATGAGAGCTAATCAAGGTGCTTCCAACATTTTACTAATAAAAACAATACAGCAACAAACATGCTGGCAGCTTATTTAGATAAATTCACTTATTGTATTTACCTGCATATTCCTCTCTTCCTTTTAAAAATCAGATTTTTTAAGGAAAGTTGAAGTATTAAAAACAACTAATGGAATATGTAGATATTGTGTGAATTCGAAGGGAAAAAAATCAGGGTTTTAGTAAAACGATTTTATTAAGTTATATTCGTGTCAACAAACCAGAAAGCCATGTAAAACTAACTCTTGTTAAAGACTATGACTGTGCTGGGTGGATGGAAAATTATCTAGATTGACTGCTGACTCCCTATGGAATTTTTTGAGGGCTCCACTTACTTTCTTAAACATATCCTTTTCCTGTTCTAAGCTCAGAAGCTGCGTGGTGTATCTCAGTTCACTTTTAACTATCAGGCTTGTTTGGCAGCAGATGATAGACATTTTAAAAATTTAAGATGTTTTTAACAAGATGCCATCAGCCACAAGGAAGGACCTGGGGTTGGTGGGCAGGCTGGTGTGAAGGAAGGCAAATTTTCTTTCAATAATCTCAGCTTTGACAAGCCCCAGACTCCATGTACAATATATGCAGGACATGGATTCATTAGTGTATGGTCCTAGTACAGCTGCCCTTTATTTTATACTCGTGACCTTGTACTTTTGTGGGTGTACAATTGGTGGGTGTTTTCCTTGGGTACTTGGTTTTGACGATACTGTTCTCCTAAATGTGGTTTTGCTCTTGTCTAGTTACACAATTCTGTGTTCTTCTTGAACCTTCATAAAAGGATATGACTACCTTAAAGTGGTTACATTGTTTCTCAGATTAAGTAAATATTTCAATTAGGGGAGTAAATATTTTTATACTGGGAGTGTAGCTAGCTCTTGCTTCGGGAGTGTGTTCTTTAGTGGAGTGAATCTTGGATTGGTGGTTTTACAAGGAGTGTGTAATGAATCTCTGGGCTATAAGTCTTTAAGTTTTGACCCTGTCCAAAAAGGCAAAGGAAATTTCCAAAGTTTTTCTTGTAGCAATTCACTGAAACAGAGGAGGGGTGCACTCAGGATGCTTGCCTTTCTTATCAGCTTATTGGTGAATCCCAAGGTACCAGGCTTACTGCTGCTTCTGGCAGATGTTTTCAAGTGTCCCTTTTAAAGATTCAAAAAAGTACTAGAGATCCCCACCTGACTGTAGTTACCTTCCATCTATTCAATACATAGATAATGAGTGGTACCCACAGAAAGTTCTCATCTACTAATAATTGTGTTGTCCTTGATGGGTGTACCACCCAGATAGATTGGGAATTACTAGCTTATGGCATAATTTCTCCTTAATTTTGTCTCAGTCCTTGATAAAACTTAGCTAAAAAGATACGAGTGAGCTTTAAAAAACGTGGCCTCCACAGTCTCCAAGCTACCTTTAACAAGGGAGCCATCCTTTTCTTCCTTAATTATTCTTATCAGACCTTCCAAGAGGAGGCTTGCTATTACTCAATGTCCAAAGCAGCTTGTAGGAGGTGAAATTACGCAGTAAGAGGGGAAGAACCCTGCACAAACGGTTTTTCTTCATAACTGGAAGAGGGAGAGGGAAAGTGAACAAGGGATAGCAACAAACTAAGAAATATGGTATACATCATTTCATAGTGATTTCTTTTTTTTTTTTTTTACAGTGATTTCTATTTTGGCAAGCCTGTCTGCTATGACCCGCAAGTTTTCTGTTTAGAGCAACTGTGATATTGATGATAGCAGTTTTTACACAAGAGAAGAATATTCAAAGAGGCCTGTGATACTTGCTCGCATCCTGCTCCGCCCGTCCACGTGTCTCCAGCACCGCGCTGCCTACAGCGCGGCCTCTGTCCGAAGGCGTGCATTGCTGTGTCACTGGCATTCACAGGAGTGTCCGTGTGAGCTGACTCAGAGCTCTTCTCTGAAAGGTCCTTCCCGGTGACACTGGCAGAGGGACGTGTTATCATCTGGCTGAGGAACGAGTTCCATCCCATCACGTATTTCGGGTCTGCTGGACTGGCGCTCAGCGTATTTCTGAAATGCATGTTTGAAGGCAACTGAAAGATTAGTCCACGCTTCATTCCACTGGACCCTCCCTACCCCACTCAGGCCAGTGTTTCTAGCTGCTGTGTATCTTGAGACTAAAACCAAAGGTCTGGTTTATTCCGGTCCTGAAGTTGCATTTTAACTTCAGGTTTTAGAGGCACTAAGTGCAATATTTCAGAGTCTAACAAGGAACCCCAATCCACAATCTGATGTGTACCTAGGAAGCCTCCACAAAAGGCACGTCAAGCCAAGGGTCCCTACTTGAAATAGTGGCACCTCTTGGCATTCATTCTCCACTTATTAATGAATAATTACATTTGTTGAACACTCAAATCAACCAATAGAGATGATAAGCATCTCAAAATAAAGCTGGCAGTCCCCCACACCCTTCCCTTTAGGCTCATAGTCACATACGTTTTGTAAATGGTGACAGACCTGTGTAATGTCCCTCTACTTTAGCCACTGACTGAAATATTCCTATAAATTAGACTTTGATTCAGTGGTTCTATATACATTTAGCTGTAGATTCCTGGTGTTGGGCCAAACCCAACAAAATACTGACATGAGCAGAGGAACCTAATGAGTATTTTAGAGGGAGAAACTCCTACTATTAATATTATAGGTAGACTAACAGAGGGCATACAACTCATTCAAGGGAAAGGCTGATTTTAGTAAATGGTGAAATTTATCATTTTTATTTTTCTATGAGAGGGTAATATCCACAGGCATCTGAAGAAATGTGCTTTTTTTTCTGTCCACAGAAAAATAAGTTTAGGTTAAAAACAAAAAAGCATTGTTTCTTTTTTTCTTTTCTTCCTGTCTAGAATTTACTGTGTGAAACACAAGATAGTTACCCAAAGAACCAATTCTTAGATTCCCAATAAACACTTGCACTTCAGTAATTAGGCCTGAGGTGTTAAAACCATTATAAATATATCTCACTTGTTTGTTTTCTACAGCAAACTAAATATCTGCTGTCCATCCTACACTGTGATAGCAAAAGCATGAATCTTTAGTAAGAAGAACAAAGAGGCAGACCTTTTGAGCAGAGAGATAGATGTTAATGATCTCTAGTCCAACCTCCTTATTTTCTAGATAGGAAGATGGTCTCTGAGGTTCAGAAAATACCTAAATTAGGAATTCCATAAGGCATTTAATAAAAAGACTGGGAGGTAAGAGGAGCTTTTAATTTGTATTCGCAAGGGTTCTATGCATTGTTTTTCCTAACAGTGAGTGGAGATACAAATATGGAGACCACAAAAGGTCTCAGCGCTATTCCCATCTCTCCACAGGCTGGGCCAGTCCTCGGCTTCCAGAGAGTTCCACGGGCTGACGCTCTGACCCCTTTCAGGAAGTGAGGCACTCAGGCCCAGCATGGCGCGTGAGGATGCCTGAGCCGGCGGGGGTGGGGGTGGGGGGGGACAGCCGGTGGTAACTAACCTGGAGCACCCTGTAATAATAGCAGTAAACCCGGTGGGGCTGCAGCAACTCCCTAGCAGCCAATTGCCCTTCTTTTGCAATCTTCTTGGCTTCTTCATCATTTTCCTGAAAGGGTTAAACACACACACATACACACGCACTGAATAAAGAGTACTCCTGTGACCCCCCAAAGAAGGCTACTGGTGCGTATGAAGCAGGACAGAGATGGGGTTGAATGTGACCAGCATGGGATGTGGGACATGAGGAAGATAATTCGGAGCGAGGCTCTGAGAAATCCAAGGTACCTTCCTAGAGCCCCGTGTTACACAGAAGTGGTCACACATGTTTGGACCCCGGTCCACAGGCCCGGAGTGCCCTCCCCGCCATACGCGCATCAGACATGCAGTCTCTCTTGAGCCTACCCTGGTACTGTCCTGGCTACCCGAGAAATTTAGGGCTCATCCTCTGTCCCCCCTTCCTAGAGCCTCTCTGCTTGATATTAAAATACAATCTGGAGTAGATTTAATCCTTTTTCCTGTTATAACGTCTCTTAAAAACTCCATTTTAATATGCAGCCAGAGCCCAAAAGTTGTCATAAAACGGTACCTGTGAAGGCCTATCTTATTGCTGTAATCATAAATTCAGCCATTTGCACCCACCGGCTGTTCCTTCAGTACCAGGAACGGTCACTGTTTCTAATTACACTTCGGAAAATAGCTAATATTCTACTGTGCTGCCTTTTAGAAAAGCCACTGACAAGCAATCCTGACTCTTTATAAAGGGCCACAGAAATGATTCTGCCTCAGGCACCCAGTCATTTGCATACCCGAATATTGCTTCTCAGAAACTTAGGAGTAGAATGAAGTCTTACCCGCAGAAGGGTAAATTTTTATAGTTTCACAATAAAACACAACAGCTTTGTAATATGTTTCTTTTTTTAAAAAAGAATTCTTATTTCATGGGAAACTTGTGATTCTTGGGATGTTGTGTGTAGCATGCATTCATTGTGTCTTTTTCCTAACTGGAGAAAAGAAAAGGGTATCATAATTGCCTCCCGTGTCTTCTTGTGCATAGAGCACTCTAGGCCTGGGATTTTCACTCTGTCATTTGCATGTGGTGTGTTTTTGCTTGTGTGTATATGCATGAATAGTGATTCCTTCAGAAAAACCTATATTCTACGTAACGCTTGTCTTTCAATCTTCTAAACCTTCTAAAAATCCTCCAAAATGTTGATAAAGGGTATTAAGTGATCCTGATGTTGATTCTTTAGATATTTCAAGGGAACAAAAATTTCAGGAAATCACATTTCTTTTGACTAAATTATGTCAAGTCAAATTGGGTCATGATGGAACTCATGTAAATAATCCTGGTAAGTTTGTTATTGCCTCAAGAAATTAAAATTGCACAAAACGTACCTTGGCCCACTTAACTTTCTCTAGTAAATCACTGAGATTTCTTTTAATTGGAACATAATGTTTCCAAGGCTTCAGTGCCACATAGAAATGTTCATAATATGTCGAGTCCTGCTTCAAAACCAAACTGTCGCCCAGCATGAGGTACGGATATCTGTAAGCTGCCACGGTCCCATCCACATTCACTTGATACTTGTACTAAAACAGTAAAACAAACATAAACAAAGGAGACACTTAACAGCCATTTGCTTCGCTTCTGCTTGTCATCAACACTGTCATAATAAATATAAAAGAATTATTTTCCACGTTCCGACTTCAGTGTTTAAAAGTTTTATACGTTATTTTGTACCTCACGTTTTCTCTTTGTATTGAAATCATAAACAGCCTTGAGCAGGTCGATTTTAAGAAACACAATGCGTTTAAGGATAAGACAAATAATTTTAGGAAATAGGAATACCTATTTCAACTCTGTGTAATGGATTCAGGTTTCTGTGACCTGGTAGGAAAATGTTTCAAAAGCTGTAGGTTTATTAAAGCTGACTCCTGGTAACAATTTACACTTTCATGTATACATTATTTCATTGGTTCCTTCTTCCCAGGTAAGTATGAAAAAGGAAAGCCTTATCTCCAGTGTTCAGTTCTAGAGTCGAGGAGACAGAAACCTGGAGAACTTTAGGGACTAGTGTGGTGTTAGCAACACAAGATGTACCCCATTTACCCATTTGCTGGATTAATAAGCCTCGCTTTACATTTCAAAATCACTTTGCATGGGAATTAAACCTCACTTGATCATAGTAATGTGAAGCAAGTATTATCATAAGCTCTTTCTTTTTCTCCTCTTTTTCCAAATGAGAAAATCGGTGTTCAGATAAATTTATAAACCTCTATTCTCTGAGCTCAAATCCAATGTTCTTTTCATTATAACACACTGAAACAAACAGGATATACTCATGGATTTAGTCATTAATTTTTTCTTTAGTAATCGGTACCAAAGAGTTCTCTAGCCAGTCAGATTTTGTCACATTGTTCACATCCCTATCATCATGACACAAGTTTATCACTTCATATCCATACAAGAAGACAAAAACACATACCTTAAAGAAATCAAAGAAACCTATCAATTTAGCTTTTCCAAGCTCCTTTTCTTTCTCTTGGAAAAAGAAATATCCTGTAATTCCTGCATCTAGGAGCTCTGGATTTTCCTTGGACAGCTGTACCAACTGGAGCCTCTCTTCTCGGCTATCTCTACCTCTGAAGAAGGCTTTCTCTGTTTTATTGATCCAGGAAGGCCCTAGAAGTTTGAAACCATAAAAAAAATATGATTATGAACTTGACATTTATAAAAACCGTAAGCATACTCCTCTGTAATCTATCTAAATTATCACTTAAGATAATGTAACTAAGTAACAGCTACATCTTTAATCCCTAGGTTGTTCAGAATTTTGAGCACATCACTTTTGAATACAGGAAAGACTTCGTCTAATAAGCTGTGAAATGAAAACATGTATATATAGCCCAACTGTGTGTGTGTGTGTGTGTTTCTTTCTAGATGGTATTCTAGAAGAATTAGTCTATTTCTATTATTCTAAAGAGTAACACCTGTTACTATTTGATAAATCATAAAACAGAAACTGGAGGGGGTCACTTTCTCTAGTATTTTAGCACACTTCCCAGGAATTCACTGTTCCCCAATAAAAAGTCAGTTTTCATTTTATGTTACCTTTAGGTAGTTTGTAAAGAGTCTCTGGTCGCATCTACTAAACGAGTCTGCCAGGACTGTTCCTAAACAGGAACAGAGGTTGTAAAGACAGGCAGGGTTTATTCTACTCAGGGAGTTTGGTTTAATTCTAGAGTGTGTTGTGCCATAAATGTAAAGCCATCAAAGGATGGGGGGCCGGGGAGGAATTCAGATTTTGAAGGATCAAGCAAGGCAGAAAGAGGAAAGGGGAAAATTCCTTACTAAGTGTTGGAGGTAGTAATACCCAAATTCTGCTGCTAGCATAATTCTCTCACATCTGCATATCATTTTATATTTTTCAAAATGCTCTCTTCATCCAGCAATATAAGGGCATCGGAGTCAGCATTAAGTGACAATTTTACCAAATATATATTTTCAAATGGTATTTACAAATGGCCAACTCAAAGGAGACTCAGTTACAGTAGGTTTGGACAACAAGCCCAACCCATATACCTAATTTTTGGATTAGAAGAATCCTACACTGCTCTTTCTTCTTGGTTAGAAAATAAGAACAATGGTATTTAAATATATACTTTTGTTCTCTCCAACTGAACATTCCCTTTTTACCTCTGTTTTTCCTTTGAGAATAAACTTTAATTTACCTGTATTTCCCTGAATAGAGAGGAGATCATTGGTGACACCCCTCATTGCTTCGAGTGTGGAGTGGGTGATGTCATACGTGGGAAGGATAACATCCCGTGAATCCAAGGAGCCGCACCATGAAATGACAGGTAAAGGGCCAGGGGTTTCATTGACTTTTCGATGCTCCAGAGGCCAATCTCCAAGATTAATATAAAATTCTATATCGGGGAGAAGGACCTAAATAAACAAAAGAAGAAACATCAGTGCTGGGAAGACCTCAGTTTTAGGTACTAAATGCTTCCGTTCTTTGGCTCCTTAAAATATGCCTGATAAAAGTGAACATGTGAAAACAGCAGAAGAGAGAAGAATGCCTCTCAGTCATCAGCAGTATCAGAAAATCAAGGGTGAGGACGGTACATGGCAAATTCACTTAACCAGGAGGAAGTACCCTTTGTTCAGAGGTGGCATTTAAAATTGCTTAGTATTGGGGAGCCTGGGTGGCTCAGTCATTAAGTGTCTGCCTTTAGCTCAAGTCATGATCCCAGGGTCCTGGGATCAAGCCCCAAATTGGGCTCCCTGCTCAGTGGGGAGTCTGCTTCTCCCTCTGCCCCTCCCCCTGCTTGTTCCCTCTCTCTCTCTCGTTCTCTCTGTCAAATAAATAAATAAAATCTTTAAAAAAAATTGCTTAGTATTGGGGTGCCCAGCTGGCTCCGCTGGTGGAGCATCCAACTCTTGATGATGGGGTCGTGAGTTCGAGCACCGTTTTGGGCAGAGACTACTTAATGAAAATTTTTTTTAATTATCAAAATTGCTTATTATTGTAGAAGTGGACATGATATGGAAAGGTATGAGTAAGTGGCTTTAAGAACCCTTTCTGTCAGCTGCCTACCTGAGAATCGACAAGGTTAGAGGAAGCCCTTCTTTTGCTTCACTACCAAACCTCCACATCACGTCTACCTTTGCTTCTGGACTCGGCCACTCCGTGTGCACCTCCGTGGTCAATGCCCTACGCGAGGCCCTTCTCTCATTTCTCGCCTGGATTGTTGCAGGAGCTTGCTCACTAGGTGTTCTGATACTAGGCTCTCCCCACTCTGATCTGCTTTCACCTTGCTGCCCAAATTCCTAAAACCCAAATTAATGTCACCACCAGGGTCAATGGAACCTAAAGCCTGCAGGACAAGGTCTAACGTCTCTGGCCAGAAAGCAAGGCCCTGTCACCGTGTTCCACCTGAGCGTGGGCCAGTAAACTTCAGGCTACTCTCTGAAAATGCAACCCAGTCTCCCATGTACTTCCCTTCTCACTTGGAATATTCTTCTCCTACTTATTCCCTTGGCAGTCTCCTTTCTCGTCCTTCGAACCCAGACCAAATGTCACCTCCTCCATGGCTCGCCCTCCTCAGGCAGTTTCACCCGGGGGGCCTGCTTTTCTTACAGGCCTATCACCTTGAGGTACCACTATTTGTACTCACATCCTACTCTAACTTCCAAATAACAAAAAACAAGTCCCACTAGAGTAGGTGGCTCAAAGTCCAGAGATGAGTCTCATTTATCTTGGATTTCTTCCCAGCCACTGGGCAAAGAACCTAGAACAAGAGGGAAGGCCAAGGGGTGTGACGATTCACCCTCCTCGCTTCCCTCCTCTCACTTATCAGCCCAATAAACTCCATACCAGGAGTTCTCACTACAGAACAGGGTTTTTCAATCTCCGCAGGACTGACATTTGGGTCTGGGTAATTCTTTGCTGTGGGGGCTGTTCTGTGCACTAGAGGATCTGCTGGTAGCAACCCCGAGTTGTGACAACCAAAACTGTCTCTAGACATCGCCCACGTCCTCTAAGGGACAAATGCATCACTCGTAAAGCCACTGCCATCGTGAGTCCAAGGTGGGAATACAGGGCAGTAGGCCAGGAAGAAGGCACCCCCTTTATGATCAAGTATCTTTAATATGCTCATATGGTGGGCCAGTGGGGATGGTGCGGGGGGGGGGGGGCTGCTATTTAAAATAAGAATTAAAAAATAATAATAATAAAATAAAATAAGAATTGGTTGCAACCCCACATTCAGCACACTTGGGAAATTGTATACCTCATATCACCGAAGTTGACTCTTGGTTTAGAAAACTACCTTGACAGTCTTTCTGGGTGGGAAAGACAGAAAATGCTCATCCTCACCCTTCACTCTGCATGGTCAGAAGGAGGAAGAACAAAAGGCAATTCGAGCTGCTCTGCTTAAGAGTGCAGTAAATGGGGGCGCCTGGGTGGCTCAGATGGTTAAGCGTCTGCCTTCGGCTCAGGTCATGATCCGGGCGTCCTGGGATTGAGCCCCGCATCGGGCTTCCTGCTGAGCGGGGAGCCTGCTTCTCCCTCTCCCTCTGCCTCTCTCCCTGCTCATGCTCTCTCTCTCTCTCTCTGTATCTCTGTGTCTCAAATGAATAAATTAAAAAATCTTAAAAAAAAAAAGTGCAGTAAATGTGGGAAGAAGGGTTCAGTAGAGGGGTGGGGGTGCAGGGAAGTGAGAAGTCTTCTGAGAGATAGAGGCCCAGCTGTATTCACTAAGAAGCCAAGACCTGAAGCCCAATGATGGGCAGTGAGAAATTCCCAGAGGCAAGGATGACTGAGTCTGATTAATAGAGGGAATGTTTATTTTTAAATGTTAGGGTTTTTGTTGGAGTGCTTTTTACTATGCACTGGTACAAAATAACCTCTCTGTTACTAGAACCTTCAACAAAATGTGCCATGCATGCTATCTTTTGAGGCGCTTAGGGTAAAACAAGGAAAAAGTGGTCGAAGTTCAAGTCATTTTGAGGTGATAAGAACAAAACAGCTGCAGAAACTGGTATCTGAATGGGAGGAGTATTCACCACAACAGAGAATTTCAAGAAGTGACCTCCAGGGGCACCTGAGTGGCTCAGTTGGTTAAGCGTCCGACTCTTGATTTCTGCTCAGATTGTGATCTCAGTGTTGTGAGAATGAGCCTTGCATCAGGAATCCACACTCAGTAGGGAGCCTGCTTGAGGATTCTCTCTCTCTCCCTCTCCCCTCCCACCACTCTGTGTATGTGTCTATCTCTCCCAAATAAATACAGAAATCTCAAAAAAAAGAGTGACCTTGAGGCTCAACATGTCTGGGAGTCCACAGAAACCTTGGAAGTGCTCTGTAGGACCTACTTGCCTGAGATAGGGGCTCAAGCCACTTAATTTACAGGAAAGAAAGATCCATAAAGGGGGGAGAATTTATGCACACTCAGGTGGTGGACATCTTAAATTCACATTTCCAAGCTTGGAATCCATTTCCATCCTTTGCCATTGTTCTAAGCATCTCAAAGTTACAACGAAATAAGTAAACTCCAGTTCACCCTTGAACAATGTAGGGGTTAGAGGGGCCAACACCCACACAGTCTAAAATTTGTGTATAAATCTTGAATCCCCCAAAACTTAACAACTAGTAGCCTACTATTGACTAGAAGCCTTACCAATAACATAACAGTTGATTAACACATCTTTTGTATGTTATGCGTATTATATACTGTGTTCTCACTATAAAATCAGCTAGGGAAAAGAAACAGTAAATTAAGAAAATCATAAGGAAGGAGCGACTGGGTGGCTCAGTCGTTAAGCGTCTGCCTTCGGCTCAGGTCATGATCCCGGGGTCCTGGGATCGAGCCCCGCATCGGGCTCCCTGCTCGGCGGGAGGCCTGCTTCTCCCTCTCCTACTCTCCCCGCTTGTGTTCCCTCTCTCTCTCTCTCTCTCTCTGTGTCAAATAAATAAATAAAATCTTTAAAAAAAAAATCATAAGAGAAATACTATTTACAGTACTGTCATGTATTTATAAAAAAATGTCCACCTGTAAGTGCACTCATGCAGTTCAAACTCATGTCATTTAAGGGTCAACTCTGTATTGTTTCAGAACCAATGAATTCATTCTCATACCTTTCTTGCCAGTGACAGCAAAATCTCGTCTGAGAACATTTTGAAGTCTGTGTATTTCCCTAAAGATCTCCGGTAGACACGGTTATTGAGAATCGTGTAGTGAACAATGGCACCCCTCTCATCCCCAAACCTTTTTGGAACCTCATTTAGCATCTGCTGGAGATTGATGCTGGGGAAGGAAGCGAAATCCTTTGCAATCTGTGGTTCCTTGGTTGGACAAGAAAGAGTTTCCTGCCAGGCCTGAGGATCCTCTTCAGGACACTCACAGTACTCATGGTACACTGGTCCTAGGGAAGACAAAGACATGAGTAATGCCATACTCCATTAACAAACACCTCCACACAGGGGGTTGTTTCTGCCCCTGATAGGAACATGGGACGACTTCTTGCTGAATTTGAAGATTCTCCAGGCAGGGATAATATATATTTATATTATATATTTAATATATTTACAATATATATTTAATAATAAGAACACAATATATTTAAATATAAATATATTTAATATTTAATAAATATATTTAAAATATATTTAACTTAATATAAAAGTATAAAGATTAACATAATTTTACAAAAACTTTTAAAAAATTATTTATGTTTCTTGAGGATTTCTACTTCAGAACAACATGAGTAATATGGACCAATTTACCCTTCTACCTGAGACTACCAAAAAAAGAGACAAAATATATGAAACAGTTTTTAAGCCACCGGACATGAGGCAGTGAAGGACAGTGAGTCTGAGAGATGGGAAATAGATGAGGTGAGCCCTACAGTTTGTAAACTTACTGCCTAAGGGAGTTTCCAGGTTATGGAAACGGGGAGAAGTGTAGGCAGAGCCCAGCAGTCTCACTGAGTTGAGGGGACAGAGCTGGGTGTCCAGGGAGAACAAGGCAGCTAGCATTTGTAGGACACATTCCCTGAGAGAACCACACAGCCAGAAAACTCCAGAGATCTGCAAAAGATTCCCCTTCAAGTATTTAGGGTTTCTGAGGAGTGTATATAGGTGAGGAAATTATCCAAGACAGGGAAAGAACCATCCAGAATGACTGGACGCAACAATACCCACTGGTCATACAGGGTTGGGAATAGTACCTTTACCGACTGGGAAGCATCCTAATTGCTGGGGCTTAGGGTAGAGTAGGCAGAGAGGTATTGCCTGAGTGGTGGGGAATAATTAGCCCCAGACTAAACATGGTTCTGGTCTTGCCTAATGAATTGTAAAAGCAATTTGAAAGGTTCAAATTATTTCCAAGTAATTTCACTGCATTCCAGAAAAATGCTCAAGAAGATAAGAAAGCGACAAGAAATGAAAAATACACTGGATACAATTAATGGCAAGTTGGACATTGCAGAAGGAAAGATTAGGGAACTTAATGATGTAGCAACAGAAAGTATACAAAATGAAATGGAGAAAAAAAAAGAATTTTAAAAATGAAAAGAGCATCACTGAGCTGTGGGATAGTTTCAAGCCTGATACAGGGGTAACTGGAATTGTGGGAGGAACTCTGGAGTAGAACAGAAAAAAATATTGAAGAAATAATGGCCAAAATTTTTCTGGATTTAATGAAAACTATAATCCCAAAGATCTAAGAAGCTCCATGAACCCAAGCACAAGAAACATGAAGGAAATTACACCAAAGCACATAATAATCAAACTGTTCAAGAGACTTAAAGAGAAAACCTTGAGCAGTACAGAGGAACAGTAGATATACTGGATGTCACATATATGGATGTCAGCAGATACACTGTTGGAAACAATGCAAGTAAGAGGACAGTGGAGTAACATCTTTTTTTTTTTTTTTTAGAATTTCTAAAGGAAAAAAAAAAAAGAGGATGAGAGTTTTACTTGAGCCCCAATTAGGACAGCTGCATAGGACAGGCAATCTTTACAAAGAAGAGAGTGTCCTGATAAAGGAACTTTTGGTATAGGGTTATATACATTTTTTACATAAAAAGTTACACATTTTTAGACAAAAGACATTGTAGAAAGACACTACAGTTCCCGATCTTAAGTTTCTAGTATATGTAGGGCTGTATGGCTTTAATGTTATGGGAACCAGGGAAGTTTCTAGTGGAGTAACATCTTTAAAGTACTAAAAGGAGACAAAACCAACCTTGTTAATCTACAATTCTATATTTAGTAAAAATGTCTTTCAATAATCTCAGGAAACAAACTGAGGGTTGCTGGAGTCGGGGGGGTGGGAGGGATGGGGTGGTTGGGTGATGGACACTGGGGAGGGTATGTGCTATGGTGAGCGCTGTGAATTGTGCAAGACTGTTGAATCTCAGATCTGTACCTCTGAAACAAATAATGCAATATATGTTAAGGGAAAAAAAAGAAGAAGAAAAAAGCAGGAGGGGAAGGATGAAGGGGGGGAAATCGGAGGGGGAGACAAACCATGAGAGGCGATGGACTCTGAGAAACAAACTGAGGGTTCTAGAGGGGAGGGGAGTGGGAGGATGGGTTAGCCTGGAGATGGGTATTAAAAAGGGCACGTTCTGCATGGAGCACTGGGTGTTATGCACAAACAATGAATCATGGAACACTACATTAAAAACTATGTGATGTAATGTATGGTGATTAACATAACAATAAAAAATTTTTTAAAAAATGAAGGCAAAATAAAGACTCTTTCAGACATTCAAAAGCTGGGAGAACTCATCACCAGCATTCTCACACTAAAAGAAATGATAATAGGGATCATTGAGCAGAAGGCAAATGGTACTAGAAGGAAATGTAGATTATATAAAAGAATGAAGAGTGCCAGACATGTTAACCACCTGGGTAAATACACAAGATTTTCTTGCTTATCATTCAAATTTCTTTAGTTTTTTTCCCGCAAAATTCCAAGTTAAGATGAGCTCCAGGAGTGCCTGGCTGGCTTGGTCAGTAGAGCACGTGACTCTTGATCTTGAGGTAGAGAGTTTGAGCCCCATGTTAGGTGCAGAATCATTTACAATTGAGCTCACTCTTTTGTACATGACTTCAAGGTCATCATAAGCCATTTTGAAAGTCATGGGGTCTACACATATAAGGCTGGCTCTGGATTGTGTAATATAATCACTTACCTTTCAAAATATAAGGAGACTGAGCCACATGTTCATCACCATAAAGGACCTCTATCTTCAGCCCTTCGCTGACAGTTTCATACATCCTATATCGCATCAAAAATGTCCCATCATTCCTGTCCAAAGGTTTGGGGACGTGAATCCGGACTAATTCTTTAGGTGAAAGAGATTTGATTACTACTTTGAATAGTGTTTGACCTGAAAAAAAAAATATATATATATATGTAACTACTATTTCATGGTTATTTTGTCTTACCAATTATTGGATAGGTGTCTCTACACCCAAGTTACTTTTTTCTGTACCATCAAAATAATAACAAAATAATTTTAGTTTGGAAGGTCCTTGAGACCAGGAACCATGTCTGGGTTGTGTCTTGAAACCAAAGATCTGAATCAACATTTGATTCGTTAGTCATTCAATAAAGATATACTGAATGAACAAAATCAGTTCGTTAAAAAAGCAAGGAAGAGATGAACTTTTTGCCTCTTTGCTCTTTTCTCCTTTGGGTAGGTTTAAAGCAGCCCAGATACTTAAAAATCTAAAAACTCTTAGAATGACAGAGCTCCAAGACGATCCAACTTTCTTCTGTAAAATATATACCAGCTTTCTTTGTAAACCATTTTAATACCTAATAACCCTCATTTCTAAGGAACTTTCCCTTTGGTTAACCCAAATTTCCAGTTATACTTCTAAGCCTATTTCCCTAAGTAGAGAGAGATTATAGTTAGTTACTAGACTGTGCACAAATATCAGACACACACTTTCACACACCTTTGTAAATACTAGAGTTTACTTCTCTAAGCTTATTTCCTCAGGTTGAATCGAAAGTTATACTAGGACGATCTAACATCATTTTCAACTCCAAAATTCTGTGGGTTTTCTGGAAATTCTAGGGTAAATAACACCCACTTAGTAAACTTTCCCTTCTCTTTTTGTAGTATATGAGCTGACTGATTCAGGCTTTGAAACAATACTGTTGTGATTAATATCATTGTGATCCAGAAATAAATGTTGCACTATCTTTCTTCCCAGACTCCAGTGGATGTATCTGCACTCAGCGCAGATCTGATCCTCAAGAGCTTTGAGGATAAAGATCAGTTAATGTCCTAACCACAGTTAATCATAATATCAAAGGCAAATGTTTTTTAAAAAGTGGTGAATCCTCTGAAATTCACAGACCTGGCAAAAAATAGTGGTGATAAAAGTAGTTTTTCATTTCACATCTATCGTATTATCAAATTAAGCATATTTAATATATATTTTTTGAAATTACTGAAAAAAGTTTCTTTCTCCTACTCTTAGTTTCTAAATCTTGTGAGTGAAGTTTCTACTCTCTTTTGGTCTTTAAGGGTTTTATTTTTTTCTTGTGGGTCAGGAGAGGTGTTCTTCAGTCTCTTCAATTTCATAATCGTAATGTAGTGTCTGATAACTTTCTGTTAAATAACACATTTTGACATCCTTTAAACAAGTGTGATAAAATTATGAAAGAAATCTGCTAAAATAAATGAATTGTAATAAACGCAGAGGATGTTGTAAGAAAAAAGGTAATAATTTAATGTGAAATTATTTAAAATGTTACCGTTTACCTGAAAGGCTTAAATGAAATACATTGGTTATTGCCCTGTGTTATTTCTCACTTGATTTTAGAAAGACAGAGCAGTGTGGCAGACTGCAAATCAGGCAGGCAGAGCCTGGGGACCAGGAGGCAATTCCTATAATCTTCTCCCCAAAGTGGAACCAGTACAGAAAAGTTTTAGTGTCTTGGTCAAATAGTCCTGTTCTCCATAAACTTATGATTGTAAATAAACAAAACAGATATAAGACAAACATATTAATGATTCTGTGATCATTTTGGAAAGAAATGGATTTATAGAAAAAAACTAGTTCCAAAATGTTTCATTATTCTTAAATTCAAAGTATTGGACTAGATCTGTATTGTCTCTTCCAGTTATGAATTTTTTTGTCCCTGAAATAGCATTTAAGAGCTACATTTCAAAATAAATGTATAAAACTAAAATAGAGCCATTGGAAATACATATTTTAAATGTTCAGGTATTTTCACAGGAATCTTTCATGCCTGTGTTAGAATCAACACAAAATAACAATGGTCAGGGCTGAAATAGAAAGAAGCAATTTTAACCTCATAAAAGAGAAAATGAGAAGAGTGCAATTTGAAATTGCTTCAAATGGAAGGAATGTGAATTCTCATTTGCCCCTAGGGCTAACATAATGGAACAGACTTGAAGCTCAGCTTGAATTTTTCTACTTCATCAATTCAAATCTCTTTAGGAGAGATCGCTAATGAAGTGAGAATGCAGGGACTAGGTAGATGAAGGAGGTTAGCAGTATCAGAGTCCTGTACCATTAGACTCAGAACTTTTGAAGACTTTAGCACTTATCACGGGCCAGTCCCTGAGCTTGAGATTTTCCTTTGCATTTTCTACCTTATTTGTTTCCTACAAGAATTTGTAACGTGGGCATTGTCACCTCCATTTTAAGATCAGGAAACCAAGCCTCCAAGAAGTGAAGTAACTTGCCCAAGTTCACCTATATGTGAGTAGCAGAGCCAATATTTGAATACAGCTTGAATCCTTCTTTCAAAGCCCATCCTGCATCCACCTTGTCATGCTGTGTCACGTTAGTGTATTGGTTTGCAGAATTCAGAATTGGAGGAATAACCCCTGGCACCCTTGGAACAACAGAGTCACTGTCTTTCCTGTTGTTTAGGAAGATTATTAAGGCTCTGCAATCCTAACAAGCGTCAACCCCACATGGCCAAGGAAACCGAGTCCCAGAAGGCCACGCTGTTTTGCCTTGAGGCTACATGTCACTCTCCAAAAATGCCTTGTGGGCCTGCTGACCGTGGATGGATGCTCTCCAGGAACTTACTGAAAACTGATGCACGACAATCATATGACAGGAGATTTAATTAAACAGAAAGAGGATGAGTGTCTACTCTTGGCTCTAACACCTAATGGCTGTGGGGCCACAGGCAAAACATTTCAGCTTCACTGAGCCTCAGTGTCTTAGGTGCCAAGTGCAGAGTATAATATCATCTAGCCTTCTTACTTCACAAGGCGATTAAGGACGACAAGGTAAACAGGGCACAGTTTAAAACACTGAAGTGCTACACAAGTAGGAGGTACGATTATTTTATGAAGATATCACTACTGATGAAGGTAAAGGAGGACTGAGCAGAAAATGAGTATTCGTATCCAGCCATCTCGACAGATTCCAACCACCCTCCCTCTACCCCTTCTTTTCTTTTCTCTACGGTATTTATAGAGCATCTCTGCCAGGCATTATGTCACATGCTGGGAATGTAACAATATCAATAGGTTTTGCCTACATTCATAATAGAAGGAAATACCCAATTTAAGTCAGAAGGGAGTAAAAACAAAGATAGAGATGGGGCGCCTGGGTGGCTCAGTCGTTAAGCGTCTGCCTTCGGCTCAGGTCATGATTCCAGGGTCCTGGGATTGAGCCCCGTGTCAGGCTCCCTGCTCGGCGGGAAGCCTGCTTCTCCCTCTCCCGCTCCCCCTGCCTGTGTTCCCTCTCTCGCTGTGTCTCTCTCTGTCAAATAAATAAATAAAATCTTTAAAAAAAAAAAAAAAAGGAAATTTTTCTCGGGAAAAAAGAAGAGTGAAAAAAAATCCTTATTTTCTTGCTATAACAACTGACAACACTAATGAGAGGTAAGGTTCGTCTATTTATTATAAAATTAAAATGAAACTATATAATTTCTTTCCTGTTTTGTCCATCCATAATCTAGTATAAGCATTATTAAACAACATTTTCAAATCTTACTTTAAAATTAAAATAAATCCCGGTTAAAACATATAACAAAGTTGATCATCTTAACCATTTTTAACTGTACAGTTCAGTAGTGTTAAGTAAATTCACATTTGGGGGCAACAAATCTCTAGATTCAACAACTTTTCATTTCCCTCCCCCATCGGCCCCTGGCAACCACCATTCTACTTCGTTTCTATGAATTTAACTACTTTAGGTATGTCATACAAGTGGAATCTAAAATGTTAGCTTTTAATGGGCTGTCAAATATGCTATCACATGAATGTACCACACTTTATTTAGCAATTACCTCAGAAGTGGCTGGTTAAATTTGCTGTAATAAATAACGACAATGTGGCAAGCAATTCTTGCACAGAAATCTTTGACCACGTTCTGATCATTTTCTCAGGTCAGATATCTAGAAATCAGATTACCAGAAATAAAGGGCATGGACGTTTCTGTTGAAACGTATTTTTTGTACATTAGGTTTGTAAATATTTAAGGCTCTTGGTACATTTGGAAAACAGCTTTCCAGTCACATTTTAGCAATTTGTGCTCCCACCAGCAGAGGATGAAGGTCACTGGGAGTATCTCCATGCCCTCTTGACAGCTTTGAGTATTGCTACTTAAAAAAAAAAACTTTGCCGATATTTTTTGATTAAGGAATAGAATTTTATTTGAATGTCTAGCTCTTTCATTAATAGTAAGATTAGCAGCATGCCACTTGGGATCATGTAACTTTCTTTTTGCCTGTATAAATTAATTTTTCCTTCGTCCTCCCTTCTCTTTCTAAAGCTTCCCCCCCCCCCCATTATAACATCATAAAATGACTTTTAGGAAAGAAAGAAAACTATAAAGGAGAAAATACACCCCATAGTGGAAGACTTCGAATCTGGGTTTAAGGATTTTTTTTTTTTTAAAGATTTTATTTATTTATTTGAGAGAGAGAGAATGAGAGACAGAGAGCATGAGAGGGAGGAGGGTCAGAGAGAGAAGCAGACTCCCTGCCGAGCAGGGAGCCCGATGCGGGACTCGATCCCGGGACTCCAGGATCATGACCTGAGCCGAAGGCAGTCGCTCAACCAACTGAGCCACCCAGGCGCCCCCAAAGGTTTATTTTTCTACTTTTGAAAAAATACCATACTATGTTTATACTGTAGCTTCAAATTAGATGCTGTTATCTAGTAAAGCAAATCTTTCCTCCCTCCTCTTGTTCTTTAGAAATGTCTGGACTTCTTGGCCCTTGACTCTTCCACATAAATTTTAGAATAAGCAACCAAGTTCCATTAAAATCCTATTGAAATTTTTGTTGGGATTGTAGTAAGCCTATAAACCAATATGAGAATTGAAATATTTACAATCTTAAAGTTTTTTCCATTAACGAAATAAGAAATATCCTAGGATTTCGCTTCATTTATTTAGAACTTCTTTCTTTAGGGAATCTCAATAGTTTTACATTTTCTTCATGGAAGTCCTACACATGTTTTTAAAAACTTTTATCTGAACTTTTTTTTTTTTTAAAGATTTTATTTATTTATTTGAGAGAGAGAGACAGAGAGAGAGCACGTGAGAGGGGCGAGGGTTGGGAGGGTCAGAGGGAGAAGCAGACTCCCTGCTGAGCAGGGAGCCCGATGTGGGACTCGATCCCGGGACTCCAGGATCATGACCTGAGCCGAAGGCAGTCGCTTAACCGACTGAGCCACCCAGGCGCCCCCACTTTACCTTTTTAATCTCCTGTCTTCCCCTCCCACCGCACTGACTTCCTTGCATTTCTTTTCACCATAGCGCCTTTGTGCTTGTGGTTGCCCCCATCCATCCTTTCTCTTTGGTCGCCATCATCTGAATCCTTCATCTCTTGCAATTCTTTTTTTTTTTTTTTTAAGATTTTATTTATTTATTTATTTGAGACAGAATGAGATAGAGAGAGCATGAGAGGGGGGAGGACCAGAGGGAGAAGCAGACTCCCTGCCGAGCAGGGAGCCCGATGCGGGACTCGATCCCGGGACTCCAGGATCACGACCTGAGCCGAAGGCAGTCGCCCAACCGACTGAGCCACCCAGGCGCCCTAAGGATTTTTTTATTCTGGTCCTCAGGGCCATGGAGAGTCTTTCTAAAACTAAACGAAGTTTAGTCGTAGCCTCCCGCGGGCGGCGGAAAAGGCGCTGCGGCCTTCTGATGGTCTGTTGGTAAAACAGGGCGCCAGGTGGCTGGACATAAACGAGACCGAGATGAGCAAGTCCCGGCTGGCCACAAGTTGAACCTAGCGGGACAAGTCGCAGGAAGGTGCAGGGGCCCGGCGAGCAGGAGAACGTGCGAGGGCGCTGGGACAGAGGGCTCAAGGACAGGACCCACCGGGGGGGGGGGGGGCGCCGAGCGCGGCAGGGCCTCCCTCATTCCCGCAGGCTGCTGCGAGGGCTCAGAGGCCACACGCTCGCACGCCGAAGCGCTCCCTCGGTGCCCGCGGCTCGGCCGCTGCCTCGGCGGCGGGTCCCGGCGCGCCAGGCCTCCCCCAGCGACGCGGCGCGCGCCCTGGGGCTTGAGGACGCCGCTCGCGGAGGCGCTCCGTGCGCGCCGGCACAGCGCGGGGACACGGTCCCCAGCCCGGGAGTCCCGCGGCCTTCGTCAACACCCGCGCGAGCCGCGGGGCGCCCCGCGGAGGGCGTGCGTGCGTGCGTGCGTGCGTCCGTCCGACAGACTTCCGCAGCGACGCCCGCCCCGCCCCCGCCGTGTCCGGGCAGGCGGGGCAGGCGAGGCGGCCAGAGCCGGGGCGCGGCGGCACTCGCCCGGGGAGGGAGCCACGCAGGCGGCGGGCGGGCTCCCGAGGGGCGCGCGGGCGGGGGGGGCGCAGGCCGGCGGCTCAACGCTACCTGGCGGCGAGCGAGTGAGGTTGTGGCCCTCCGAGCTCACGGCCTGCAGGTAGAAATAGCGGACGGGCAGCACGACGCCCGCCCGCAGCCCGGGCCCCCACACCAGGCTCCGCGGCGCGCTCACCGGCGCCTCGGGGGCCCCGGCGGCCACGAGCAGGGCGAGCCGCAGCGGCAGCAGCGCGGCCCGCGGGAGGCGGCGCATGGTGGCGGGCCCGGGGTCCAGCGCGGCGGCGGCGGCGGCGGGCAGGGGCGGG
>NW_023270387.1:5744169-5780795 GCF_011800145.1 Mirounga leonina
CGGGCGGCGGCGGCGGGGAGGGGCGGGGAGGGGCGGGGCCGGGCGGCGAGGGGCGGGGCCGGGCTGCGGGGAGGGGCGGGGCCGGGCGGCGGGGGCGGGGCCGTGTGAGCCCTCCCGCCGCCCCGCTCTCCGGGTCCGCCTCGCGCCCTGCCGGGGGCCGGCGGAGAGCGCGTCCGGCCCGGGGACCCCGCGGAAGGGGTCTCGCCGGCCCCCACCTCCGGCTGCCGGAGCTTGCCAACCGCGTGGAGGACACCGCTTTGAGAGGACGCCAACACGGGGGTGATGGCCGTGGGGCGAGCGAAGGGGCCCCGCAGCGAAGAACGTCCATGTCCTTTAGGGAAACGCCTTTAGCCCAGGAACTTCCCCAGGTTGACAGGGTGCAGGGCAAATGTCACGCCACCTCTGGCGGGTGTGTTCACGCCCGCACCAACCTAATCCTGCGATCCTCCGCTCCGAGATTCCCTCCCTTCTCCCTAATCCCCTTCTTCCCCTACAGTTTGCTTTTCTCAACACGTGTGTTCTGCACATCCACTAGGTTAGGGACAAACCCCAAGGGAGCAGTTAGGCACTGGGCTTTCAGAATTCAGGTTGGACGAAGGACTTGCCTTGAGCCTGGTGGGTGAGCTTCACCTCTGTCAGGTGGCTCCTGTCCTCTGTAGTTAATGAGGTGTGACTGGTCTTGGTCACTCCTCAGAAGCTGGAGGTAGGGTCCAGGAAGAGGCTGGCAGGAGCCCTAAGCACTGGCAGCCACTGTCTGCCTTTTTCCCCCTGACCTCTTGATCCACATTTGTTAAGTAGATTTGCTTCTTTTATTTGCTTATGGTTTGAATCTGTTCAAAGAAAATAAGCATTCTGCTCCGGCTGGGTGAGCCAGGGGGAACCCAAAGTGCAGAATGGACAGAGGGATTCTGCACCCTCTTGACAGAGCTCAATCCAGAAATGCCACAATCAGGCATCCCCTGTTCATCTCCTGCCTTTAATTGGGTTACTCAGCATTCTTGCTATGACCACCTTTTACTAGGACAAAATCCTTCCCAGTTCTCTTGACCTAATATTTTAGTAATACTGAGCAGAGGTTGTAGACAGTGTTCTTTGTATTTTGGAAAGATTTTCAGAAACTGGTAGTAAATCACTGGGAAATTGTAGGGCTAAAGTATAGCATTACTTTCATTGATAAGTTTTAATTTGTGGGGTTGTCTGCATGCTTTAAATGGAAAGCATTGCTGTGTTCTAGCTATTGCTTTGAAAAATTGTGTAGAACACATTTTATTCACATTCTTCCAAAATCAAACTTAAAAAATTTCCCAGAGAAATAGTCTGAAGGTTAGCTGATACAGGACGATAGTAAAATATGACCTAATATATTACATCATACTTGCAGTAACCCCCAGTATTTTTTGAGAACATATCAAAGAAGCCATATAATTGAATCTGAACCCTTGTTTAGCAATAGTGAGTCTGTACCAACCTGTTTTCTTTCACATTGCCATCCATATCTTTAAAATCATCTCTCTTCAGATCAACCAATGCCTTGACTAGATTCTTTATAGTAAATCAAATTTCAAATACATATTCAATGCCTACTATGTTTTAGACATTATACTTGGACTTTAAAACTCCTGTGGTTGGGTGGAGAAGAAAGACAGAGGCAGTGTGGTGGGTGCTAAAATAAGGGAGTGGAGAACTCTGCAGATCTGGGATTTTAGCCTCTTACAAGCTAACAGGTTAGCCTGTTTTGTGGATGCTGTCGAAAGACACAAGACTCCTGGGTCAGAGACAAAGGACTTTGTTATTCATTGTCAGAGTTTCATGTTGGTTTGTGTTCGATCCCCGTGTCCCCTGTTATGGGCAGAATTGTGTTTCTTTGTAATTCGTACATTGAAGCACTAAGCTCCATGACCTCAGAATGTGTATTTGGAGATAGGGACTTTAAAAAGATGATTAAGTGAAAGTAGGCTGTTAGGATGAGCCTCGATCCAATCTAACTAGTGTCCCTACGAGAAGAGGAAATTAGTGCACACAGAGAGACACCAGGAATGCTTGGGCACAGAATGAAGACCAATGGAGGGCACAGTGAGAAGGCATTCATCTGCAATCCAAGGGAGAGGCCTCAGGAGAAACCAAACCTGTCGACATCTTGATCTGGGACTTCTAGCTTCCAGAACTGTGAGAGAATAAATTCTGTTGTTTAAGGCCCCCAGTCTGTAGTATTTTGTATTGGCGACCCCAGCGGACATATATAGCCCCCAAGTCTGGTGGGGACGATGCAAAGGACCTTCATGGATGTGTGAAGTGGGTTGCATTATAAGACAAACACACCAAATCCAGGGGATTACTGATTGCACAGCATGGGGAATTAATCCTGCTCTTGGCCAGTGGGGAGATATTATCTCATCCTTCAAGGTTGCTTGCTGTAAATACAGGCCTAAGAAATGTCATGTGTGGGGCCCCTGGCTGGCTCAGTCAGTGGAGCGTGGGACTCTTGATCTCGGGGTTGTAAATTCAAGCCCCATGCTGGGTGTAGAGATGACTTAATAAAATCTTTAATTAAAAAAAGAGAAAGAAGGGCGCCTGGGTGGCTCAGTTGGTTAGGCGACTGCCTTCGGCTCAGGTCATGATCCTGGAGTCCTGGGATCGAGTCCTGCATCGGGCTCCCTGCTCAGCGGGGGGTCTGCTTCTCCCTCTGACCCTCTTCCCTCTCGTGCTGTCTCTCATTCTCTCTCTGTCTCTCAAATAAATAAATAAAATCTTAAAAAAAAAAAGAGAAAGAAATGGCATGTGTAAAGTGTGGTCAAGGACTTACATTCTTGGCAAGCCCAGCAAAAATGTTCAAGACCCATGGCAGATTGCTTCTCCCACTATAAGTATGCTTCTCTCTCCCTCCCCTGGTGAGCGTACCAGCCGACCCCCACCCGGCCACAAGTAGCAACTGACATAGTAGCCTTGAATGTATCCCTCTAGATGTACACATGCATATGCAGGGGTTGTTTGTTTGTTTGATTAATGCTTTATAAAAAATGAGATTTTGCTTTCCTCACTCAGTAGTACCTCATGCCAATTCTCCTAAGTCAACTTACATAGTTCTACTTTATTCTTTTTAATGGTTGCATAATATCACGTATGTGGATGTTCCATCATATATCCAGTCCTTTCTAATCAAGTGCTCACTTTGTTTTCAGTTTTTGCCACAACAAACATTGTAGCAATAAAAGTTCTTACCCGTAAGTCTATATATACTAGTGCTCTTATTTCCACTGCAGTGTTTCTGGGGCAAATGAAGACGGTGATGGGCATATTGGTTCTGAATCCCTACTTTCCTCGTCGTGACAGAGACAACGGCTCCCGTGATAAGTCCAATTTTCTGGCATCATTTGAGAAATTGCCGCTGGAATTTCAACTTATTATCTATTTTGTCAGCCCTATCAATGCATTTGTGAGCAAACTGTACATGCTTTAATAAGTCCTTTTTTATCTGAGCCACCTAAAGAGGATTATATTTAGTCTACAACTAAAAACCCTGGCTGATCCAATGTATTTTAAATTTTGATAAAATACTGCACATATTCAATATGACAACACGCTCCTGTCCTTGGTAGAGACACAGGCTTTGGGTTGCTTTCCTAGAAAAGATATAAGATTGGTATGAATCAATTAATTAATATTGCATGTCTTATATTTCAACTGGAAAGAATGGTTTATCTTTCATCAGTGTTACTGGGCAATGACTAACCCAACTCCATGTAGCTCCTTCTTCCTCTACACAGAGAAATGCCAGACCTTCTTCATTCCTCCTCTGTGTTGCAACCAGATAGACCGATCTTCATGTATCAGTTGATTGCTTTTGGGTACAAATGAAAGAAGAGAGAAGCAAGTCACTGTGTTTTTTTGAAACTACATATGGCTGATCTCATTCAATAACCACCAGAGAGATTTGTAGGAAGGTTTTGGCCCCCCTTTCCCCCACCACCTTTTTAGAATTTTTCCTGAAACTTTTCCCCTTAAAAATAATCATTTGAGGATGGGAATAAAAACCAGGTCAAACGGTGCATCTATTTAAATCATTTATTTCAACACAGGCACTGTTTTAAATTTGCACCTTGTCTTGTAACACTTTTCATATCTAGAGAACAGGATTGAGAACAAGTACATAAAAGGATTATTTGACAACATTTTAACAAAAGTGCTTAAGGCTTACTTGTTTCAGAACACAGGTGTGCCTGTCACAAGAGCCCCTAAGTGGTAATACATTCACAAACTTGCTGGGAACGTAAGATATTTACATATTTATGCTGTACATTTAAATAGGATATTCTAAAGTGTTATCACCACTGTTAACAATAAACTCTTACCAATAAGGCCTCTTTAACCTTCTGGCATTCCACAGAGTATAGTGCTTTTATGGAGGTGGGAGTTTTTCAATTTTATTCCCGTCTTCACCATAACCTAAGTGGACTTTCTTTCATTATTTCTAGTACAGACATACATTTACCTTCTACACAAAATTATTTTTATTCACTTTTCACCAGTTAAAACCTTGTTAGTAGCAGTTGGAAGTTTTATTAACATCCATATATTTACAAATGTAAGGGGGTGAATTATTTAGAAAGAGGTCTCTAAAAATGAAAATAATCTCATTAAGCCCCCCTCCTTTTTAAAGTAGACTCCACTTTAAAAAAGTGTGGAGCCCAATGTGGGGCTTAGGACTCTCTACCCTGTGATCATGACCTGAGCTGAGATCAAAAGTCGGTCACCTAACCGATTGAGCCACCAAGGCGCCCAAGCTCTATTTGAAATAAATTGTACAGTGTGAAATTGAAGTCTATTATCTAAACAAGTTAATAATTTAAAGGTACTTATTAGAATGGATTCCCTCATGATTTACTCCATTTATGTGAATATTTATTTTAATAATGATTATATCCTTTAGAACACAAGTGAGGGGTATAAAAATGACTATTATAAATCAGTATAGCTATACCAAAAATGAGTCTTAAAAAGCAGCAGTTTATATGTTAAAATACATAGAAATTTGCTGTACTTCTTTAACGAAGTATTTTATAAAAGTATAAAACTATAGAAGGTGCTGGTTGGTTTTTTTTTTTTTTTTTAAGATTTACTTATTCATTTGAGAGAGAGAGAGAGCAAGGAGAGGGGCTGAGGGAGAGAGAGAATCCTCAAGCAGACCCCCCACTAAGTGCAGAGCCTGACTCGGGGCTCGATCCCATGACCCTGAAATCATGACCTGAGTTGAAATTGAGAGTCAGACGCTCAACCGACTGAGCCACCCGGGTACCCCTAGAAGTGCTATTTTTATGAATTTTCTGTTTCTTTGATTCTTGAGCCAGACCAACAAGCAAACATTACAAACAGTGCAGGTGAGAATCAGCCATCAATTACCTCTGAATTCAAATAGGAGATTCCAGTGCAGAGAAGGAGGGCCTCAGAGTAATTGTTTATCCTCACCTTAATTTAACTGTTGATATAGCCTAAACTCAGTGAAAAATAAGCTAATTTCATTTCGCCTTTTGTAACATACATGTAAACTCAGAGTATTTACTGAAATAGAACTTGCAAGTTGATCATTTTTCAAAAACTGAGAAGCTTAACATTAAAATATGAACTCTGAATATCTTAAAATTAGATGGAAAACATAAGTCATGGTTTATGAAACTTGTACTTAAATAATCAGATAAATAGAAGGGGAAGGGGAAAGGTAGAATTTACAAACATAAATTAAAAATGAATAAAATGTTATTTATTCTTTACCATTTAAATTGAAATATCCAGAACAGTTGATTTAAAATTCTATTATCAGTCTCTTTGAGCTTGATATTGGTCAGAGCCTGGACTTTAAAATAATTTACAGATTTAAGGAATAACTTTCATGTTAGTTACCACATGTTTATTAGTTTTGAGTTTCATGGGAATGATGTGAAGTCGCCCTGGTATTTTGCTTCCAGGCAAAGCAATGGTTAGGAGGATAATAATAATATAGTTCTTTCTTGCATTTCTATCAGTTCTAGATCTCTGTATGCTTCACCAACACTATCATTATCCTTAATTTATATGGATGAAACAGACTAGGTGAGAAAAATGGAAAAGAGAATTGGGTCAGGAAGCAAATATGAAGCAATCGGAATGAAATCCACTCATGTGGACCCTCACAGCACTAAGGTCCTAGATGGCAGGCTTTCTGTAGTTCTAGTGAATTATCTTTACCGCCATCTATTGGTGTTTATCCTATTAGGAGGGAAAGTTCCAGAAGGTTGGCTTGGCAACCAAAGAGTTAGAAAACCAAGTTGTGGATATGAAGAGTATTTAGTCTAGATACATTATTGAAGAAATCATAGTGACAAGCCCTTAGAAGCTCTGCCTTATAATTTCCCGTGGGTTTGGTAAATGATCCTGCAAAGAAGCCAGTGAAACCCAGTGTGTCTGATCTCACTCAGCGGCATTTTAGGGGCGTCGCCAAGGCTATCGCTTGATATTCGTGACTAAAACGTGCACATGAAAATAAAGCGTTCTATCCTGTAAATAAAGAAACTCCAGAAATGGGTAGTCCTGCAGAAATGGGGAAAACCAGTTGGGGAGAGAGCTGCAGTGAGGATGTCCATCCCACGAAGGATGTCCACTTACCTGCATCCCCAGTCATGCTTCCTTCCTAAGCAGGAATTCTGTGGCCAAGCCACCTTCTGTACCATCATGCTACCTGGCCTGAGTCCTTGACTTGATTAAACCTCAGCCCTTAACAAGTCAGCCAGTCCCTACGAATGTCTTCAAATGTAGTCCTAGAAGTACTAATATTTTTGGCTTAATAGGGATTCAGCTCCTCATCTCTAACCTCAGTAAATACATCAAACATCTGCTTCCATCTAATAGGATGCCTTTATGAAAATTCCCTTATCTTTGAAAGGAAAAAAAAAAACAAAAACAAAAAACAACCCTAAACCTCCTAAATGCTAGGTCAAACAGGATGGTAACATTTACTCCACTGTCATTATCCCTACACTTTATTTAATGTCATGAATATAGGGTGTGGATTGGAAGGGGCAGTACAGAATTTTCTAACTTATTGAAGTTATTACTTCTGTATGTGCCGGGGGTATTAGGGTTGTGAATCACAATGAAAGGTGTAAAAAAAGCTAAGGAGAAAGTAAAGTAAAGCAGAAAGCCAAAGTTGGACAGTGAGGGGACAGGAGGGAAGTAAGGCCAAGAGAGAGAAAACAGCAGAGAATCCCCCAAAATAAAAAATAATTTGCTCTAGAATTTAGGAAATATATATATATATGTTGTAGGGAAGGGAGGGAAGAGAATTTGGGTTGTTTCAGAGTAGGTGCTGCTCAGACCAGATCTTTTTTATACTGTCCTTCTCAAGGGCATACACATTTACACTTCATTTCCAGTACAAGCTTTTGGTGGAAAGGTTATGCATTTTATTGAGGAAGGCTCACAGTTCTGACTCTTTGTCATTTTCATCTAGATAGTATTCATCATCCGTGGTTGTGTCTGTGTCACAGTCTGAGTCCACTGGATTCTCTTCATAGATATTAAGTGGTGCGCTTGGAGATAAGGCATCTTCTGGCATCTGGCTGAGAGGAGAATTTGAGCTGGATAGCTCTGTTGGATTAAGAGCATTAATTACATCATCTTTTAGGAAGCCAGGGTTCTTGAGAAAACTTGGCTTCCATAATCTTCCTTGCGTGAGTGACCTCTTTACACTCTCCAAGAAAGCCAACTGTTGTTCTTTCCCAAAAATTCCATAGTCAATGGGTCTGGATATAGATGTTGCCGACCTGGGGCCCATTTTTGTCCTGCCACTACACAAAGCCCGATTTTCATTTGCATTACAGGAGGAAAGCTCAGAAAAGGATCTGAATCTTCGACTGTACCTGCTGTCACTGGAGAATTCATTCCCTAGGGTCAGTTGACTCAGGGCATTGACAATAGACGTGTTCTCAGAAAAATGGCGCTCCCTGACTTTTGGAGGATGACTTTTGCGTACCAGATCACGGTGCACACTGATGCTTTTTAAACTGTTTGAACGATAGGGATGTGGTTCAGGTTCCCATTCCAGAGATGAAGCACTTTGTTGCTGCCGGTAAGTGGGCAACGGGATGCTTCCTCTGGATTTTTCTGCGGGCTCCAGTGGAAAAGGAGGGTTCAGTCTTCTCTGATGGTCAGAGAAGTCTGCTTCCCCGCGGCTGGGGAATGTGGGTTGGGCCAAGTCTCCTGACTCTCTTTCCAAGGTCTGAGCTGCTGCTACATCTTTAGACTTCTCATACTTTGGTGATGATGCTGAGATATTTTTAGACTCACTCTGACGTAGTTGTGAAATGCCGTTAGACTTCTGATTGCTTAACTGTGTAGAAGCTTCTCTGTTGGATATTACAGGAACCTGGAGAGAGTTCTCGGATTTCTCCGCCTCCATGACATCGCTACTCAACCTGCGTTCATTTCTGGATTCTCCGGACTTTGGAGTTGTCTCAGGGGACAGAGGGTCGCGCTCTGGTGTGCCAAGAGATAGGCTGCCAAAGTCACAGTTGTTCCCACTTTGGGGGAAGATAGTAGCTACATGTCTTCTGGGGCTTAAATCTTTAGCTGAGAATTTTCTGCTGGCTTTGGACATGGCTGCCAATCTGTGTTTAACTAAAGATCTGTTTTTTCCTTTTTCTGGGTCATCCACGCTGGTTTTATTTTTATTGCTTCCTTCAGGAAGTGAAGGTTGATCCCATGCCAACTTTTGCATTTCGTCTTCAGCTTTACTGTTCTCTGTCATACTTACCTCCTGACTCCTTTGCGGTAGTTCCCTGGGTTCAGACTGCAAACTGTCTAAATCTGGCTCCCCTGAACAAGTCCCTTTGTCAAGCTGTAGATTGTGCAAAGCTGGAGGAAGAGCAAAGACCTGCCTTTCCGAGTCATAAAGTGCTTTAATACTCTCTTTTTGGAAATCTGTTCCAATTTCCCCTCTGACCTGCCTCGGCTGCAATCCACTGGAGCTACCAACCACAGCTTCGCCTGTGATATCTTTCTGAAGGCATTCTGCAGTTCCAGGAGCTGTAATGACCACAGCATTACCTGCACACTCCTCAGGACTTCTTACGGTTTGGGAATTCCCAACATTCTCTTCTGAATGGGCCGGAAGATTAGAAGGACCCCCGTTACCCAACTTAACGGGCTGCTGACAGTTTTCCGATTTCTCTTCTGTAACTTTTTTTCCCTGAAGCATTGATAAAACATGCAGGGTTTCACTCTGCCGTTTTTTCCCTCTCTCCTTTCCGCTCTGTGCATCGCCTAGAGGGGTTTTAGCGAAGTTATCTGGGGAAATCGCTCCAGTTCTCGATTCTCCTTTATGAAGAGAAACATCTGCCGCAGTAGAAGCCATTTCCTGTAATGTGGGCTCTGAGGGCCTCGGGTCTGGTGAAGCAGTCGTATCTTCAGTGGTGTGAGAAACACAATGGCTCTTCTCCTGAGCAGAGCTGACCAGCATCTTCTGACCTTCAGAGGAAGGTGTTCCTGACTGCTCTTGTATAGAACAATTTAGTTTGTCCTTTTCAAAAGCATTAGGAAATGCTTTGGTCTCCGCTTTAGTCGATTCTGTAAGTGAATCGATTTGCTGTGTATACTTTTCGAGAATGTTACAGAATTTTTTGCTGTATTTCCTTGGCAGAGTGTAATATATTGAAACCAGCTCAAGACACTTCACGTTATCTTCATCACCAGAAACCGAAAACATACTAGTAGTCTTAAATTTATGTAATGTTTTCCCACTTTCTTTCCTTGACATATCTGAGGAAAAAGGTAAAGGGTCTTCATTTGAGAACAGACCCGTCCTGGAGGCGGCAACTTTACGATCCTTTTCAGCGTGTTCTCGAAAGTTTTCCTCTTGGGGGTGCCCTTTGGGTAAAGAACAATCGCTAACGGGTGAGTTATTTTCCGGAGGGCTAATGATTGTCTCCCAAGGTCTTAGTGTTAGAGCAGAAGCATCTGTGTTTGAGACCAAGCATTTTTCTCTTTCATCTCTCCCATTTGAGGCATCTGGTGCCCCTGAAGGACATGACACAGCCCTCCTGGTGAGGAACGGAAGTGGTCCTTTTCTAACAGAAGCAGATCCAAGGTTTTTCGTATTTGTCATCCTCTTTGTGGCTTCAGGTGCTACTGAGACGGAGTCTGAAACTGCTTTGGAATATCTGCTTTCTGACTCCAAAGAACTGGAACTGAATTTGTTTGACGCGTACTTCCCTCTTGGGTCTTCCACCTTATTTTTGATTTGGAATGGAAGTGGTTCATTCCTAAATGAAGAAGGCATTATCTTACTTTCTGACTTCCTGTTATTGATGAGAAAACTGGCTGATTTTCTTGGCGAGATACAATAAGTAGTGTGAACCTCAGGACACTTGGAATGGCTTCCATTCATCTCCCTGAGGTTACTGTTATCACTTGTAGGTGCTGATCTGCTTTCCGTTTTGCTTAACTTTTCAAAACAGGAAATGCATCGTCTTATTTTTCCTTTGGCTTTTCCGTCCTTGAAAGGAGGGAGGGAATGGCATTTGACAGCATCAACCACCTCATTATGTACAAGCACACAATTATCATGACTCTTTTGGTTTTCTGAGGAGCTTGGGGCAAACTGATCATGTTGGTGTTTACTATCATTGTCTTTTTGTTCCCCTTCTCCCAAAGATGGATCTTTGCCTGAAGGACTTTTCCTGGAGAACGCTGTTGTAGAAGGAATCGCCAGAGCCTCAAGGGAAGAATTATTCCACGGTGAGTTATCAGGTGGTATACCTGATGACAGGTCTAAAGAATCCCCCGGGATCTCGTGACCAGCAGCTGATCTGCTACAGTTCATAGAACGAGTTGTGCTATGTTGTTCTTCCTCGGCATCTAAAAGAGCAGGCTTTTCTGGAGACTGTGCATTTTGATTATCAGGTGCAGAGCTCCAGTGGTGATTTCTAGTAATGCCTGAACTATCTTCATGGCTTACTCTTACTTCCTGGTGACCACCTGGATTTGGGCTGGGAATAGATGTTGTTCTGCTTTCCTGAATAAAAGGAAGGGCAGTTGCTGAGCCAACTTTTCTACTCCCAGTAAAATTCCTATCTTTTTTTAGTTCATTGGATTTATCTCCGTGTGATGGATGAATTTTGGATATATCTTTCCTGGCAATAACTCCAGGTGACATTTTTGAACTTACTGTGGTAGATGCATTCAAAGCAAATCCTTTGCTCTTAGCTGAGTCCTGGGACAGGGGATTTCGAAAATCGGGGGAAGGGTTAGAGATTACAGTTTGTGAATCAGGTTGGGGTACTTCACTTGTCATGTTTGTCTGGTCCATCTTGTTTAGTTGTTTATCTTCTTCCAAAACAGATTCATTCAAGTCTTTCTCATGACTCACATCTGTGGCTGAGATACTGGGTGGGCTTTCAGTAAGAGGTGGAGAATCAACTGAATTCCTCTTGGTCACAGTGACTTGTGTATAGGTTTTTACTGGAAGAGAGGCAGGCTTAATTTTCTGCACAGTGACTGTGGGATTCTGAAAGATGGGACTCTGAGGATTCCCTCTGTCATCAGGAATCTGGGGGAAGGAAGTTTTAAATGAGGATGCTAGAGTCTGAGCAATTCCAAATGAGTAAGGTTCTTTGTTGATATGGACTTCTGTAGGAGGACTGCCCTCTTGACATACTGACCTACCAGATGTGATGTGATAGCTTGGACCAGTCATAGGGCAAACATTGGGCATGTTGAAATGAGTCCACTGGCTCTCATTACCTTGTGACACCTCCATGCTCTCCAGCATGGGTGTCTGAAAATCAAACTGCCAGGGATGTGGCTCTTCTTGATCTCTGAACATATTTGTTCTGTAACTAGAAGAAGATGATCCCCAGTGTTGAGAAAGAACACTATGGCCATGAGCAGCTAAGGCACTATTTGCTTCTGTGGAAATCATTTCAGAGTCTCTCTCAAAAGAAGGGAATGGATGCTGGCTTTGATGGAAGTCAGACCAGGAAGAATGTTCTTCCTGTTGGTCCCAAAAAGGACTTTGCCTAAATCTCTGTTCCCTGTTTCGTCCAAAGGTGTTGCTAGAGAAAGATCTAGCAAATGGGTTTTTTTGAGGGTAGAATGGCATATTCTCTGAGTTCTCAAACGGGTCAGGACTCATTGCATTATCCATGGGGGCATTAAAATGAACACCTTGGTAAACACTCTGTGAACGGTAAAATCCATATCTCCTGTTCTCCTGAAAACACCTGGGATACGTATACTGGTCGGCAGTATCAATCTCCATGGGTGACGGGGCCCTCAGGAACTCTTCTTGGCTCTGCCTATCTCCAGAAGAATCTGATCTATTCCATATGATGGATGATAAAGGAGTTCTCTTTGGGCTCTGCTGGTGTCTTGGTGGTATAAACCCACTCTTGTTCTGAGTGGTGGTTGGAAAATGTAAGCTTCTTGCTGTGAAATATCTTGTAGCTGGTGAAGCCGATTGTTGCCTGCTGTCGGAACACAGAGAAGTACTACCAAAAGTATTCTTTTGCACATAATCTTCTTTTAAGAGTCTGGGCTCCCTTGTCCTGTACATATCATAAATTGTTTTTGTTCTAGGAGAAAAGATTTTAAAACCTTCCCTAGGGGCTCCTGGTCTTAGGATGTCATAGATAGACATATTAGAAGTTTCATTATAGTGGTTTTTGTGCCGTCCTGTGATATTACCATGTGTGTTTCCCCTAGAGTGGAAATGACTGAACTGTGTTCTCGATCCATAGTTGAGAGGTGTTGTGGTATTCACTGAGCTTGGACACTGTTCCTGAGCCAGTTTGTTATCCAAATCATCTAAAACTGAAAGGAGAATATGAGTCAGCTTTTTTGTATAACATTTTATAATCTAATAATAATTTGAGTTGTTGGGCGCCTGGATGGCTCAGTTGGTTAAGCGACTGCCTTCGGCTCAGGTCATGATCCTGGAGTCCTGGGATCGAGTCCCACATCAGGCTCCCTGCTCAGCAGGGGGTCTGCTTCTCCCTCTGACCCTCTTCCCTCTCGTGCTCTCTGTCTCTCATTCTCTCTCTCAAATAAATAAATAAAATCTTTAAAAAAAATAATAATTTAAGTTGTTGAAGTCCCTCTTAAAGAAATAAAATCGTTTAAAATTTTATTTTTATTTATTTATTTATTTTTTAAGTAGACTTCATGCCCAGTGTGGAGCCCAATTTGGGGCTTGAACCTACGACCCTGAGATCAATACCTGAGCCAAAATCAAGAGTTCGATGCCTAACCAACTGAGCCACCCAGGTGCCCCTATAGTTTTATTTTTATATAAATGTGATGACATTAATTTTGATTATGTTTTTAAGATATTCTGAATTTGGTCTGCCTTCGGCTCAGGTCATGATCCCAGGGTCCTGGGATCAAGTCCCACATCGGGCTCCCTGCTCCGTGGGAAGCCTGCTTCTCCCTCTCCCACTGCCCCTGCTTGTGTTCCTGCCCTCTCTCTCTCTCTCTCTCTGTGTTAAATAAATAAGATCTTTAAAAAAAAAAAAAAGATATTCTGAATTTTACAAGGTTGTGGGGGAAGTTTCTTTTTCATGCTTTTTCAAAATTAACCTTCGATAATACCTTAAGGACCTAAAGCTACATTTTTTTTTTTCTAACAACAAAATTTTAATTGTGTGTTTGGCTTTTTTTTAGTTTATCTTTTGTGTCATCAGGTAGCTAAAATATTTCCCACCATGTTTACTTCGGAGGATTGCAATAAAAATGAGAGTCTGTAAATAACATGTGATTTCTCAGGTGTACTGTTAAAAATACAGCATTACCGGGCGCCTGGGTGGCTCAGTTGGTTAAGCGACTGCCTTCGGCTCAGGTCATGATCCTGGAGTCCCTGGATCGAGTCCCGCATCGGGCTCCCTGCTCGGCGGAGAGCCTGCTTCTCCCTCTGACCCTCCCCCCTCTCATGTGCTCTCTGTCTCTCTCATTCTCTCTGTCTCAAATAAATAATAAAATCTTTAAAAAAAAAAAAAAAAAAGCATTACCACCAAAAGCGTAAGCATGTAATTTATAAACATACTTATTTGGATGGATTTGAGCAATACAGAAACTTTAAAGTTCTATACAATACTGTTAAATGATATGCTAATGCTAGATTATTTTTCCTGGAAAAATGAAGACCCATTACCACCCCTATAATATCGCACTTTCTATGTGTCAGGCCCGGTTCTAAAGACTTAATTTATTAACTCATTAAATCCTCACAGAACTTTGTAAAACTGGTACTATTACTGTTCTTGTTTTATAAATGAGGAAACTAGGCATGAACAGATTAGGTTGTCAAGGTGACAGCCGTCTGTCTCCTGAGTCCACATAATGCAATGGCCTGTGGTATAAAAGCTCACTTTTCAGGGCGCCTGGGTGGCTCAGTCGTTAAGCGTCTGCCTTCGGCTCAGGTCATGATCCCAGGGTCCTGGGATCGAGCCCCGCATCGGGCTCCCTGCTCAGCGGGAAGCCTGCTTCTCCCTCTCCCTCTCCCCCTGCTTGTGTTCCTGTTCTCTCTGTCTCTCTCTCTTCAAATAAATAAATAAAATCTTTAAAAAAAAAAAAAGCTCACTTTTCATTCTCTCTTTTCATGAACTCTAAAGATGATTTCACTGTAAGCTCATGACGTTCCAAGGATTTGGACTTGCTGTTGTTAAGCAACGTTCACTTTTCTCTCAGTGGCCAGGTCGGAGGGTGGTGTCCACGTCAGAGCTCAGTGACCTCCTTATAATACGGAGGACCTGGGTCAGCCCCAAAACCCAGAGATCAAGCTTCCTAGGACCCCAGCCTCTGCGACCTCAGACAAGTTACAGGATATTTTCAGTTGGTTGGTATTTCTTGGAATCGTGTTTCCTTACTCCTATTTGACCCCTTTTCCTCAAGAAAAACCTATCAGAATTTAAACAGAACCATAATCTTTTAAGGTTTCAAGATTCCCAAAGGCCCACCCTGTCGTGGATATATTTTACCATATTCATGTTACAATAAATAGAAACAAGTAGATTATATATTTATTGAAGAAATGCAATGTTTGTTCATAACAATCAAATCTGGTATGAGAAATAAGTTATGGGATTATTTAAATTGCTGAGTTACACCTCTCCTTCTGAGTTACATAAAATGGTGCACTCCCTCCTTGCTTCTTTAAAAATTATTTGTCATTAAAATATTTGATCTTAACACTTCAATGACAGGGAAAGGGAGGCATATCAGTATTTGTGAATGTGGGTGGGATGTATTTGTGGATACGTCAACTATGTTGGGGCAGGTGCTGAAGAGATTTCTGATGTCTGTTCTGGATTTTCCCAACACTATTGTATTTGTAAGCTGGTGCTGTTTAAGTTTGCACAGCCACCAGAAGAAGGAATCTTGAGCATTAAAAGTCTATAACTAAGGAATTCTTTAGGGATTCATCCTGAAGTGTTACAATTATTTATCTCCCATCTCTGAAATAATTCCATATATCCATTACACACACACAAATCAAACAATGCCAAACTGTAAGGCGAGGTAAAAAGAAAATAAAATTATGTCAAAATTATGTAATGAGTAAAAAATCTGTCTTTAAAACAAATTATAATAAAACCTCTTTGATTCCTGTTCTTCCTTTCAAGCTAGTTGTAGGTTTTTTTTTTTCCCCCTTAAATAAAGTCTTTTGCTGCCTATGAAAGCAACATACGGTTATAAGGGAAAATACAGGAAAGCATAACAAAAAGGTAAAATCACCTGGATTCCTCCCCAAATGTAACCACTCTTAACATCCCCATAGGAAGGTTTTAAATTATTCAAAAATGCTGTTTTATTTTTACTCTTGAGGTAAAAAAAAAAAAAAATCTGTTCTGCGTTTCCTCTTTATTTTCAGAAAAGCCAAATTATTTTTTTTCGTGTCATAAACAGTAGCTCTCCTGGATTAGCAAAACCTTTGTTTTGTAACAGAGATGTTCCTCTGGGCTACTTTTCTCTGAAGCAAATTCTCTGCCAGGAACCACGTAACTGAAAGGTTGACCCCTGCACCCCCCCAGGTGGACCTCTCTCACTGACCACCCCACCTCTCCCAACACAGCGCCCAGGGCAGGTCATTGCCTTTGCAAATGGAACTTAGTTCCTCAGGGTGAAGCTGGTGAATGACTTCAGAGTTCACTGTTTCAATGGCCAGGTTTATTTTGATACAGAATAACCTAAGTAAAGGTGAGCTATGCTATAATAATAATAAGATCCATGTGCATGCGGTTACTTTTGGAATGTTTCTGTTTTTATTGTTGTCTGTTGTACAAGGTTAATTGTTTAACAACAACTAGGTTTCATCACAGTGCAGTTAGGTACTGACTGGGAACAATAAAAGTCTATTAAAAATAGTAAACTTTATAGAAATATTTCTTAGAAATGCATTTCCTTTAACCTGAGGTTAAATATTAAACATTATAATCGTTCCACAGATTTATCAGCCTTGGTCTGAGCATATTTGCTTAGATTATATTTAAATATAAGATGATTGAGTATTTTTGTGTTAATAGCATGCAACAGCCTCCTCTTCAGATAAGGGAAACAAAAGGATTTCAAAAATAAACTACAGGTTTGCTATGTTTTGAGCATTTTAATACACACTGTAATCATTATTTGCTTTAGTGCAGGGAGTCCCAAAGGCAGTTTTATGCATAGACTTACCTTGGAAAAACTCATTTTCCAGCAGTGAGGCATCCCACGGGGGCATGCCACTTCCCTCCCTCATGCCTGTTGGCCGGGGGACAAATGCACTCTCAACTCGTGGATTTTCCAGAGGTGAGCTGTGTATTTTTGCCTGCTAATTTTGAAACAGAAAATGCAGTATTATTTCTGGACCTTCTCTAGCCAGAATACTCACATGTCCCCACAAAAATGTCCCAACCTAAAATTCTTAGTCTAAGGACCACAAATCAATTTTTCTAACACTTACCTCTCAACTTACAATGTTTCGTTATTTCTGTCATTTGCAAGTGATCACAAACTACTCTATACCTACACTAATTGCTTTTAGTATGAGTCTTCAAGCAATATATCGAGTTTCTTTGTACCAATACTCCTACAAACTTACACAGCACTACACAAGTCTTAGGGAGTTTCCTGGAATACAGGAAAGAAATTGACCTCTCTTGAATTAGGAGAGTTGTCTCCATGGCCCCAATGGCTGGAATTTTAGATTTCTTAAACAGTGTCCCTGCTCTATCAAGAGCTGGCTAGCTGAAGATTGTAGTGGACCTTAAGATTTGTGAACTTGGTGTATTTAGAGGAAAACAAAAAATATTTCTTGCCATAGAGTTCATGCAGAATGGTAGAACCTCCTAGACAGACATAAGCAGCTGATACAGTTCTGAATCAAAGGTGCTAAGAAGTATGACTTTATAAATGTTTGTTGTTGTTGTTGCTGTTTTGAAATACCATTGCTAGTTTTACAGGGTTTAGGAGAATGAGATAGAGCTAATGTTGTTTTCCTGTCTGTACAGCAACTGTTTATCTTGATTTCTCCAAATCCATCACTGCCCTACTTTCAAGCTTTAATTTGTCTCCATGACCTTGGGGGATTATCTACTCCCACACCTTCACTTTCTTTTGCCGAAACTCCATTTGCATTTCCTCTGTCACACCGGCTCTGTCGCTTGTGATCCGCTCTAACTCGCTCTGCACCTGTTCACGAAAAATGCTAGCAGTCACTTCCCATTAGGTCTCTGCCGTCAGCTCACTCTGCTACCCAGTGCTTGCCGCTTGGATCCCACGTCCCCTCCAAGTTTTCTCTTTCCCTTTGATGTTTGCCGTTACATTTCACCTCCTCTTGAATGCCTAAGACCAAATCTCTAATGTTTCCAAAGCTCCAACGTTTTTTACTTCTCCATCCCAGGTCTGTCCAATTCCAAACCCCAGGTTCTCCTGATTTCTATATTCTTCTCAATCTAGGATTTTCACTCCTGCCTGTTTTCATTCTCAAGATCTAGGTCACTTATTTCTTGTAAGAGTCCTGCCCACATTTCACTGACTTATGGTTTCCAGTTCTATGGGCAAGGAATGGAATGGAAGACACGCAGAGATTTATGAATAAGAAACAATCCTGTGATAACTTTTGTAGGTCATTGGATATAATTAAACACACTAATATAAGACTCAGAAGTAAACAAATATAGAGGCAAAACATAACTACAGTGAGATACCAAATGGATAAAACCAATTGTAATAAAACTGGAAACTAATCATTCGTGTACACTAGATGCATCTGATTAAGAGAATAGCATTGTCTCTCAACCATTTTAACACCCAAAGGAACTTCAGCTCTCCTCTATATAGACCAGAGCACATCCCTTTTGGCCTCCTGGATCATATGCTTTTATAATGGGAATTTATACTTAAACAAAAAATACTTGGACTGAGGGCTCAGGTGAAGAGATGAACCTCTCGGAGCTGGGAAGGATTATTACTCCCTAGAGACCCTGAATACTACCCTCTTTGGTTATATGTCTGCCTGGAGCTTCTGCTCCAAGACCAATGCTGCTTGTCCAACATATTAAGGATGCTTCTCATACACACAGGTACAAATTATATGACGAAGAGAAAATACGGAGAGTTTATTTACACTCAACTTTAACTCTGCAAGGATATTTTGTTCAGTGATGAAATGGTTAAAGAAGTAACTGCTGGTAGGTACCAGGCATACAATCACTGCTCTATAGATCCTTTTATTTGAGCTATACGTGAGTAGTTACTATTATTATTAATTATTATTCTTAGCGGTAACGGTACATTGAATATTCTAGGCAACGTCTTAGGGTTTTATACAGGTTACCTTATTTCATTATTTTAGCCACGCTATGAGGTTGGTACTATGATTATTCCCACTTTGAGAAAAACCTCACTTGGGAAAAAAATGAAGTTTCAAGATGTCAGTGTGCTTTAGGTCACACTGGTGGAGGGAAGGATTCCTTCCCAATCTCTGAGATTCCAGAGCCCAGGGTGAATCACCTCTCTTCACTGTTTTATTAGTTTATTAGTACACTATGTCCTAGCTGGAAGCATCTTTTGAGGCCAAACGCAGGTCTGAGAGCTGCTGGGAGGAAGTTTCCTGGTACCTAGAACGGAGGTAAATCCCTCCAGGGCCCAGAGCGCACACCGATCCTCAGTCGGGGCTCTGTCTTGGACTCAGAATCCTCCTCAAAACAGTGTTCCACGCCATATAGTTGCCATAAAAGATGAAGCCTAGTTCCCATTCCTGGCCTCGAGGATGAGGTTCAAACACCCCCATGCAGCAAACTCATGTTGAAATGCTCTTCCAACCTTTAATTTCAGCCATTCCTCCCCAACTCTTCCAGGGCCCTATGCTCCAAGCTCACCACACTCAGTTCTCTAGAATGCCGTGCCCTTCTTCTAGACCTCCACACCTCTGCTCCTGATCTTTGCTCTTTCTTCTTGCCCCGGAAAATAGCAACGCATCCCTCAGAGTCCAGCTCATGGACCACCGTCACTGTGAGCCCTTCTCCCCGGAGAGAATTGGTTTCCACAGTGTTTTCATACCTGTTATGGTGCCTATTATTATACCTGTGATGTCCTGTCGAAGTTGTTGACATTCTTTCCACTTTCACTTTACCACTAGACCTCTCCCCTTCCTGCCTACCACACATTCCAGTCCCCACCCCGATCTAGGAAACCAGGGATCTGAAGACAAATGGATCAGGACCCTGGAAGCAGACCCACTTCTAAAATAACTAAGAAAGCCTAGTCTTCACCTCTGTCTCCTGAGCACCCAGCATGGCATCAGCAGGTAAGAGACGCACTAAGATTTACTCAGCTGAATTCCAACGCCATCTTGCCACCATCCCTTTGTCCACCGCTGCACCTCTCCACTACACTTTTGTCCAGTCCCTTGACACCAACCAGCTTATCTTTGAACAAAATCACTCATGTATTCCATTTTCGATATACTTTCAAAATATCCTCTCTCACTGGATCATTAAAACAAGTTTGCAATTACTCATATCATAGGGGTCATATGATCTGACCCCTAACCCTGTTCTTTCCACTATATTGCTTTTTACTGGTATTCTACTCATGGACATGATTTTCAATTAGATGGCAAACTCTGTGGACAAAAACCTTGCTTTAAACATTCCAGGCCTTCCACGCCACGCAGCTATTGACTGACTGATGCTATATACCAAGGTAGAAAATTACATATATGAGATTTCTAGTAAAGATCCTTCCAAAAATTGAGACACACAAGTATTTACAGTATTAGGACTCGGAAAAGCATGTCTGAGGCAAGAATGCATAATGGTCAAACACACGAGTTCTACACCGATCCAAATCCTAGTTCTGCCCCTTACTAGTGGTGTAACTTTGGACAAAGCAACCTTTCTGTACCTTTGTTTCTTTCTTGGTAAAATGAAGACGTAATGGTAATGAAGAGAGCAGCAACAACCCCTCTCCTGGCCCCACAGGGTCGCTGTGAGGATTAAATGAATTAATTGCTGTGAAACACTTTCGCATGGTGTCTAGCACTTAGTGAGTCCACTTGTTAGCCATTCCTATTCTTCCATGGTCACAGAGGATTTCCTGGTGGACTCATCCTGAGGCTTACCATTGAATGAACTGGAAAAGAATTAGAAGCCAGAGTCTCAAAATGCTGGCTCTTAAGATCTCAGTTCTATTTTCAAACATGGTACATAAAGTAGGCTCAGCAAAATGAGGCCTTTTACTCAGTCCAGCTCACTCTACTGCTCTCGTCTGCAATTCTGACGAGACAAACAAACCTTCTGTCACAGGGTAACCTGACGCCATTTGAGAACTTCCCAGGGCGGCCGGACTTGTAGGGCAGCTGTCGGAGTTGAAGCCTGAGCTCCCCGATGTTATCACACACCTTGGCAAAGTCAACAAAGTAATTTTTCAAGGTGTTGCTGAATTTGTTCTGCGTCTGCTCTCCTGCAAAGGTCAAGTCCACCAGTACACCTGTAGCTTGAAAGCACTCATTCATTCCTTCTTTCAATTTCTGAGTGTCCAGGAGGTTCCAAGCAGTGGCGAGAGGCAAGTGAGCAGACACCGTCCCTGCCTCAGGGAGCTCACACTGGCCCATTGTGGTTAAGTGCGCTGGAGATGTGTTTCTGGGAGTACAGAGCTCATACGTCACCTCACATTAGGCCCAGCCAAAATCTGTTCAGAGATGTGGATTGATCAAGTGGTCAAGGCTATTTGTCTTATCTCTAGTCTCAGAAATGGTGACTACTTTGACCTCGGCTTCCTCACTTGCAAGGAAGAGGAAGCACTCACTGGGGGCAATGTGCACCTCAAGGAACACTGGCAATTCCTGGAGATAGTTCTGATTGTCACAGTCGAGTGGAGGAGAACTATTGGCATCTAGGAGGTCAAGGCCAGGGATGCTGCCAAACATCCCATGATACACAGGACAGCCCCCGCAACAGGGAATCACCCAGCCCAAGATGTCAGTGCTGAGGTTGGGAGAAACGCTGAGCTACAAATCTCTAACCTTCTCTCTAGCTCCAAAAATCCCGTTTTCTGAAACCCCTTTGCTTCTTTGCTGATGAAAACGTTTACGTGGCAGCTGTCTTCTCTTTGAGTGGAAGGTCATCTAATAATGTAGCACAACCTCCTATAAAATACCCAAATCCCCTTTGTAACCTTCCTGCCAGACTGCTAACCAAGTGATGAGAGGTTTATTATCTCAGATCTTGGCAAGAACCCCTCAGCATCAATGGCCAGCTTCCATCTGTTTGCAGGTTAAGGGGATAAGATTTCCATGAATAAATAAGGGAAATCTACATGTCATACAAAACCTGTGTTTTCGGCAGTTTCTCTCCGAATTTTTACAGAAGTTTCTAACTGGAGTCAACAATCACTGCCTTGAGTTTCATTTATTTTCCCAGCTCTCACCTTGCAGAGGGACGTGCTTCTGAGTAGTGAAAGGGTTAAATGCAAGCAGCAAACAAGAGTGCCAACGAAAGGTATCTATTAATCCTCAGACTGGGTTCTCAAATCTTGAAGATTCCAAATTAGCTCTACTGTTTTATAACTTCTAGGCATTTGCATTTCTTTGTACATTCCTCATATGCTTCAAACCCCATAGCTCTCTATCGGTAGGGGCAGGTGAGCTCTGAGTCCCTGTCCAAGGAAAAGCAAGAGTACGGAAGCATCCTGGAGCAGGGGTGGATGCACGACTCTTCAGTCCCCTGCTCGGTGAAAGGACAGCCTGCCCGTAGTAAGCCAGCAGGGCTCATAAGCAAACAGAGCTTCGGGGCTGACAGAGCTGAAGGCGTTACTGACTTCTGGCCGTGGAGTTACAGGAACCCAGATTTTCTAATCTCAACTCTACCATTTACCAGCGACCTTGAACGTGACCTTCAGATTCTCTAAACCTCAGTTTCTTCATCTTTAAAATGGGGATAATACTAGCACACTTCATAGATTTCCCCTAGGGATTAAATGGGATGATCTCTGTCGAGTGCCAGGTGATAGCAGGTTCTCCAAGAGAGTATAGCAGGTTGTTGGTGATGGTGTCATGGCTAGGGCTCACACATATAAAGGAGATAGGGCTCAGTGTTATTCAGAAAGAAGAAGAAAGGGGGCTCTCTTTTGTTTCTGAAATAAAGAACTTCTGTTTATATGTACCCCTCACCAGAATTCCACTATGCTTTCTGCAAAGGGAGGGGGGTACTAGTACTAAGACCCTCCTCCTGCACTCTTAGGTCCTTTCCAACATTCTCTTTCATCTCCAAAACACATGAGTCACACAGTAAGACACAGGCAGGTGAAGATCAAAAGTTAAGACCATGAAAAAGCAGGATACGAAAAATGTCCAGTTGGTCAATCTTGTAAGCATGTGAACACAGATACATTTAAATCTGAGCGCTCGGGTCAGTCCCTCCCTGTGACCAGCCAAATGCATCCCACGGATCACTGGCTTCCATTCTGAACACAAATGACGATCTTGTCGAGAAAAGGTCGAGCTCAGACCCACACTGGCCTGCAAGAGTACCAGTGGGTGCCTCTCGCCTCTTCCAGTGCCCAGTGCTTTACGGCTGTAAGGGAGTGACCTGTGGGAGAATATCAGAGGTGCCACGGGTGGTGTGGGGGGACACACGATGGCCTCGCTCCTTCCTGGCAGAGCTAACTGGAGACCTACAACAGTTGGGAAACTTTGAACTCTCAAGGACAAATCTAAGCTTCTAAGGTAAATTTAAAACTGAGCCAAGGAGAAGCCTATTTTGCTTAGGCAGCCAACCAGGGATTTCACTAATTCTGAATTCCTTAGCATAAGCTTTAGTTTCTAGTTACTCACCGTAATGGTTCGCCTCACAGACACAGGAGGTCCTGAGTGGCTGTCATATCTGTGGAAAGAATGTGAAATCATTTCTTTGAAGAAGTGCCTTTCTTTTTTTTTTTTTTTTTTAAAGATTTTATTTATTTATTTGACAGAGAGAGAGACAGCGAGAGAGGGAACACAAGCAGGGGTAGTGGAAGAGGGAGAAGCAGGCTTCCCACAGAGCAGGGAGCCTGATGCGGGGCTCGATCCCAGGACCCTGGGATCATGACCTGAGCCGAAGGCAGACGCTTAACGACTGAGCCACCCAGGCGCCCCAGAAGTGCCTAACTTTCACCAGGAGGAAAATCAACAGCACATTTGCTGTTATATCTTAATAACTTGAGAATGTATTAGATGTATTTCTAACGTCCTATAGGAAGACATTTCTTGGTTAGTGCGTTGTTGAAAAAAATCTCAGAAACCTTTTCCTCTGACTGTTTAGGATCAATGCTTTATTTACATCTTTATCACTCAGGTAGCCAAGAAGAAATTACATAATGGTGGATTTGGATTTGAATGCAGCATAAAGACATAATAACAAAAATAGTATACATGTGTTGCGGGCTTACTATGTGTCAGTGTTCTCGTGCTGTGTGCACATGTTACCTCATTTAAAGACATTGCTCTTGAGAAGGGGATACTATGAATGCTGTCATTTTACAGACCCTGAAATGGATGGAGGCAAAGAGAAGTCAGAGGACACAGCCCCAGTTAGTGGATGAGCTCAGAGCCGGCCACAGCCTCCTGAAATCCAGAGCACGCCTTCTTAACCAGTCCGGACTCTTTTTGCAAATGGGAAACAGATTTTCCTGTTTCCATACATTTTTATTTTCAAGAGAGATTAGGTCAGGGCCAGACTCAACAATTTACAAGGGAATTTTCAAAAAGCAAACCCTACAAAGGTGGTTTCTGGATGTTTATTTTTATAAAGATGCCTTATTCACTATGAAACTATCTTGGAGCATAATTATGCTTTTACTGTTTATGTTGCTTCTTTCAGTTTCTGTAGAAGTGAAAAATTTACAAGACATGGGTCCCAAATGGAGATAGATTTTGATCTTTTAGATCCATAATCCTATGCCAAGGGGCACTCTGCCTGAATTATAGCTCAGGATTTAATAGGCGGTAATGAGCCACTGCTCTGTATGAAATGAGGTCCTCTTCTTCCCTAAGAAAACAGCAAAGGGAATCGAGCTTTAAACCAATGAACTACAACTTCAAGTCAGATCAGTCAAAAGTGGCAAAATACAGTTTTCCTTTATTCGAACTCCTGCCTGCTTCATGGTTTCCCAGAGTCGAGCATAAAACCTGGGAAGCCGGCTGCGACCAAGATGGCCGGGAGACTTGCCACCTTCCTCAAGGATGCCTGGGCCAAGCAGCCGGTGTTGGTCACATCCTTCACCATCGGGGGCCTCGCTCTAATTCTGCCCACCCTCAGCCCCTCCACCAAATATGCCACCATGATCAACCAGGCCATGGCCTACAACTATCCAGTGCCCCTCCAAGATGATGGGAACATGCCCGACGTGCCCAGCCACCCCAGGTCCCCAAGGGCCCAAGCTTGGAGTGGCTGAAGAACTTGTGAGCACCCCCAGTGACATGGAGGAGGCCCCTCCCCTGAGCCAATAAAATGTAAAAAGCAACCCCCCCAAAAAACAAAAAACAAAAACCTGAGAAGCCATACAGTTTTATATGTTAAAGATACCCAGATATAGTTGACAGTTTAGCTCAGATTTTAAACAAAAATTGAAATTAATATCATGGACTATGTTTCACATTGCTCTGAAACACCAGCTCTAAACGAATACTACCTGAACTTGAATACTCCTTTTATTTTTATTCTTCTTTTCCCCTACGGCCTTATTGAGCCTGCCAGGCTGCCTTCCTGCCAGGCACTGTTCTGAGTGCTTTGGAGGATACAAATAGGACTGAGATAGGGACCCTGTTCTCTGAGAGCTTTTGCAGTAGGAATCATTAGATACATAAAGAGCCAAAATACAAGCAAAGAGGTGATGCGGACAATAAGGAGATGTTAAGTTAAATGCCCTGAACATGCAGAGGTGCTGGTGAGCACTTGGGGGGGTGGGGGTGAGCAGGGAAGTGGATGGGGGAAGGTGGCGGTTGAACAGGTATGGAAGGTGAGGAACAGCATGAGCAAAAACCTGGAGATGGGCAAGAGCCAGGGAGCTTGGGAACTGGCAAGTAATTCAATTTTGCCAGAGCCAAGAGAACATGCCAGATTGTGAAGACTCTTTCCAGAGCGCCGGGGGCTGCAGCCCATGAGGCTCCCCAGGCCCCGAATCTGATCTGGAGCGTGGGCAGCTGGGGCAGGGTTCGGTTCCCGAGAGTGGCAGGAGGGTGCCTGGGCTCCTCTCCATCCTTCATACCACCAACCGAGATCTGTCTAACATGCACATGCAACCACATCAGTCCCCTTCTTAACATCTTACAAGGTATTATCCAAAATCTTAACTTGATCCAAGGCTCTTCTTTGGTCTGATGAGCCTCTCAGACCACCCCTCATCCTTCAAGCCTCAACCCCCCCTCAACTCCACTCATCTATAGCTACCTGTAAGCTAGGCTTACCGAATTTATTTCACTTCCATAAAATATTCTCTCTTGTCTCTATACCTTTGCAGATACCATTCAGAAATTCTCACTTCAGTACATGAGAGCTTGACTCAAGAACATTCTTTTTAAAAACTAGAACCCCAGGTGACTTCCCCCACGTACTGATGAAGCATACTCTGAGCACTGGCCACTGAGGAGATCCATCTGGATGACCACGGGCCATTCAGACCCTCCATGTCCCAAATGGACTCTGTGTGGTCGTGCAACATGAGTTACTTAGCAACATCTCTGACCCCCTACCCACTGGATGCCCAGAGTTCCCACCCTTCAGTTGTGAAAACCAGAAATGTCTTTTGGAGGGCAAAATTGCCCCTGGTTGAGAAGCACCATGCTAAAATGATCTTTGTAAAATGAATATCTGATCATGTCATTCTTCTGCTTACAAACTAGCAACGGAGGGGCACCTGGGTGGCTCAGTCGGCTGAGTGTCTAACTCCTGATCTCAGCTCAGGTCTTGATCTCAGGGTTGTGAGTTTAAGCCCTGCACTGGGCTCCAGGCTGGGCATGGAGCCTACTTAAAAAAAAAAGAAAGAAAGAAAAACTAGAAATGGATAAAATAGATGTATGTACCGCACACATGCATTGAATACACCAAAATATTTTAGTGTTTGTCCAGGGCAGCGGGTTGTGGGTGACTTTATCCTATATATATATATCGGATATATATATACATACACATATATATAAGAGAAATACACATACACACACACACAAATAAAATATATACATATATAAAATATATACATATATATAAAATAAGGAAAAATGGTATTAAAGTAAAAGTGATTAATGATTTCCCATTGTCTATGGGATCAAATCCAAGCTTCTTAGCCCTGCCAGTGGCCTCTGCCAACCTCTCCCATTCCATCTCTTACTGGTCTCACCTTATCCTGGGTCACTGAACCTCAGTGACCTAGATGAGTTCTTGCTTTTTCCGGTCTCCACACCTTGGCTGTGTCAGTTTTTCTGCCTGGTGCAACCTCCCAACTCTTAATTACCAAGCTTAGTCCTGTATGTCCTTTGACAATGGTCTCTCCTCTTCCAGGAAGGCTTCTGGTCCTCGAGTCTGAGTTAAGCGCTTCTCCTAGATGTTCCCAAGGCTGGAATACCGTGCACCCTCCCTCGCACTCACCATATGACACCATAATCACCAGTGTACTTGGCCGCAGCGAGGCCAGGTGGCATCCCTGTGTGAATCCCACAGAGCACCCCTTCCTCAAGTTACTGTCATTTGCCAGAAAACTGCCATAAGAAATACCTGAAGCCATGATGTTCTGCCACGTCCCAGGGTTCTGTGGGGCACCTCTGCCCAACCACATGCAATGCTCTGCTGTTCCCCACTGGATTACAGATTTCTCCAGGAAGGGCCTGTGCCTTATTTTCACAATTTTATCCTCAGTACGAACAGTAGTATCTGATCCGGAGTAAGACTTTGATAAACGCTCGATAAATAAACAAAAGCGAAACTATCACCTGGGCTAACAACACCCATGCGGAGAGTTCTGACAGCCCTTCCCGAAGCAAGGCTGCCAGGGGTTTCAAACCGCCACGTGAGCACCTGAATATCCTGGAGAATTTAAAATAAACAAATAAATGAAGTTCCCTGTGCCCTACTTCAGACCTTCTGAATCAGAATCTCAGATTCGGGGCCAAGTGTCATTATTTTTAAATTGCTGATGAGATTATACTAATGATCAGCCCTGTCACCTGGGAACACCACCGGCCACCCAGGGTAAACTCCAGACTACTCCCCCTGTCGTGCCTCTTCTTCTTGTCATCACAGCCCTGCCCGTGGAGACCGCACCTGGGTTCACAGAAGGAGCATTTCTAGAGGAGGATCTCGCTGACTCTGACTTCTCCTTTCATCGAGGAGTCTAAGATTTTTGTGTCTTTGAACTCAGGCATTTGCAGGGAGCGGCATGTGTAGCGAGTGAGAGAGAGAAAAAGAGAATGACCAGAATCCAGGGGAAAAAAAATATCACCTGCCTTTTTAATTTTCCAAAACAGTAGCTCAATGTCTTGCTTGCGTAACCTGGGGTTGCAGCTGGAGCGGTATACGCCCCGTGGGCCAGGCAAATTTGGGCATGTCTGAAGAGCAGCAAGGTGGATCCGCCAAAGCGCTTTGCATCTCAAGGGAAAAATAAAATCCTCCTGAAGCTGCAGGGTAAGGGGCATGCGCTCAGCCCCGGAGAGGCGCTGCCCGTTCTCATCACCACCGCGCAGTGGGTACTTTACAGAGGCTAAGCACTGTGATGGTTCTCAAAGAAAAGAGGGGATCTTAAATTGAATTGTACATGCTACTCACGAGCCTTACGCACTAGTTCCCTCGTCTTTTCACTTTGCCCCGGTCCTTGGGACTACAACAAAGGACGGGGGTGGGGATCCACATCCCTAAAATCGCCCTCATGAACTAGCGGCACATGGCGACACAGTTTTGACAGTGTAAGTGGCCCCCTTGAAGGGGCAACGTCACTGTGGATGGCGCGGTAGCATGAGACCCAGAGGGGTGCGCACGGCACGTGTTCATAGCAGGGAGGGCATTATTGGGATCATGGGCGTCTGGAATAAGGAATGAACAACTGTAAATCCTCTTTGGCAGCCAGGAAGATTGCATTTGTAAGCTCATGACCTACACTCTTGCGTACTTGCTAAACTCCGCAGAAGGAATTTTTGAGGCTCTAGCTTACTGAAATTTCGTGCTGGCAGGGCGGGGTGCGGGGCTGAGCCCTATGCCATACGCAGTAGATGCCCTATCACGAGACACAGGAGACAGAACCTACAGGGAAATGCTGGGGGAAAGATACTTGCAATATACACGTATACTTCTCTTGAAAGTGTTGGCCGGCAATAAACAAATCGAAACATGAGTGGAAAATATTTTTCCTTTTTCCTGGGGTTGGGGAGGGGTCAGAGGGAATATAATTCAATCATTTACAAATAGGATTAAAATAATAATGGGATAGTGGTGTCTGGGTGGCTCAGTGGGTTGAGTGCCTGACTCTTGGTTTCGGCTCAGGTCACGTTCTCGGGGTCCTAGGATCCAGCCCAGAGTCGGGCTCTGCACTCAGCTCGTGGAATCTGCTTGGAATTCTTTCCCCCTTTGCTCCTCCCCCTGCTCTTCCTCTCTCTCAAATAAATAAATAAATATATTTTAAAATAATGGGATAGTTTGAGAAGTGCACAGATTTGGGAGGAGAAACTCATCCTATTTGAAGCAGAAATGACAAAACTTTTTGCCTTTTTGTTAATTCATTCAGTCACCATGTTCTCATGGCTTTTTTATCCACTCCTAAGAGGAAACCAAAGCTTCAGTATATCATATACTTTTACTGGCTGGGCCTTTCTAAAGTAAATATCTGATGAAATGACCAAATCCATTTCCTTCTGGGGAGTGTTCTCCATGATCCAGTGTCATTTCTTGGTTAAACCACAGCTTAAAAGATGAAAAGAAAGTTCTCTGATACTCGAGTCTTTCAGGGCTGAACAGAAGGCTATATTTTGCCTGGAGGGGTGGGTTCTCTTCCTGTGATTTGCAAAAGATCCTCTCAACTGCTTTGCTGACTTGTTCTTAGAGCCTCGAGTGTGACAAAGTGGAGCCCAGATGGCTTTGGCAAGTAGGAACCTGATGGCCACCTGGCACAGGATGACTGTGCTTTCCTGGGGCTTGTCAGTTCTTCCTGGTGCAGTTAAAGGCAAGGAGGAGCTCCTGAATCATGTATTTGGAAGGTTGATTTTGTATTTCAAAAGATCAGAACTATCAAAGAAAGGTAGGCTCTACTTAAGAGTAAAGAGTCTCTGGAAATGTACAATACACAATTTATATTCCTACCATAGCACAACATTCCCTAAAACCAACCCCTGGCCACACACACACACACACACACACACACTCAGGATTTATATCCAAATATTTAGGTCACGCATATATTTAAGAATAAAAAGGACAGGGGCACGTGGGTGGCTCAGTCGGTTAGGTGTCTGCCCTCGGCTTGGGTCATGATCCTGGGGTCCTGGGATCAAGCCCTGTGTCAGGCTCCATGCTCAGTGGAGAGCCTGCTTCTCCCTCTCCCTCTGCCTGCTGCTCTGCCTACTTGTGCTCTCTCTCTACCTCTCTGTCAAATGGATAAATAAATAAAATCTTAAAATTTTTAAGAAAATAAAATAAAAATAAAAAGGACATGTTTTTGCAGTTTATCCACCGAAACTTCTTAGGAGCAAAAAACCAGTGCCTTCATGATAATCTGCACCAGCACAATTCATAAATATTTATTTCCATTTCCATTTTGAAACTAAAATGTGTTTAGAGAAGACAAATTCTGAAAACTGCTTAACATACACATATATACTTAAAGGATAAAATCTGTTCCATTTCTGCATTCTGATTTTTATGTTTCAGTTGGTATGGTTAAAAGAAAGCTGCAAGTCAGGATGGCACACAAGAAGGATGGTTGCTAAATAGAATTTTGTGAAGTTGCAATTTTTTTTTTACCTTGATCTGTAACCAGAAAACATGATACCCAGATGGAAGATTCTAGATTTGCTGTCTTCTTTGATCCATTTTTGCAGTGACTTGTAATATGAGCTCGGAAATAACTTGTCCACAGAGTGAACAGGTTCCTCAACTTTTCCAGGTTTACTGATGTTAGATTGTTCAGTTGTATAAAACTCTGCCTTAAAGAAAATCACCTAAAACACAAACTCCATCACAAGTCCCAGCTTCACCACACATCAGGAATATTTTTTTTTGTCCTTAAAATACATATTCCCTCCACAGGAAATACCCTTCGATTTTTAATCTCCAAACGAGAGGATTACTAGCGTTTCAAACATTTTTACAAAGAAAAGCAACTCACCTATTTGCAGAGTACTTCCTTGCAAGTGACTCTGGTAGGGACAGTCACATAAATCTACATTCTGTTCAGCTCTTCATTATTTCAGCAAAGACAAAAGCAGGCTCAGGTGAAAGCTGGGAGCAAAACACCTTCCATCCACCCGAGAGGGGAGGACAGAGTTCTGTTCTCCAGGTTCGGGAGCCTCATCACCCGCCCCACCAAGCCGCGTGCCACTTACTGTTTTCAGCAAGAGTGACCTCCAGCACCTCCTATTTAGTGCAGCAACGCACTCTTAATGGTGTGATGGCTCACGTCACGTGTGAGGCCAACACCTTAAGAGGGTGGGAAGCTTTTCAACCAGGAAGACGTGCTGAAAATATTTAGCAGCCAGCCCAACTGCATGTAAGCAAAGCCTTGCTTGTTTTTCACAAAACAATCCAATAACCTGTGAGTCAGGATGAACTGATTTTTACACCGTTCTACACTGGGAACTCTCTGGAACGATGCCTGTTCCAAAAAGCTTCCCTTTCTTTACCTTAAGTTTAAATTCTGGGTCCTGGGCGCCTGGGTGGCTCAGTCGGTTGAGCGACTGCCTTCGGCTCGGGTCATGATCCCAGGGTCCTGGGATCGAGCCCCGCATCGGGCTCCCTGCTCTGCGGGGAGCCTGCTTCTCCCTCTCCCACTCCCCCTGCTTGTGTTCCCTCTCTCGCTATGTCTCTCTCTGTCAAATAAATAAATAAAATCTTAAAAAAAAATAAATAAAATAAATAAATAAATAAATTCTGGGTCCCCACAGCAGAACAGCCGTTCTGGATACTGCTAGTCACGGTAATATCCTCATCCCCTCAATTTTAAAATGCCAGTTTTCTCTACTCTCGTTGCTCATCTCGTTTACTTTCATTTCATCTTTCTACCCCATCTCTCCTTGTGACCACAGATACACATATCCCCAAGGAAAAAGTAGTTTTGATTTGAAGATATCTTCCTGACCAGAGCATAGACCAGGCTCTTGGAACAGTGGAGAAAGTCAATGAGCATTTCCCAACATTTAACCCATTAATCACTGCATGCACTACCTGGGATCTGTGCAGTTGGTTAGAAGTTGGCTTTCAAAAGAGCCAAGTTTCGTGGTGTCAGAAGGACTTTGTCCCTCTGCGAGTTCAGTCCTGTTTCTTTTGTGACTATCTGCATTTAAAGTCAGAGAACAAACATTAAACATGCTGAACACAAAACAGGCTACCGGCCTCTGCCATCAGAGGTGTCACGTGATCCGAGTTTAACTCACCCTTTCTGTCCCAGTGACTGAAGCTTTAAAGTCTCCTTTCTGGATTTTCTGAATGAGAACAGGGAAGCAAACGACGATCTGCAGCTCAGCCGAGAAGAAATGGATGTTGGGTTTCTTTGATTAGCTGTAGTTTTAGATCTTGATGTTTGTAATTCCATGGGATCTAGAGGGAAATTGTAGAAATTTGGCATCACTCAATATTTCCAGGTAAATACATCTCAGAGAACTGAGCCCTCGCTCTTGCTTCCTGCTTCTCGATGGAGACGGAGAATGCAGCAGGCATCCCCACATGAAGACCCTAGGAACTCAGGGGCGCCCTGTGCTTCTGAAGGCTCTGCTGCGTAGAGAAAATCCTCACGAAGAGTAGGGAGCCCTTTCAATATGCACCGTGAGCCGCAGTTCCGTGGAACGTGCCTCCCCACAGGCCAGCTGTGCGAATCCACCCAAAGCCCAACGTAAGGTGTCACGGCCCTCGTTCAACTTGCGGGGTGCCTTTAGCCACCCTGTTCTTCAGACATTTTTTATCTTAGTGCTTTAAAACCATACTGATAGACACCATGTAACTTTTTACTCCAAAGAAAGGAAAAGGAAATCAAGCCACTTAGAGTGTTCCTTATTCCCATCAGAAATCTGTGTGTATTTGCTACACATATGGTTTATATGTGTGTCTGCCTGTAATATAAACATGCCTAATGTGTGTATAGATAACATATAGTTACATATGTGAGTATTAAAAATTCTAAGGCAATATCAACATATACAAAGTCTGTAATACTGTAATATATTTGGACATGCTGAATTTATAAATATTAGAGGAATTCAAGGTAAGGGGAAAGTCATCATGGTAAATATGGGGTTAATTTCAAAATCTGAACTATGAGTCTTTTTAGATAGATTTGTTTATTATGGGAGTTGTAAAATATTGTCAGTATAACTTTAGAAATATTGTTACATGTTTCTTGATGTTACTAATGTTAGTAACACGCCAGCAGAAGTAGTCAATATGACTATATTAGTAGGAAGATACTCTATACTGTTTTCATAGTTTATAATGCTGAATGCACTTTGTTATTCTCACAATAGTCCTGTGAAAGCGGGTTTTATTATCCTCATTTACAGATTGGAAAAAAAAAGTGATGGGTGAAGATAAGTGACGTGTGAGTAGTCACATGGTTGGGATGTTCAAAGAAGCACTTACCTATGGAGTTTAAGTGACCAAAGTACCAGAAGGGTGGCGGCTCTTCTACCACCTCCCATAATTCCCCCTCCCCCTCCCCCTTTCTCTCCCCCTCCATCTCCCCCTTCTTCTGCACCATCATCCCAATCATTTAAGTGCTTACTGTGTTCCAGCTCGGTGCATTATACATACACAACGACCCTCTGAGGTGTATCATCATACCCATTTAAAGATGAGAAAATTGAAGCTTATAGAGAATAAGTAACTTGAACAGTTACATGGATTCTGATAGAATAGAGAATATCAAGAGAGTGGAGATGTGAATCCAAGCCTTTTTTTAATATTGATGTCTGTGTTCTTAACACTACGCTATCTTGCCTGATTCTAAAAACATACCCCCAAGACATTATAGCACATTTTCAGTTCACTCTTTTTATTATATGCTAGGTTATAAAACTTTTGTACTTTATGATTTAAAAATAATCCTAAATATGGATTGGTTAAATCGGAGACCCACTGAGTCATTATCTAGAATACAGTGCTGTAAGGAAAAAAAAAAATCTAGATCTAAATTTTTTTCTCACCATTTTCTGCCATCCCCTTCCTTAGTCTGTATGTAAGTGGTTGTTTTAACATTTGGCTAACATCTGTTTCATTGCAGAACTTTTTTCTTTGAATTTCCTCAAACCATTCGCCAGTCACTCCCTGAAGCCATCTGATATCCCTCTTTGTCTTCTGGAGTTTGCTGAAATAAAACAAAAATGTCAATGCATCCTTTAAATTTCTTCATATCAAGTGCACATTCATGGGATAGGACGTTAAACTTGACCTAGGGAGAGCTGCATAAACTCTGAGTCTGGGAGAGAAACTGGCCCTGGTCAGAATTTCCTTTTCCCCACCATGTACGTATTTTAGCTGTGTTTTTCTAAATACAATCCACAAGTTTTTGCTAGCCGTTAAAGTAATCAAGCTGGTGATGACAACTTGGGTTGAGCATTATGCGAACCTGACCTAATAATACAGTTGAATGGTTGATGATTTAATGACATGCAGAAACCAGAATATTCTAGTTCTGATTACTCATTCATTCATTCAGTGTTTCTTGAGCAATGTTCATGTACCAGTCCCAGTGTAGACAGTGGGGATTCAACATTGAACATAATAGATAGGGTCTAGTGGTCAAAGATAAACGTTTACTCACAGAGAAGAAATGGTTGAATATAATGATTTTAGATAAAGAAATTAACACAAATGACAGCTAATGCTTTGTCGTCAAAGCCAGTGTGACTTGAGATGGATAGGAGAGGCCATCCAGAGCACAAATGTGTCTGCCCCACACCTTCCAAACACCAGGCCTGAAGTCCTATCATTCCTTCTTTATCCTTTTCCTCTGCCCTTTCATCGTACTTGTCCTCTTTCAAATGAAAAGGTTGCTTAGCCCTTAATTAAATCACTGGTTGTGATTTAATTACTGGTTCCTTTTTTTTTTTTTTTTTTAAAGCCAATTTGCTCTATTTCAGGAAAACCCTAGAACTGTTTGGAAATGAGAGGTGCTTAATCCAGAGAGAGAGAGAGAGAGAGAGGAAGCGTGAGTGCTGGACGGGGCAAACAGAGCAGAAAGGCGAGTCTGAAGTACATGATGTAAATCTCTTAGTGGTCAGTTTGGCAAAGCACTGGGCTTGTTGATGGGGTCCAAGCTTGGGAAGTTCTGCTGCTTGGGAAAGAATTTCATGTGATTCTGCAGCAGTTACCCTTTACCCTGGGTCCTCTGTGAAGCACCAGGGTCGGGGAGTTTGTATGATGAAGAACATGGTGAGCAAGACAGCCGCAGAGTGGCAAATTTGGGGTTAAAGGTAATGTGGTTCATTCGACCCAGGCTCCCGCTTGGGGCTATGATACTGTCATTTTATAAAATAATCGAGAAGGAAGCCAGAGGCCATCCTGCCCAGACTTGCATTTTGAAACACAGGAGGCAGCAGTCGTCATGTCCAGGCCACAGCATCCGCCTGGGTGCCTCCATCTGTCACTGCTGTCCCTCGGACGCCTGGTCACTCCTGTCTCTACTGCCACTTCCCTGCCAACCAAGGGACCACAAGTAACTGTTTCTAATCAGTACTGGCTGCCTCCAGCTTGTCATCACCTCATTTATTAATGTCCCACACTTGTTCCCCATTCTATGTTCTCGAAGTCCTCCCCTCGCCCCTCGCCCGATTGTTTGAGCCTGACACTCAGCACCATCCCCCCCACCACTTGTCAATGCATCCACCTCATCTCAGAACACAGTCAAGCTACCTGACTTCGGAATTCTCCAAAGAACATAACCATTTATTCATTTTTACTAGAGGCTTGATGAAACACTGACTCTCTTTGAAAATCATCACACTTCATTTGACGTCAAGTGCTCATTCCAGGCTTGCGCTCACATCCTTCAAAGCCTGTTTCTTTCCCAACTTCTGGCCAATGAAGTCAGAAATCCGTACCTCTATGGGAAGACTCCCACAGTTTGAATTTGACCTCAGGAAGTAAATCTTGAAGAAACAGCCCTCCTCCCTGTACACTAGTTTCTAAAAATAATTATGCGGGCAATGCAGCATCCTGGGAATGTCACATAGCACGAAGCAGGAAAGACAAAATGCAGGTTTTATCTATTCCAAGCTATATAAAATGCTGCACACATTGGGGAAAAAAATCAGAACACCTGGTCTCTTAGGGCAGAATAATTATAGGTATCATTTCTATTTTTAACTTTTTAATTATGTTTATTCAGTAAATATAATATATTAATTATTTTTTCTTGTTGTTAATTTTTATATTGTTGGGGCTTTTTTCCATTATACTTTTTCTTGTAGATAGAGAAAAAAAATCAGTGATGTTTTCACAGTCTTAACACAATCACTATTAACCATTTGGTATGATTTTTCACATGGTCGTGATAAAATTTATTCAATATACATTTGTGGAAGGCCTCCTGGGGTGCATGCAGGGATACAATGCTGAACAGAGCAGACGTGGCTCCCACCCTCCGTGGGACTCCCCATCTAATGAGAAACAGATCTGAGCCCAGTCACAAGACAGATGTAAGGTAACCAAGAGAGGCGAGAATGATTAATGCATTCAACACACATTGAACTCTGGGTGAAGAGCAGTGAACAAGTCAAGTCCTTGCCCTCACAGAATTTACACCCTGTTGGGGGCAAACAATAGAAAAGTAAACAGGTGCTAGGTGAGCACCTGGGGCAGCAGCGAAGATTTTTCCCGAGAACACGATATGTGGCCTGAAGGTTGAGGATGAAGGGATAGCAGGTAGGTGGTTCTGGGAGAAGGTTGAGGATGAAGGGG